>NC_056749.1:295053433-295273433 GCF_019279795.1 Protopterus annectens | reverse complement strand
GGCAGATCAGGCTCCAAGCGAACAAGGCCCCTGGTCTGAACATCCTTATCTCAATTCTCAATTTCCAGCATACTGAACCTCCAATGAAACCACCATCACACCTAATATTAACTTCCCACCAGGACCTCTGGACATCAGGATTTTACAACCCTAACTCAATAGCCCCCATCCCCCTTTATTTTTTACAGCTTTTCTGAATTTTAAAGTCTGGTAAACTCAGTATATACTCTAACTAATAACATTGCTACTTTGGCTTAAAACACAAGACGTCCCCAATAACTTTTGTTTTTGTTTCTTCTTACTTTTTGGCCAATATTAAAATAATCCTAAGGGTTTATTGGTAGGCAATCCTATTTTTCTCAAAAGGCTAATAAGTTACAAAATCCTCAGTTATAACTCTTTGTTTAAATGGGGAAATTACACAACTACCCAATTGGCATTCTTGGACTGATCTTGGTCATAACATAAGATCAATGTAATTATTTTTTATTATAACCCCCTGTTTTATTATAACATTTTAACTTCTTTTTTTCAGCAGGAATATCTGAAGAAGCATTAAGTGAAAGCTCTCCTAATTCTGGTAATTAGCAAAAGGCTATTAACTCAAATATTAGTACATCAATAATTTTAGGGTCTATTTTATATATTTGAACGCGTAAATGTTCGAATCACTAAAGATCAAACTTTAGTGATCGAATATTTAAGTGTTCAAATATTTTAAAAATGAATATTTACAAAAAAAAGTAAAAAGAAAAGGGTTTAAGAAAGGGGGAAGCCCCCTGCATCCCCCACCTGTGGGGCTGCACCCCCTCACATCCCCTGCTACTTAAATATACCAACTACGAGATCGCACTTCAGTGTGCAACAGTGCGGAAATGGAAAATTTCCTATTCCCTTAACTGTAGCGCAATGTTGGAGTTGGTATATTTAAGTAGCGGGGGTGGTGGGGGGTTAAGGGGGCTTGCCCCTGCTTAAACCCTTTAGTTTTAATTTCTTTTGTTTAGTTTTTTTTTTTTAATTTTTTTAATATATTCGAACATTTAAATGTTCGATCACTAAAGTTCAATCTTTACTGATTCGAACATTTAAGCATTCAAATGTATAAAATTGACCCTAATTTTATTGTTCCATCGCAACAGAGTTTCTTTATTGTTTTTCTGAAAAATGTGATTTGAAAGTCTCTGAAGTATTTTACTCACTTCTACTTTGAATTGCATGTAGTGTTTATGCTTTTACTACTTTTAGAAGCTTGACATAATGATCCCACTCAGACTGCCAGAGATAGGTACACTCACTGATACTGCAAGTACGAGCCTGATACTTTTTATGTTCCTAAATTTAAGTGCTTAATTAACTTACTCATATGATCCTGACCTGGAATTATCAATCAACTTAATCGGACATGAAACGGACCATTTTGGTCCTGGCAAACCTTAATCCACCTAGCAAAGTGCTAATTAAAAAAAAGCCACGTTGCACACCATAATGGCCCAAGTGTAATGCTGAACACCAAACACATGCTTCAATCCCAGCCAAAAAAAATTTTATTTGGGGATTTTTCAAATGTTCTGCATGCATAATCAGGAACAATCCCACCAAAACAGAGACTCTAACACTTAAGGCAATTTGACGAATACTGACCCCTTAGTTTTATTTTACTCCTTTTGACTCCATGCCATAAACACTGTTGACTACTTTTGGTTACTTGTGGGCTTCACATTCTGCTCTCCCACCTGGATACCATGCTGACTAAATTTCTTACAGTTACTAAGCTCTGTTATCATTAAACATATAGTCTGATTAATTATAATTTAATATTATCCTGCACAATGTTATTTCTGATAATTCCAGCAACTTGAATCTAGAACTTTATTTGGCCCCATGTTTTCTCTCTTCCTTATTTTATCTCGCACAAACAATTATCCTATACACATAAAATACAGTTTTTATTTTACATTTATTTTAAGTTTATTAACTTTACATTTAACTTATGTTTGTACTTTATTTGTCTGCTTGGTACTATTACCTTTGTGCTTCATTTATTTTTCTGCTTAGTATTATTACTTTTTCATAATTTACTGACTTCTCTAAGTTTATCAGATCTCACAACTGGTTATTCTACTACAGACCTACATCCTGACTGGCCCCTCCTCAGCCTTTCCTCGCCAAGTAGTACCTCATATAAGATTGGCTAAAATCTTTGGCGCCTTAAACACATTGCTACCCTTTACCCTGCCTGACCATCCACACATTCCAAGGTTTGTTACTATAACCACCTCTCCGCCCATCTCTTCGCATATCTGGTCTTCCTTCCTTATTACTAGCCAATATTTTACACCTATCTCTCTATTTTCTCAATTGGCGGACCCGTTCAGCCACTAGTCGCATACCCCCTCCACTTTATTGGCTCCCCTTATAATTTTTCTTCCTATCAGATCTGGATAATACCTACCCAATTCTTTTTCATCCAACCTGATACAACAGCATACTTACTGGCTGCTCATTTTGTCCAATGACATTAAGCTCTGTGCTTTTCTAGCCAATCATTCCAACTTTCACAACATCCTACCAGACCCCCCCCCCATCCAGTCCGCCCTCATGAACATTGGACCATATCCCACACCATTCATTGGCCCTTTTTCTTGTTTTCCTCAAGTCATTTGATTACTTCCAGAATAAGGATAGAATAAGATGTCGAATACGGTCTGGTCTGGTTTCATCTTCTTGTATTGTTTAGCACATGGTTATCCGATGTTGTATATGTAAATACACACACAAGAGCATTTATGTATCTAAGTGCTCATCTGCCTTGCACCAACGAATAAATGGATTTTTACCACCAAGAAGATGCTTTTTATTTATTTTCATTTAGCAGCGTAAAAGGTACTTTCCCATAATTCAGGTTTCTGTTTTTTCTTTCTCTTAACCAAGATATATTTTGAATGTGTTAATGGAGGGAAAAATATTTTTCTAGACAGCCTTAATTATTCGGGCATGGGCTTTACTTCTAATTTACTTCTAATTTTCCTGCTTTTGAGTTCTGGTGTAGATCCTGGTAGCTCTGTTCTTCCCAGGTACACTTACATCTAGAGGGACCAGTTTTGTACTCATTTTCCTGTACTTTTAAAACTCAAATACTTTCAAATGAATGAAACATACAGTTCAATTGCCTTGACCCTTTGGAAACTTCCTCCTCCCACTTCAAATCCCTTGAGGTTTGGCTGGATCAGTGTCACCAAAACAAAGTCTAAAATAAACTCACTACTTTTCTGGGCATATAAAATTTCTGATTTCTTATTTCCACAAGACAGAGCAGCTAATAGAAAAGGAGACCTCATAGCCCAAGAAAAATGATGATTCCATCTTATTGCTACACCTCCACTGAAAACCTTAAATTCTTAAAGGCAACTGCTAACAACATATACAGTCATCTCGCTCACAAATCCATACTAAATAAATCCTAATGGCAAACCATCACACACATAAAAGCGCTCTTCTTCTTGCCTCCCCTATCTCTAAATTGTTAAACTTAAAAGTAGGTTCATTGTTTTCAAGCAGATTACAGAAATTAGCATTAGTAAGGATAGTAGCATAATAAAACTTATTACTTAGTGAATATGATTCAAAGTCAAGATGTAAAGTGCCAAGTTTCTGCCACAGTCACAAATCAGTCCTTTCCTTCTACTCACAGCTAAAAGTGAGGAAACACAGAATCCAGTCTGGAAGCAACAGAAGTAAAACAGAATGCTATGAAATCAGTGGCACATTTCAGTTGCTCTTGTGTAAGCACAGCAATCCTCTGAAAACCTAACCAAGGGATATGAGGGTAAAACCCATTTAGGATTAACAGTTACACGTTAACTTTTTTTTTCACGTTTTGATACACTGAAATGAAACCAAACTGATATAATAAAGCTTTTTGTTTGTTCTACAGTAGATTGATATATCAGTTATACTTAAGGCCTTATGTCTGACAAGTGACAGACAAAGCTGAATTTGTTTAAACTGTAACCTTGCTTATTTCAACTGTGTAACATTTTGTCTTACTGCTTTCCTTCACCACTACTAGGTTTTAGGAAAGGCTGCCATTTTTTCTTTGAATATGTTATGCAGACTGACAGTTCATATGTACATGGATAAATGCGTCCCCCACTTCAAGCCAATTAATGCAATTTTAATAAAGTAAAACAATGCTTATTTATGATGTGTGTGTGTGTGTGTGTGTGTGTGTGTGTGTGTGTGATTTTTCTGTGCATGTGCTTTCAGGTGTGTGTATATATATATATATATATATATATATATATATATATATATATATATATATTTGTATATGTGTGCACATGTATATGCACGTATAAGTATATATATTTGTGTAAATATATACATTTGCATATAATCACATTTCTTCTTATTTCTAAATAAGGTATCGACATTTAGACGCTATAACATTATGGTCAGATGCAGTACATGTCTACAAAAGTGGATTTTTCGATTCTATTCCCAGAGCGATGGCAATACATAATCTCACCATTACAAGAAACCAACACTGACACCCTCCTTTCACAGGCCATTCATACACAGATGCACCAAAAAGTCACATCCATACTGCCTCCAGACATACTCATAAATATGCTTTGCACCAATACATAGACACACACCTTCGTGTAGGGAATATGCACTGCCTTGTGGGGTGCACTTAGCCCTCCACATTCTTTGTGGGAGCTATGGATTGTCACTCTTGTCTCTTTGTGAGTAATATTGTAGCTATGTCAAACTTGTCTTTTACGAAGACTCCATCAGAAAAAGCTAAAGCACGTGTCCTGAGAGAATATTTTCTGGCATGTTCCAGACTTCAACTTGTCATATTAGAAAATAAATCATATTGATGCACTTAAATTTGTTTTGGTGGAGTTATTTTTAGTATATTTCTCTTTTTGTGTGTAACAATTTACCACAGCTTAACTGAAGTTCATAAAACCATAACTGAAAGGTGCAATTAACTAAGGTTCCTAAGAGAGAATTAAAAAATAAAAGTGTCTTCATCTATAAAATATAACGGTGCACAGAGCTGCAAATACACAAGTAGCAAAGGGTATTGTGACCCCAGCTAACTCCATAATCTTTAGAAATTACTCTAAAGTAAACTTCCTAGTACTAAATGATAACCTGTCAAGAGTTCAAGAGATCAAACCCTGAGAACACAGCTGCCTATGCATAATTGTTCACAGAACCCCTGTGCAATAATATCAATAAATGCATAAAGACAGCTGTGCCTACCAGAAATAAGCCTAGAACTAACTGAAAGAGTAAAATACAGTGCAGCAATCCAAACGTAAATATGTTGTACAAAAAAAATAAAAAAAACACCAACAGTATGAGGTTGTATGCCCAGCATGATAAAAACACTCAACAATTTAAACAAACAACTAAGATGGCAAATTAAATCTGTTAAAGCCAAATTTGTGGTAAAGACAGTTTTCCATGCAAAGGACAACCACAAGTTTTTCTTTAGCTATCTGAAATCTCAAAGACAGCAATGAGTAGAACTGACAGAAAATGGACCCGACTATATGGAACTGGAAGATAGAGCAAATCTGCTGGCTTAAAAATTCAACTTCAATTTTGCACCTTCATCGGCACCTCACGAGCCAACTTCCCGAAAATGCCATCTAGCAACATTCCCTTCTAAACCATCACTGGGATGCAGGCCTTAGATGGGCATCTAAGAACAAAACTACTGTACCAATGGGCCCAGATATTATCCAAGGATGCCTCCTAAATAGCCTGAAACATTAACTATTGGAAACACTGGTGTCACTATTTAACTGTAGCCTCCAAACAGGCTTTGTGTGATGCATATGGAGAACTTCAGCAGTCATCCCAATACACAAGGATGGGCCATCAATGTGGATCCCAGGAACTACAAATCCATAAGTCTCACTAGTTTTGTATGCAAAGCCATGGAAATAATTGTCATGTAAATGACTAGTAAGGAAAAAGAAAACTTTCAAACACCAGATCTAACCCAGTTTGATTTCGTCAAGGGAAGATCACACCTACTCAACCTGACAATGAGATCGGATGAGGGCAAAACAGTGTATACTGCCTAACTTGACATGGCTAATATATTTGATTCAATACCCACTCTGGCATCTTATACAAACTCAAAGATGTAGTCCTAAATCCAAATGTAACACAATGGATAGTCAGTTGTCTCACAGACAGGACCAAAGAAGTTAGGATAGTGGAGACCACCTTGACAATGAGACTGGCCAATAGTGGAGTCACACAGGGGTCTGTGCTAGGTCCATTCCTTTTTTTATCATCTAATTCTTGGAAATCAAGTTCAATGTAAAAGGCTTCTAGCTGACATAGTTTGCAGATGATTGCAAACTAAGAGCAGTTGTAGAATACTAAAGCTGCTGCTTAATACCTGATGCCAAGAAATGCATAATACCTTTTGGGAAGTCAGCTGCCTTATACAATTTCAATATCACGCCCTTAAGAGTAGAATCGGTAGCTTGGGATTTGGGTACATATGTAGATAGTAACCTTGCTTCAACCAATATGTGTCTAAATTCATAAGGAAATCATTCTGTGTTGCTCAATTTTAAGCAAGAGCATGGCATCTAGGCCAAAGAACATCACTGTTCCACTTTATTTAGCCCTCATCAGGCACATCGAGTACAATGCCCTCAGACATATGTACTTGACTAGGCATATGAAACAAATGGAATGTCCTTAGAGGTTCCCCACAAAAAGAATACAGAGCATGAACTGCAAGTCCTATGCAGATCATCTCAAAGCCCTAGCTCTATACTTTTTTCCTACAGACTGTTGAGAGGAGATCTATGCCTGGCATAAAAGGCATCCTTAGCTCCCAGTCTGATGGATGTTTTGCATATCTGCAAAGCAAATAACAGCAGAATTACTTGATATAGGGATTTAAACTTTGCTTGCAAAATAAATAGGGCACATTGGAAGGAGAGGTATGTGTCTCATACAATTCTCCTTCTCTGAAACAGGCTTCCAATCAATGTGAAGCAGAGCTCTTCTGTAACACTATTGAAGAAAAACTAGGAACATTAGATGTAAATCGGTAACACATGCTAGGTCTAACACCTATGTCTCTAACAGACAGAAGTGGCTTATAAATCTTGCTCTGGATTACATATATTCGTTAAAACAATCTCTAAGGAACATAAATTGAAATATTTTCTGCTTAAAAACCTCAGCTTTGGCCGGCTAAGATCTAGCTGTATTCAACTGGACATATAAGAGAATTTAAGTACCTTTATCTGCACTTTTTTTCAAATAATACAGTATTTAAATTGATTTAACTGTGTTGCATGATTATTAACTGAACTGGAAGTTTTGACTCTGTTCTTCAGTTGGTTTTCCGACCCACCCTCCCTGTTTCTGTTTTGGTGTTAATCTTAGTGGCCATGAAACTGCCCACCCCTCTTGTAAATTTGTGTTTGGATACTCCTTCTGGGCCCATCTCATTTGCTCACTCAACTGAGTGCAGTGAAATCATATTCTGATTTCAGGCACTCCTACTGTGTACAAAGAAAGCATCTGGGAAACAGAAAAAAAAAACTAAGCTTGTTTCCTGCCTTTCCTGTTAAGTGGTATAGACTGTTTGCAGGATTCTGAGCCCCCAAGCCCTTCTGTGTTGGAGGGAAGCCTTCTAGCTTAGGTTTTTTTTTCTTATAACTAGCCAGTTTTCTAGTTTTAGCACTCAAATCTGTTTCTTTGAACTCAACACTTGTTCAGAACTCATTGTAAGCACTACATAAGCTGCAAATTACTACAGCACTCAACTTTCCTCACTTGTCTAGTGGAAAGCAATTTTTAGTACTTAATAAATAAGCGCTTATCCAGGCATGTCTAAGGGTCAGCTCCCAGTGATTTCTCCTGTCTACCTGATGAATCTGGGCATCTTGGGGCAATGCAGCAATTGCCTCATGTACACAGACAACCCTCTCCTCCTACCACCCAACACTACAACATGTGAGAGATGCACTTATATAGCCAAACTGGAAGCAAAGCTCTCTTCACCCAAGAATGGACTAGACAGTCAAGAGGAGAAGGTAAACACTTGTACCACACCACACTCATCACATAGTCCCTCAAAACCTGCACCACCAAAACACACATATAGAAACACAAAACACACACCTACATTTGCGGAGGCTCTCAATAAAAACCTGCCCAAGCATCAGGGACATCCAAAGCATAAACGCAAGAAAACTCCACCCCCCCAACACAACCCAAATGACATATAGCCCACAAACACAGTGTGCCACTCAACCACAGCCCATAAGACATAACAACGTACTCAACACTCTAGTCATAGGTGACTCTATAGTCAGACACACTGATGTTCCACTCACTAGACTAAACAAGGAGAAAGTTACTGTCAGCTGCCTGTCAGGTGCCAGGATCCGCCACATAATGCATGCACTCAGGTTACTCCACAATAAGTACAAATATGACACTGTCATTGTCCATGTTGGTGTGAATGACCTGAGACGTACCTCCCTGGACTACATGAAAAGAGACATGGAGGAGCTCTCCGATCTTGTATCCCAGGCAGGTAGGACCCTAACCCTGAGTAGCATCCTGCCATCACCCAGAATGATACCACAGTACAAGGACAAAATGATTGACTTCAACAATTGGCTAAGCATCTGGTGTCATTCTAAGAGGATCCAGTATTTGTCTGCCTGGGACGACATGATCGACAGCCCATGATGCTTTGCCAGAGATGGTCTGCACCTGTCGACCTTAAGATTCCGGATACTGGCTAAGGCTCTTGCCACCCCTATAGTGCCTTTTTTAGGCAAGGTTCAAATGACAAATTCATCACCGTAACAGTTACAAGCAAGCAAAATCTGAGGGTAATGCTACTCAATGCTAGAAGTCTAAACCTCAAAATGTACTCACTCGAGGCACTCCTTAAAATGGAGAACATTGACATCTGTGTAGTGACAGAGACCTGGTTCAAAGCTCCAGAGAGCACCCCTGCATTACCATGCTTCAATTCATACCACACCTTTTGGCCACCTAGCCCAGAAAGAAGCAATAAAGGTGGAGGCGTGTCCATATTCATTAAGGATATCCACACCTCCAGGCTAGTTGCACAGCATAATGCATCCGAGATTATCCAAGTGCAACTAACTCTGGGCAAGACTGCAATCCAAATTGTAGCTTGCTACAGACCCCCCACCATGCCCCAGGATTTACACTCCTCATTTCTTGATACACTGGAAAGTATTAGGGTACAACCCAACACCCTATTAATGGGCGATTTCAACTACCCCACCATTAACTGGGAAAACTACTCATGTACCAACTCTTTTGCTCAACATTTTGTAGAATTCATAAATTCCAATGCCTTGGATCAACTTATTCACACCCCCACCAGGGGCAGCAATATCCTAGACCTGGTCATTGCCAACATGGGAAACCGGTGTTCCATACCAGAGGTCAATTCCTCGTTGGTCAGATCCGACCACAAGCTAATCAGCCTAGACATCCACATCCCACCCCCAGCCCCAATTAGGGAAACCATCATAAAAAACTTCTCAAAAGCCAACTTCACACTTCTTAAGACAGAAGTGGCAAACTTCATGACACCCATGCAGATGGACAATAGAGGTAGGACTACCAAATCCTACACAAATGCACTTTATAAGCACTTACACAAGTGTATGGATCATGCTATCCCTAATAGAACCTAGATGTTATCCTCCAAAAAAAGGAAGCCAATCTGGTGGTCCTCTGCCATAAACAAACTCTACAACAGAAGAAAGAAACTGTTGCAAAAAAGAGTAAAATCCCATGACTGGAGGAACTCCCTGGTCAACCTCAGTAAGAAGCTGAGATCCCTCATAAAATCCTCTAAAGCTAGTTACGAAAACAAACTTGCCACTGACTCTAAAGACAACCACAAAGCATTATATAGCTATGTCAAGAACCTAAATGGGAACACTCAGATCTGCTCTGAGTTACAGCATAATGGCACTAAATATACAGAACCAACTGATATTGCCAACATCCTAGCAGATAGGTTCATTGCTAACTTTGCCTCCCTCTCACCCCCTAGAGGGCCCATCTCTATACCGGAAGAATGCAAAGTTCCTATAATCACGGCTGCACAGGTAAAAGACACACTCACCAAAGCCAAGAACACAGCATCCATGGGACCTGACAATATCCCAGGCTGCGTTCTACATGAACTACAGAATGAACTGGCACCCTACCTAAGTACCATGTTCAATCATAGCCTCACCTCAGGCTTTGTACCCACTGAATGGCGCACCATGACAGTTATCCCACTCCACAAAGGGGGAGCCACGACAGACCCCGGGAACTACCGCCCCATTAGCCTGACGAGCCTGGTCTGCAAGGCCATGGAACTTATCATCGTGGAACTCATAAACAAAGACACTGGTAATCTCCAAACTCTGGACCCTACTCAGTTTGGATTTGTAAAAGGCAGATCATGTCTCCTAAACCTGATTGACTTCTTTGAAGCAGTCACCAAAGCCATAGATGAGGGTAAAATGGTTCACACAGCTTATCTAGATCTCGCCAAGGCTTTCGACACCATCCCCCACTCTGGAATTATAGATAAGCTCACTAAACTAGGTATAAATCCCTATGTCACAAGATGGGTTGCCAACTGGCTCACGGACAGAAACCACACTGTGAAAGTAGTGGATTCCAAATCCGACATCAGACCAGTGACAAGTGGAGTACCACAGGGTTCAGTCCTGGGTCCTCTCCTGTTTGGTATCTACTTCTCTGAAGTGCAGGCCAACACAGAAGGTCTTTGGCTAACAAAGTTTGCAGATGACTGCAAACTAGGAGCCATAATCAAAACTCCTAATGATGTGGACAAACTACAAAAGGGCCTCACTGAGACAGATACCTGGTGTCAAAGCCATGGCCTGAAGCTCAATGCCAAAAAGTGTACTGTCATCCCCTTTGGTAAAAACTCTGTACCCATGAACTACCACATAGCTGGTAGTCTACTTAATGCCAAAAATGTGATAAGAGACCTTGGGACACAGGTGGACAGTAGTCTCTCCTTTGATAATCACATTGCCACAGTGGTCAGGAAATCCTTCTATGTGGCTCATCTCATCACAAAAGGGTTCTCATCCAGAAAAAAAGAGGTCACTGTTCCCCTCTACCCATCACTCATTAGACCCATTTTAGAGTAAAACGCCCCTTTTGGTATGTACCTCACAAGACATCTACAACAACTGCAAAGACCACAGAAATACCTCACAAAGAGGATTACTGGCCTCAAACAGATGCCCTATGCAGACCGTCTCAAAAAACTACAGCTTTACTCCATCACATATCGCCTACTCAGGGGCGATCTCTGCCTAACATACAAAGCTATGTCAAACCCAGAGCTGTTGGACATGCCCCACTTAAAGAAATCCCAATCCCTCCAAGCTACACGCTCTAGGGACCTTAACCTTGTCACCACAATAAACAGAACATGCTGGAGGAATAGATTCCTGTCCCAGAGACTTCCCATACTCTGGAACAGACTACCTATCTATGTCAAACAGAGCTCCTCATTAGCACGCTTCAAGAAAAATCTTGATGATTGGATGGGAAATGGGAAATTCACCCTGGGGATCACTTCTGTGACTCTGCTCGACAGGGGCACAGGAAAATAATTTTCTTGGGTGGCGAAAGCCAGGGTACATTTTTTGGCTAGGCTTGTATGGGCCCTAGGGCCAATAGCCTAGTACCTACCTATGAACCTATAAGATACATTTGGGAAGCTTTGATTAGTCTTATAAAGGCCCCATTGCTCGGTAGCCTACTATATTCCAATGAACCTATGAGTAATAGGAAGAAAGAACTAACATGTTTATAAATGGCTAGGTAACTGCTTAAACACAATATCAGTGACTTTAGTTGCACAAACAGTGAAAATGTTATAAAATCTGATAAAATAAGAGAAAAAGCAACTTAAAGAAAGAAAGAAAAACACCAAAACAAATTCAAGTGCAGCAATACGATTTATTTTCTAGGTTAATATGAGGACTTGAAGTCTGGAAAAAATTGGAAAGATATCCAGTCAGAGCATGTGTTTTAGCTTTCTCTCCATGAGTCTTGGATACAGACAGTGAGAGATGGATACTATCTATCTGTCTATATATATATATATATATATATATATATATATATATATATATATATATATATATGTATGTATATCACTACAATGAAATACTAATATACTGACTTTCAAAATACAAACACCACAATTCCAAATGTACATAACACCACTAAAACATTACATCGATGTTCATAATATCAAATTAAAACGTGCAGCATTACATGTAATTCCCTTCGCCACAGCAGTACTACAATAAAAACAAAACTGTATACTTCTGAGAAAAATGATTATTTTTACAACACTGAAATATACATTCTTCAAATGACAGAGTAATTCATAATCTAACACATCATCTTCACATTAACAAACTATTCACTTTATCAAAATACTTCCTAAAGCTAGCACAAACTCAATAACTATGTCCGAACCTTTGTTCTGCAGACTGGAATATCTAAAACCCACCTAGTTGGGGAGCTACACCCCCCCCCCACATCCTCCTAACTAAATATACCAACTCCAGCATCGCATTACAATGGGAAAAGGGCATAAAGCTTTTTTTTTTTACCTTTCTGGACTGCATACACACTTTCACAACAGCTGGAGCATTGTACAAAACATCTGACTTATTTTTTAAACACTATGTACAAAACTTTAAAGAGACATACCTGTGTTTACAAAGGCTTAAGTAATACTTCCTGCTTTCTTGTCAGTAATCTGTATATTGAAGTTTTCAGTTTGTGTTTTATCACACTTGGCATTTTAAAGTTTCTGTGTTATGAAGTTTGGACGTTTGGTTTCAGTATTCTAAAAGTTGGTATTTTAGGATTTCTTTCTTTTAAAGCCAGTTCATATAAGTACACACACACAAACATATATTTCATAACTTTTCTAGACAAATTATTTACTGAGTTGGTGCGCAAACCAAATTTTCTCTGCCCACATATATTAGTATACTCCAGATCAATACCTTAACTATGAGCCAAAATGCTTCTGACAGTAGTTGCTTGAATGTCTATGTCTTGAATGGACATTCATGTCTAGGCTCATTGTTGTCTTAGTCAAATAGCATTCCAGTACATCATTTCCAAACCTCAAAAGTGATACCACATTATTAATCATCTGTAAATATGGATTTGCACTTTCCAACTGTCTTTATAGCTATCTTGGTTGAAATGGGCATTCTGAAACTATGCAACAGATACTTCATGTTGAGTGTCCGTCATCTCCTATTTACTGTACTTTATCATGTCACTATACTCTTTACTATCAAATTATAAAGACAGCCTCATAAATATTGGTGGCGATTGGAATACATATCAAAATCCAGATAAGGATAGGTCTAATCCTGAGAAAACAAGCAAGCCATATGAGCAATCAAAGAACTCAAACATGACTCAAATTATTTAATCCATTCAATTACACTGGAAGGGAGAGTAACTCAGAAAATTTCACCTTCTACTCACCATGTCACAAAATGTGGTCGAGGATTGATTTTTTTCTGATCTCGGAAATATTTTTCAACATGAAAGTAACAAGTCTTATATATGCATGCCAGATTTTTCTATGATCACTCTAAAATAACACTATCAATTGAATGGGATGATAAAAAACAACAACCTAACACAGGCTGTAATTGGTCACTTAATTCCAATCTCTTAACAAAAAAATTACATGATAGGTTCATAGGTTAATACTAGGCTATCTGCCCTAGGGCATTTATAAGCATAGCCAGAGTGTGTTTGGCTTTCGCCACCCTTTTAGATTAGTTGACTGTGCCTTCGTATAGTAGGTCACAGAAGGTAGCCCTTTTAAGGTTAGTTTACTGTACCTCTGTCAAGCAGGGACACAGAAGAGATCCCAGGGGTAAACTTATGATCTCCCATCCACTCGTCAAGATTTCTCTTGAAGAGGGTCAGTGAGGGGCTCTGCCTAACACAGATTGGGATTTTGTTCCAGAGTGAGGGCGGCCTCTGGGATATGAATCTGTCCCTCCAGCATGTCCTATTTATTTCTGTGCTGAGGTTCAAGTCCCTGGAGCGTGTAGCTCTAAGGGATTTGGATTTTCTGAGGTGAAGCATGTCCATTAATTCTGGACTGGACATGGCTTTATACGTCAGACACAGATCGCTTCTGAGTAGGCAGTACGCAACTGAGTAGAGCTGGAGTTTCTTTAGCCGAACTGCATAGGGCATCTGTGTGTGCCCCTTGATCCTCTTGGTGAGGTACTTTTGGGGTCTTTCCAGTTGCTGCAGGTGTCGGGTAAGGTACATCCCAAATGGGGCATTGTATTCAATTATGGGCCTGATAAGTGATGAGTGGAGGGGCACAATGACCTTTTTTGATCTAGATGTGAACCCTTTCGTGATAAGGTGAGCTATATAGATGGTCTTTCTACCACTTTGACAACGTGATTGTCAAAGGAGAGATTGCTATCTACTTGGGTCCCCAAGTCCCTAATTACTTCTTCCGTACTTAATGGATTACCACCTATGTGGTAATTTGTGGGTACTTTGTTTTTCCCAAAGGGGATGACTATGCACTTTTTAGCATTTAGCTTTAGGCCATGGCTCTGGCACCAGTTATCCATTTCTGTGAGACCCTTTTGGAGGATGCTTGTGTCAGCCGGAGAGTTGATTATGGCACCCAGTTTGCAGTCATCTGTGAACTTGGTCAGCCATAGTCCACCTGTGTTAGCCTGTACCTCAGAGAAATATATACCGAACAAGAGAGGTCCCAGGACTGAGAGTTGTGGGATGCCACTTATAACTGGTTTAGAATCTGACATGGCACCTGCTATTCTGACCAAGTGGGTTCTATCCCTGAGCCAGCTTGCAACCCATCTTGTGACATAGAGGTTGATATTTAAGCTGGTGAGCTTAATTATGATGCCCAAGTGGGGTATTGTGTCGAAGGCTTTTGCGAGGTCCAGGTAGGCTGTGTGGACTACCGTCCCTTCATTTATGGTTTTGGTAACTGTTTCAAAGAAATCGACCAGGTTCAAGAGGTAAGATCTGCTCTTAACAAAGCCGAATTGGGTAGGATCCAGTGTCTGGAGGTTTCCAATGTCTTTGTTTATGATTTCCATGATGATACGCTCCATAGCTTTGCAGACCAGGCTAGTCAGGCTTATAGGGCGATAGTTTCCGGGGTCTGTTGTGGCACCATCTTTGTGGAGTGGGACCACTGTTGCTGTACGCCATTCCTTGGGTACATATCCTGTAGTAAGGCTGAGATTGAACAGTGACTTTATATGAGGGTTTAGTTCTTCTTGGAGCTCATGTAAGACGCAGCCCGGGACACCGTCTGGTCCCACTGATGCTGTGTTTTTTGCTTTGGAGAGGGCAGCTCTCACCTGTGCATCTGTAATCTCAGGAATGCTACACTCTGTTGGGATAGACATTTGCTCTTTTGGTGGGGGGAGGGGGGGACGTTTGCACTAAACCTTTCTGCCAGGATGTTGGCAATGTCTGTGGGTTCAGTGTATGTTTTGTCATTTGCACAAACTCAGAGCATATCTGGGAGTTTCTTTCCAGGTTTCTGACATAACTAAAGAAAGCCTTGTGATTATCTTTAGTGTCTTGTGCAATTTTTCTTTCGAAGCTGGCCTTAGACGATTTTATGAGGGATCGTAGTTTCTTGCTAGTACTGATCAGAGACGCCTTCCCTTTTTGGGATTTTGCTCTATCATGTAGTAGCTTCTGTTGTATAGCTTATTTATGGCCAGGGTCCACCAGACAGGTCTCCTGCCTTTGGAGGAGTGAGTCTTGGTTTTATTTGGGATAGCATGCTCCATGCATTCCTGTAGGTGTCCATAGAATGCTTTTGTAAAGGATTCTGCATTTTGGGCCATATTTTCCTCTGGCCCGGGGGCTTTGAAGGATTCCACCTTGGTTTTGAGAAGTGTGAAGTTTGCTTTTGAGAAGTTCTTCACCATGGTTTCCTTGGCTGGGGGTGGGGATGGAATATGGATGTCCAGTGAGATTAGTTTATGGTCTGATCATACCAATGAGGGGTATACCTCTGGTGTTGAACATAGAGACCCCATGTTGGTGATGACCAGATCCAATATGTTTTCCCCTCTTGTGGGAGTGGTGACCAGTTTTTCCATAGCATTTGAGTTTATAAATTCTAGGAACCATTGGGTGAGGGTGTTTGGGCTTGAGTAGTTTTCCCATCAATGTTTGGGTAGTTGAAGTCACCCAGTATAATGGTGTTTGGAGAGACTTTCATATTCTCCAGTGTTCTCAGGAAAGCCGAGTGAGGTTCCTGTGTTTGGGAGGGTGGTCTGTAGCAGGCTACAAACTGAAAGGCAGTTTTGCCCACTGTTAGTTGCACATGGATGGTCTCCGATGCTTTGTGCAGTGCCACTAACCTGGAGGTGTGGGTATCTTTGATAAATATGGATACTCCCCCTCCTTTTGTGGTTCATTCCAAGTTTTGGGGTCGAAAAGCATAGTATGAAGTGTAACCTGTTGGTGCTGGGGTGTTCTTGTGATCCTTGAACCAGGTTTCTGTTACTGCACAGATATCGATATTCTCCATACTGAGGAGAGTCTCGAGTGCGTGCATCTTGAGGTTTAGACTTCTGGCATTGAGCAGCATTACCCTTGTTTTTTTTTTCTTTGTGTTGTCTATGGAGGTGGGTTTGTCTTTTGAGCCTTGCCTAAAAAAGGCACTATGGGGGAGGCAAGAGCCTTTGCCAGTATTCGAAAACCCAGGGGTGACAGGTGCAAGCCATCCCTAGCGAAGCAACATGGTTGTCGAGCATGTCATCACAGGCTGACAGACACTGGATCCCCTATGAATGACACCAATACTTTAGCCAATTGTTAAAATTGATCATTTTATCTTTATACTGTGGCATCATTCTTGGTGAGGGTAAGATGCTACTCAAGGTCAGGGTCATACCGGCTTGGGCTACATGATCAAAGAGCTCCTCTATGTCTCTTTTCACATAGTCCAAGGAGGTATGTCTCAGGTCATTCACACCAGCATAGACAATGACAGAATCATATTTGTACTTGCTTTGGAGTGACCTGAGTGCTTGTGTTATGTGGCAGATCCTGGCACCCGACAGGCAGCTTACAGTGACCTTCTCCTTGTTCAGCCTGATGAGTGTGACGTCAGTGTGTCTGACAATAGAGTCACCTATTACAAGTGTATTAGGTGTGTTGTTTAGCCGTACGGGCTGTGACTGTGTGGCACACTGACTTTGTGAGCTATGTGCTACGTGGGTTTTGTTTCGTGATAGGGGTTGCTTGGATGTCTGCTTTGGAGGTCTCTGCTGCTTAGGCAGATTTTTATTTAGAGCCTCTGAGTATGTTTTTGTGTGTTTGTGTTTGGTTTGCTGATGCGATAGGTCTATGTGAGACTGGATTTGTGGTGTGTGTGGTTACCTTCTCCTCCTGACAGGCTCTGCCAGTACTGGGTTGAGAGAGCTTAGCCTCCAGTCTGGCTATATAGTTGCATCTCTCACATATATTTGAGCTTGTTGGGAGGAGGAGAGGGTGGTCTGTATACATAAGGCAGTTGTAATATTGCCTCAAGATTCCCAGATTCACCAGCTGGACTGGAGAGTAAACCCGAAACTGACCTTTGGACATGCCTGAATAATATAGGGAACTACTTATTGACTGATCAGAAAGAACCAATAGGGAGCAAGTACTTAAAAAGAGTATAAGAGGAGTATAAAGAGTATAAGAGGATGTAGTGCTTAAGTTTATTAGTGTTTACCGATGAGATTACTTATACGAGCAAGTGCAGGGCTTTAGAATGAAAACAGAGTGCTTATTTTGAAATTTAGAGCAGTTCTAAGGGAAAAAAATGAAGAGCAGACTTTGTGGAGCCGGGAATAGTTTAAACCTGTTTAAGACCACGCAAAAAGACAGTTGCAGGGTTTTAAGAGAGAGAGATCAAGGAGTTTGGAATTCACCCAAAATGGCCAATAAAACTACAGTTTCTAGGCAGTAACCACTCCTACAGGGGCAGACAGGCTGCTCAGTGTTAACCACTGCCACTGGTGAACACAGAGACTTCCCTTTAGCCCAAGCAAGCACTGGCCTCCAAGAAACTTGCAAACAGTTCAGAACAGCAACTCTGTAACTGAACTTTCTTTTAAATTAGAGAAAGTGGGAAAATAGCAAGATTTTTTTGTTTTTGTTTTTGTTTAAGGATAGCAGAGACACACAAGTAGCAAACTAGTCAGAACAGTGCAATAAATGACCCCAACATGTATGTGCTAGGTCAGAGGCAGGAAAAATGCAATTTAAGAAAAAACAATTTTAAATTAAGTGCAACACAAAAAATGCAGTAAACAGGCTCTAGGTATGTTCTAAATACTGTTTCTAACCCAGATATCAACTTTTGCAATCAAGAAAATGCCAAAAAGTAGGCGGCAATGCAGTTTTTCTAAGAAATAAATCACAAGAAAATACTTAAAATCTCAAAAGTGGCTCCTTTCTTCTCTCAATGTTTTCTCCTCTTGGTAGGTGCTTCTGCAAAAACTATCAATCCTGGAAAGACGCCAAAACCACGAGGTTGCAGGGTTTTAAGAGAGAGAGATCAAGGAGTTTGGAATTGACCCAAAATGGCCAATAAAACTACAGTTTCCAGCTAGTAACCACTCCTACAGGGACAGGCAGGCTGCTCAGTGTTAACCACTGCCACTGGTGAACACAGAGACTTCCCTTTAGCCCAAGCAAGCACTGGCCTCCAAGAAACAGACAAACAGTTCAGAACAGCAACTCTGTATCTGAACTCTCTTTTAAATCAGAGAAAGTGGGAAAATAGCAAGATTTTTTTGTTTTTTTGTTTTTGTTTAAGGATAGCAGAGACACACAAGTAGCAAACTAGTCAGAACAGTGCAATAAATGACCGCAACACGTGTGTGCTAGGACAGAGGCAGGAAAAATGCAATTTAAGAAAAAAACAATTTTAAATTAAGTGCAACACAAAATATGCAGTAAGCATGCTCTAGGTATGTTCTAAATACTGTTTCTAACCCAGATATCAACTTTTGCAATCAAGAAAATGCCAAAAAGTAGGTGGCAATGCAGTTTTTCTAAGAAATAAATCACAAGAAAATACTTAAGATCTCAAAAGTGGCTCCTTTCTTCTCTCAGCATTTTCTCCTCTTGGTAGGTGCTTCAGCAACAACTATCAAGCCTGGAAAGGCATTAATTCTCTCTAAAACTCTCTAATTTCAAATCTTGCCAACACACATACACATTTAGACATGCTTCAATGAAAGCTCAAATTAGAGGGTTTCTGATTAACAAAGCAACACACTATAAAAAAACTATTCTCCAAAGAAGATTCAAGATTAAAAGAGAAAATAAATAAACTGGAATTGAAGCTAATGTCAAACCCTGACAAAAACACAGAAGACCTATTAAGAAAAACACAAAAAGAGCTACATCTAAAAGAAGCAAAAAATCTATCATTCTATGAAATGAGAACTTCGTTAAATATGCTGAGACTATTCAAATGCCATCCAGGGCTTTAGCGAGTCTAATTTCTCTACACAAATCCTCAAGCATTATAACAGAAATCTGTTACGAGAACAAAACATATACAGTCAGGCAATAGTAAACCTTTTGAATAGCTTTACATTCAAATCTATGGAGATCAAATCTTATCACTGCCAGAAATGGACAGAAAAGCTTTCTTACAGGATATAGCCTTCCCTAAATTATACTCTAAACAACAAAATATTCTAACAAACCCAATTTCATTAAATTAAATCATTGACACAATTAAAACGCTAAAAATAAACAAAGCTCCAGGCCCGGATGGTCTCACTTCAGAATTTTACAAGTGCTTCATTATACCTGTTGTTAAAATACTGTATCAGGTACTAAACTATATAATAAATAATAAAGTAAACAATCTAAACTTTAATGCCTCAAAAAACATATTTATATTGAAAGAACATTCAGATCCTAAAGACCCCAATAGTTATAGACCAATTTTACTACTTAATATAGACAACAAGATTCTCACTTCAATTTTCACTAACAGATTAAAGAACATTATAACTAATATCATATCACCAGAACAATCAGGATTCACCCCACTAAGACAGACTAGTGATAATGCCTTAACTCTTGAAGCCATGATGTCCTTTGCAAACCTAAAAAAATTCCCCATATACGCAATGGTGGTAGATGCACACAAAGCATTTGATAGAGTTAACATCTCTTTCCTACTTCAACTGTTACCCTATTTTGAATTCCGTGACACATTTATTCAAATAATTAAATACTATAGGAAAACCCTTACACCCACCTATATGTAAACAGAACCCAATCAAACAGAATCAAGATAAAAAATGGGACAAGGCAAGGCTGCCCTCTATCCCCCATCTTATTCAATCTGTATCTTGAACCGCTATTCTTGTACATCAAACAGAAGACATATCTTAACCCACCTTCTGTCTTTAACTCTAAAATATTTTGCACTGCCTTCGCCGATGATTTAACCATTTACTTAAGTACCCCTAGTTCTGACATACCTAAATTACTAAAAGCAATTGAAAGTTTCTCAGTTATATCTAACTATAAACTTAAGTTAAACAAAACCAACATCTTTCCTCTAAGTCCCACCAAATTACTATCATTATTCCCATTTTTAGACACAATTAAGATAAAAGATTAAACTAAATGTCTTGGAATTACGTTCTTTCAAAACAAAAGAGACTTTTATCAAAATAATATACAGGATAAATGGAATAGGATTATACAAGACTGCAACAGATGGAATAATCTCAAAATACCTTTTCTAGCCAAAGTCTCGATAATCAAAATGAACATTCTCTCTAGAATAATTTATGTATTTATGACTTCACAAGTGATAATACAAAAAAATATTTTAAACAAATACATACATTTTTGGCCAAATTCAAATGGGAACCTACAAGAACAAGAATCTCATACCAAAAACTTTCATTACCGAAATTAAAAGGCGGCCTAAACTTACCGGATTTTAAACTGTACTACATCATTATCAGTAGCAGTAGAATTCTAGGGATAGCAGAATATACCCCTTTGCATAATAAATGGACTCCAATGTGGTTGAAAATATATTATAATTATATCAAATCTCTAGACTTTAATCCTAGAGCTCTGCCTTTTTTAACAAAAAAGAAATAACTGCTCATAAGATCATGGACCCACTAAAACACTTCATTATTATACTTCAAAAAGTTATGTATCTCCCTTGATCTTGAGATAGCAATGGATATCCTTCAACCAATCCATAATAATAACCCAAACCTGAAAATTAATAACTCAATGTTAAACCTCAATAACTACCCTTTATTTATTTATTTATTTATTGCATTTGTTTACCGGGATAAGTCCACTGGGCCTAAAAGAGCCCATTTTCAGTGGAGGCCTGGGGACAAAAGCTCCAACGAGATATAGAAAAAATATAAACATTAATTAGTACAGAAGCAGAAACAGTGTTACAGATAGTAAATATAGTAACATATACAGAATATATACATAAAAGCAGGAATCTAGTTTGTTTGATTACAGCAATATATACAGAAAATATACTTTAAAGCAGAATTCAATGAATTTAGTCAGATTGATATAAACATAGATCAGTATTATTGTACCAGAGTCAACAAGTGAAGATAAAAATAAATATGGAGAAAATATCATCAGTCACTAGTAGCAAAAGACATAGGAGTTTAGTAATCATATAAGGAGAGTGAAGAGGTTAGGTTATAGAGCAGGACCATAGCCAGGAAGAGTTGAGATGATTTTTCAGCATTTGTTTGAAGGTGGTGGTGCTGCCTGTGTTTCTTATAGAAGGCGGAAGTGAGTTCCATAGTTTGGCGACAGTGATGGCATAGAGAAGTTGACCAGCAGGTAAGGTGGGCTTATCTACTTTTAGAAATAGATGATTTTCAGATCTTAGATGCCTGCTGGAATGGCATTTGGCAAGTAGAGTTGAGCGAGCAGGACAGTCTGTGAGTCTGTAGATTATTTTGTGCACAGTAGTTAGTTGGGTGAATGAGAGATGGTGGGGGAGTGTTTCAGTGACTTACAATGGTGGGATGAGAATGTGGCCTTGGTGGCAAAATTTGCTATTCTGTTGTAACACATAGCAAGTTTGGATTTTGTAGAATTTCAGATATTAGTGAGGAGAGAGGCACCATAAAGGAGAGAGGGTAATAAAAAAGTAGTTGCAAGGGTTTGTCTAGTAGAGAGGCTAAGAAAGTGTTGGTGCCTGTAGAGCATATCAAGCTTTTGGTGTGTTTTTTTGATGTTATTGTTTATGTGAAGGTCAAAGTTAAGGTTTTCATCTATAATAATGCCTAGTAATTTAGTGTGTGGGACAACTTCTATAGTGGTATTGTCTTGCGCTTGTATAGTGAAGAGTTTTTTATCAAATGGAGTGGTTTTCCTAGGAGTAAAAATTACTAGTTTAGTTTTTTTTTGGATTTAGGGCAAGATGATTGTTAAGCATCCAAGATTTAGTAGACGTGAGGGCATTCTGGGTAATTTGCTGGAGTTCAGAGCTGGAATTTGCAGTGCATATTATTGTATAGTCTTCAGCATACTGGATTATTGAGCATTGTGGGAGAGTGGTGTGAATGTTGTTAATAAAGATGATAAATAAGAGAGGACCAAGTATGGAGCATTGGGTTACCCCTGTGGATGTACTGAGGAAGGGAGAGTAAGACTGTTGCCATTTGTTGGATTGCTGCCTATTGGAGAGATAGCTGTTGTACCACTATAGGATAGGGGGAGAAATGTGGAGGGTGGATAGTTTAGAGAGTAGGATAGTGTGAGAAATGGTATCAAAAGCTTTGGAGAGGTCAAGGAAAAGTGAAGCAATTATTTTACCAGAATTCCGTGCCCGGTTAACTGTATCAGGGAAGGATAGGACTGCCGTAGTGGTGCTGTGTCCTTGTCTGAAACCATGCTGAGTGGGTGATAAAATTTGATTTTCATGCAGGTGGTTGAGGAGTTGGGCATGGATGTATTTTTCCAGTATTTTAGAGAGGGGTGAGAGAATTGCTATTGGACGAAAGTTTGTGGTGTCTGTGTTGGTGCCACCTTTGTGTAAGAGAAGAATGAATGCTTTTTTCCAGATGTCTGGGACAAGGGATTCTTTAATTGATCTGTTAATGAGTATGCTGATGGGATAAGCTAAAGAGTTTGCTGCTAGCTGCAGGAAGTGTGGGGGTAGATTGTCAGGGGCCAGAGTACAGAGTTTTAGTTTAAGTAAAAGTATTTTTATTGTGCTGGTGGGTATGGGGGAAAATTTTAGGGTAGGGTTAAGGGTAGACTTGTTTTCTTGGATGATTTGCTCATCAGCTGTCTTGATGGTGGTGCTGTTAACTGTAGGAAAGGTGGTGGTTAGGTTAGCTATGGTGTCAATGAAGTAAGAATTGAAAAGGGTAGCAAGTTCAGTAGGAGTTTTTTGTGGGTCAGGGAATGGATTGCTTTGAGAGCCTGGGTGTAAAAGTTGGCTGATGGAAGACCAGAATTTTTGGGGATTATTTTTATGTTGGCTTTGTAGGTGGAAGTAGTGGTCTTTTTTATCAGTGGTTATTAGACATTTTGCCTGGTTACGCAGTTGCTTGTAATGTAGTAGAGATGAGGGGTCTTTGTTTTTCTGCCATGATTTCCAGGTTTTATCCCTTATTGACATTACTTCTTTGGTGGATTTTGAAAACCAGCATGCATGGTTATGTTTTATTCGTTTTTGGCGGGTGGGTGCTTGCCTATTTAGGATGTCTAGAAATGCTGAGTTAAAGAATTCAACAGCCTCATTAAGTGGTAGGGATTTGAGAGGTTTCCAGTTTACTTTAGCTAAGGTTTCATTAAATATGGATGATTGGAACTTAGTAAAATTTCTGGTAGATTTGTATTGGTGTTGGCCTGTGGTTGGAGTAGTCTTGCGTATGATATTTGCTGGGTGGTCACTAATGGTATTAGATAGTATGCCTGCACTGATGACATTGAAAGGGTGGGATACTAATATCCAGTCTATTGTGGAGCCCCAGTTGTAATTTTTGTGAGGTCTAGTTATGTCTTTAATTAGTTGGGAGAAGCTGTAAAGATTTATGTTTTTTGAGGGGTTGTTGTGGCCTATATCTAGCCAGTTGGTATTTACATCACCTAGAATGATGGTTTCATTATCTATATTTTGGAAGTCCAGGTAAGTATGTTTTCTAATATTGGTATGTTGTTTCCTGGGGGAATATAAAGAGCAATTATGCAAATGTTTTTATGGTTGTTAAGTTTCAATATAGAGATTAGTATTTTGGCTGGGGAGAAGTTGGGTGTTGGTTTTGAGTAGGGGATTAATGTGTAATTGCTAGGGAAAAGTATTGCTACTCCTCCTCCTCTCTTGTTGGGTCGATCGACTCTCAGGCATGAGTAGTTTGGGGGGAGAAATTCAGTGTCTTTTATATATGATTTCAACCAGGTTTCAGTAGCTGCTATAATATATGGGTTGTACTTAGAAATCCAGGCATGGAGTTCAGGTATCTTGTTCCTAAGGCTTTGGAGATTTATGGTTGACAGCATAAGAGATTTGCTAGGTTTGTTGGAGCTGATGGGGGCTGGTCCTGGCTTGGGTTGTACATCAAAACACTGGGAAATAGTGCTTTGGGAAATTGTGTAGGTTATACTTCTCAGTTTTTTTTCCCTAAAAATGGTGTAGTTGCTGCTGGTGGTATGATAAGGGGAGTGCCTTTGGAGAGGTAGAATTTTAACTTTGCATATACAGAGGTATTAGCTGTGAATAATCTAGGGTGGATGTCTGAGTAACTTAATAATTGTGGATTATGGGTGCTGGTTGTACAGGTATGTGCAGGAGGTATGTTGGGTGCCTGGAAAGTTGTGATTATTGTTAGGAGAGAGAGTGTAAGTGAGAGAAGCAAGATCAAAGTAATAGTTGTGATGGACATGATGGTGGTTGAGTGCAGTGTGATAAAGAATATGAGCAGGATAGAAGAAGTTTAGAGGATGGAGTACTATATGGGCTTATTTAGAAATGGGTGGGGAGGTTTAGTACAATAATGAGGAAGTATAATAGGGGAATAATTAGGGGGTTATGGGATAGGTGGAAGAGAAGTATGGGTGGGGTCAGGCTAGGTTTAAGGTTGATGTTATGGGGGAGGGTGGGGATGGGGGCAGGGAGGAGAGCGGAGTGAGCATAGCGGGTTCGGCCCCACAGGGAGAATACCTGAAAAAATTATCAGTTTAAAGGTGAGTACTGCGCTTAAAATATCAGCATCTAACAAAAGCTTAAATAAAGTAGCTCTGGAATACTTTAAAACTGCCAAACAGCTCTGTTTATGTGCCTGCAGAGAGAGTTGTGATTAGTCTAGAGACTATGCTGAAAGTAAAAGCAAAATTTTCTAATGTAAACAGTAAAGGCTTGGGAGTTTGTGTGTGTGTGTGTGTGTATGTGTGTAAGGCTGATTCAAGGTAATGGCCCAATCTAGTGTCAACTGGCTCGAACCCTTCAGTGATGTGCATACAGCTCTTACGCCTTAAAACCTAACAAAAGCTAAGTTGCAATTCACCTATTACAACAGAAAAGCTGTAGGGTGCCAGGTTCTTGCTTCCTGGCATTTTATTTAGTTACGATAGTCAGCTTCAGTGGATGAAGTGGAAAATGCATATTGTAGTTAATCCCAAGTGGGGGTGGGGGTCACGCATGAAAGAAACCCATGCAACTGAAAAATAAAATTAAATAAGGCAGAATTAGGGCAAAGGTTACAGAATGTGAAGTGCAAAGCATGCAAGGTATACAGATAAAAAGT
This sequence comes from Protopterus annectens, assembly GCF_019279795.1. Classification (NCBI taxonomy): domain Eukaryota; kingdom Metazoa; phylum Chordata; order Ceratodontiformes; family Protopteridae; genus Protopterus; species Protopterus annectens. Next base: position 295,247,487 of record NC_056749.1, on the reverse strand, counting down.
AAAATTGATTAAATTGCATACATTATCAGCATTAACATGCAGCCTCTGACTGATAACAGCTGTACAATCCAGCAGTGAATACAGACAGGATATATTGCACAAAGCAAGTATGGCTGTTCTAAGGCAATAATTTTACAGCTAAGTTATACAATATGAACAATAACATGAACTACACTCAGTTAGCCTTCTATAAAAGTAATTAAAAGTCCAGCCTTTGAGCCTTCTAAGAGCAGTAGCATACAACAGGAATGCTTGCAGATGCAGTTAGAACACAAATAAGATTAGCAAGCAGTTAAAAGGATGCCTGGCAGATCTATAATTAAGCTCTACTATCATGAAATAAGATAGACATACAAGTAGTTTGTCAGTTAATACAATAGCTAGCGCTCAAAGCATGTAGGAGTTCTGAACATCAGTTACAACTCAGCACCATCCAATGACTCAGCAGTTAACAGAAATAACCAAATAATTCATATGTTAAACAGTAATGCATATCAACTCTAATAGAAATGTAGCACTGCTCTACTTACTAGCTCTGCATGCACAACGAACAGAGGAGCAGGGAAATGTGAGTTAGGTAAAAGTTGAGAGATGGTTTAAAGATGGCAACAGCGAAGGGGACTGACTAATGAAGATAATCAGGGGGTGGGGCTGGGAGTAACAGACAGGGAATGGAGTAGAGAGCAGTTAGAACAGGATTAGCCAGGAACATGTGTCCCTCCCTCACAGGGAGAAGACCTGAAAAAATTATCAGTTTAAAGGTGAGTACTGAGCTTAAAATATCAGCATCTAACAAAAGCTTAATTAAAGTAGCTCTGGAATACTTTAAAATTGCCAAACAGCCCTGTTTATGTGCCTGCAGTGTAAATTAGAGAGAGTTGTGATTAGTCTAGAGACTATGCTGAAAGTAAAAGCAAAATTTACTAATGTAAACAGTAAAGGCTTGGGAATTTGTGTGTGTGTGTGTGTGTGTGTGTGTGTGTGTGTGTGTGTGTGTGTGTGTGTGTGTGTGTGTGTGTAAGGCTGATTCATGGTATTGGCCCAATCTAGTGTCAATTGGCTGGAACCCTTCACTGATGTGCATACAGCTCTTACGCCTTAAAACCTAACAAAAACTAAGTTGCAATTCACCTAATACAACAGAAAAGCTGTAGGGTGTAAGGTTCTTTCTTCCTGGAGTTTTATTTAGTTATGATAGTCAGCTTCAGTGGATGAAGTGGAAAATGTGTATTGTAGTTAATCCCAAGTGGGGGTGGGGGTCACGCATGAAAGAAACCCATGCAACTATTACAACAGAAAAGCTGTAGGGTGTCACATTCTTGCTTCCTGGAGTTTTATTTAGTTACGATAGTCAGCTTCAGTGGATGAAGTGGAAAATGTGTATTGTAGTTAATCCCAAGTGGGGGTGGGGGTCACACATGAAAGAAACTCATGCAACTATTACAACAGAAAAGCTGTAGGGTGTCAGGTTCTTGCTTCCTGGAGTTTTATTTAGTTACGATAGTCAGCTTCCAGTGGATGAAGTGGAAAATGTGTATTGTGGTTAATCCCAAGTGGGGGTGGAGGTCAAGCATGAAAGAATCCCATGCAATAGCTCTGCATGCACAACAAACAGAGGAGCAGGGAACCTAAAGCAGTAATAGGATGGAAAATAAATGTGAGTTAGGTAAAAGTTGAGAGATGGTTTAAAGAAGACATGAGAATTTGAGACCTTTACCCTTAGCGTAACTATACTATACAAGAGCTAAGATCTAAACTCAACTTACCAAAATCATACACAGTTATCTTGAGACAAATTAAAGAGATATACTCCAAACACCTTCAAAACACTAAATTAACAAAGGCAGATATAAATATATGTGAAACAATATGGAATATAATGCTAACCAGTGGGGAAGATGATATCCAACACATATAAATTAATATCAGAGTTTAAATTCCAGGACACCACACTCATCTTTAGCTATTGGCAAAAAATAATGCATTAATAACCGAACAACAATTAAACCAAGCCTTAACCCTAACGCTTAAAGCAATACCTCTGAAAAAACTAACATACACTCAACTCGTGATTAATAATAATGCTTACCTTACTCCCCTAGTATTACACAAATTCAACTCATCTAAATCACCTTACTGTCCATATTGTGAATCACAGGAAGCAGATCTAATTCATATGTTTTGAAGTTGTAAATGTGTATTTAAACTATGGAACTCACTAAAAATCCAACTACAAAAACAAGGTTATGAAAAAAGCAACGCTTACTTGGGAATTCACACTCCTTCATATCTTATCTTCAGATATACCCCAAAACAAAGCAAATATTTATATCACATTATTTCTATTAATAAAACTATACATTGCTTCCAAATGGGGGGACAGACTCAAGACAAACTGGAATGATTTCAAAAAAATGGCAATTAGACATCTACTTGCCCACAAATGGGTAATTGACACAAAGGGTGATACACTGAAGAAATTAGAAAGATGGGAACAGATGTTTAACATACTGCTAGCATAACCCACCCTTTTTATCATAAGGACTTTGGTCTTTACACGCATAGTTACATTTCTAATACATAAGTGACATTGTGAAAATAAGAAATATCTACATTACTGTAAGCTTACTGATTCACCTTGAAAATTAAAGTATATGGCACCTTTGTACAGTTGTAAATAAGTTAGGTGTTTATGTATGAATCAGTTATGTGTACCTGCAATTCTTTACCCAATGTACATTATCATTATTTTACTATTTTATTTTATCTGTATTCTTATGACTTGAAAAACTAAATAAAGAATTTTGGGAAAAAAAAACACTGACACTGTGTGAGGCACATAGTTATATACTGGTGCTTGAGGCAAATCTATCACTCAAAGCCAGTACACACAAGAATCAGGTTGTAAAAAACAGACAACACCACAATAAATCAATCACATGCAGCTAACATACACATAGGCCTACATATGCTGAGGCACTTAAAAGTAATATGTGTAAACCACTAAGTTCAAACCATGTACCTCAGCAATTTTAGAAACATGCAACACAAGCAGCAACTGCCATGAAATTTACATTTGTCAGTCACACTGTTTCATACTAAAAGTCCATAAGGCAAACCTCCACACAGTCACGTTTTCTGGTCATCGCTGACTCCATAGTTAGACACAATGATCCACCACTCACACACCTGTGCAAGGGAAAGGGTCATGGTCAGGTGCCTTTTAGATACAGGGATTCACCGCATCACAAATATATTCATGTCCTTGCACCTCAGGTACATATATGGCACAGTCATAGGGCACATATGTAGAAATGAATTGAAGAATACCATCCTGGCCTATATAAAGAGAGACAAGATGGAGCTCTCTGAAAATTTGTGAGAAGTAGGTATAAATTTAGTCTTAAGCAGTATTCTACCACCACCAAGCATGATGCCGCAATATGAGATTGAATTCAACAACTGACTTAGCATCTGGTGTCATACAATATATAAGTGTGTGTGTGTGTGTGTGTGTGTGTGTGTGTGTGTGTGTGTGTGTGTGTGTGTGTGTGTGTATTTATATATATTTATTTATTTATTTGCAGTTTGTTAACCAGGAAAGTTCATTGGGCCAAAATGAGCCGGTTTTCAATGGAGGCCCGGAGAGAAAAGCTCCATATACGATTATTACAAAGCTAATATCAACAAACGTAATTACAATACAATTTTAAAAACTATTAAAAACACAGTAATATAGAAGACAGAATAATGACATTTGAGCAAGGTTTTGTAACAAAGCATTGAATGAAATTAAAACATAAGTATTTTGCAGTCTATAAGTATAATTTGGAGTGCAGGCACTTATGCACTCAAAGTTTCATGAGGTGAGAGGTAGGAAGAATTAGAGCAAGAGAGCAGAATAGTGAAAGGTGAATAGGCTGCATTATGAGAAAGGAAAAAAGGGAGAGGGAGTGGAAATGATATAGAGGGAGTCAGATGGGGTAAGAACATAAGCATTCCCAGTGAGAAGAGAGATGTGAAATGAGCATGGTTTTGAAGGTGGAGTTGTTTTGGGTGATTCGAATTTGGGGGTGAAGTGAATTCCATAGGCGAGCGAGGGAGAAAGACAGCAGAAATTGCCCAGGTGCACATAAGGGTTTGTACACTTCGAGGAGGTTCTGGTTACTGGACCTGAATAGCCTGTCAGGATGATGCAAGGTGAGTATGGAGGAGAGGGAAGGGCAGTTAGAGGGTTTTAAAATGAGTTTGTGAGCAGTTAACAGTTGAATCTAAGAGAGATAGTGGAGGAGTTCCAGCCCATTCAAGGAGTGGCGTGCATCACAATGGTGGGAGGAGGATTTGGTCCCAGTAGCAAACTTAGAGAGATTTTATTTTAACAGGATGAAAGTTTTGACTTTAGGGAGGCTTAAAGGTTGGTGAGGAGAGGGGCTCCAAACAAGAGAGAGGGGGTGAGGTAGGAAATAGACAGTATATGTTTGGAAGAGGGAGTGAGATAATGGCTGTGACGATACAGCATTCCAAGCTTTTGGTCTGTTTTCTTAATACTAGTTTGTATATGAATCTCAAACTTTAAATGTTCATCAATGATAACACCTAGAAGTTTTGTAAGGGAGATTATTTCAATTGGAATCATATTCTGACAGACTATGGAGAAGGAATTGTTATCAATAGAGATGTTTTTAGATGGGGTAAAGGTCATGATTTTGGATGCATTGAGAGCAACATGATTTTTCAGCATCCAAGACTGTATAAGAGAAGGCATCTTGTGTTAGTTGCATGAGTTTGGGGAGAGATTGACTATAGCAAATTATGGTGGAATCGGGAGGAGATGGTAGATAGTACTAACTGCTTTGCCAAAGATGGCCTAAACCTAACCCTCAAGGTGTTACTAAATCCTTGCCCTGCTCACTAATGCCTTTCTAGACAGCAACTGTTTTCTAAATTTCCAACATAATAAAACAGAATCTGGATAGCGTAAATGTATTGCTGTCTAGTGCTAGGAGATGAAAAAAAATGTGAATCCCTACAAGCATTTCTAACCTAGGAAACATTGAAATGCATTGCATTTTGTTATAATTATATACATTATTATTATTATTATTATTATTATTATTATTATTATTTATACTTGAATATTCAATTCCTCCCTGGTTGGATCTGATAATAATCTAATCACCATGGAAATTCACATCTCACCCACACCCCCTGCAAAGATAACCACCATGAAAAACTTCTCCAAAGCTAACTTTGCGCTGCTAAAAACAGAGGTGGCTAACTTCACGGCACCCATGTCAATAGAAAATAGATTCATGACTGCTGAATCATACACCGATGCACTGTACAAACATGTACATAAATGCACGGAACTAGCCATACCCAACAGAACCAAGATGCTCTCCTCCAAAAAAGGAAGCCAATCTGGTGGTCCCCTGCCATTAGTAAACTCTACAACAGAAGGAAGAAACTGTTGCAGAAAAAGGTGAAGTCTCAAGACTGGAAAAACTCCCTTTTTAGCCTCAGCAAAAAGTTGAGATCCCTCATCAAAACCTCCAAAGCCAGGTATAAAAGCAGAATTGTGGCAGACACTAAAAACAACCACATATATCAAGAATCTCCATGGCAATACCCAGGTTTGCTCAGAGTTACTGCACAAAAGTACCTCCTATACTGAGCCAACAGATATTACCAGCATACTGGCCGACAGATTCAGTGCCAACTTTACCCCTCCCCCCAAAGGACCAATCACAATACCGGAGGAATACCAAGCACCCAGCATTACTGCAGCACAGGTTGAAGCTGCATTGTCCAAGGCCAAGAATACAGCTTCCAGGGGACCTGACAATATCCCTGAATGTGTTTTACATGAACAACACAGTGAACTAGCACCACATCTGCGTGCCATGTTCAATCACAGCCTCACCTCAGGCTTTGTCCCTATGAATGGCACACTGCTAAAGTCATCCCTCGGCATAAAGGGAGAGTGACTACACACCCTGGGAATTATCGCCCAATTAGCCTGACAAGTCTGATATGTAAGGCTATAGAGCACATCATCATGGACCTAATTAACAAAGTTATAGGGAATCTACAAACTCTAGATCCCATGCAATTTGGTTTTGTGAAAGGTAGATCATGTCTGATCAACCTGTTTGACTTCTTTGAGTCAGTCACCAGAGCTGTGGATGAGGGCAAGGCAGTTCATACAGTCTACCTCGATCTGGCCAAGGCCTTTGATACCATTCACCATTCAGGAATTATTGATAAGCTCACCAAACTAAGCATCAACTCCTATATCACTAGGTGAGTTGCAAACTGGCTCACAGAACCCACAGTGTGAAAGTAGCAGACTCCAAGTCAAACTGCTGACCAGTCACGAGTGGAGTCCCACAGGGATCGGTCCTGGGTCTTCTCCTGTTTGACATTTACTTCTCAGAAGTCCAGGCCAACACGGATGGACTATAGCTGACCAAGTTCGCAGACGACTGCAAGCTGGGAGCCATTATTAACTCCCCAAGTGATGTAGACATCCTACAGAAAGGCTTCACTGAGACCAATGTCTGGTTTCGAAACCAATGACCTTAATTTTGTGCCAAAAAATCTGTCATCATCCCCTTTGGGAAAAACTCAGTCCCCACTAATTACCACATTGATGGGAGTCCACTGAAACACTTAAGGCATTATAAGAGATTTGGGGACACAGGTTGAGAGCAACCTCTCCTTCGACCACCACATTGCCACTAGCTCTGTTAGAAATGCTACACCTAAAGAAATCCCAATCCCTCAGCATCACATGCTCCAGAGACCTCAACCTCATTGCCACAATCAACAGAACATGCTGGAGGGACAGGTTTATAACCCAGAAACTGCCCAAGCTCTGGAACAGACCGCCCATACATGTCAAGCACCTCACTGGCCTTCTTCTAGAGAAATCTTCATGAGTGGATGGGAAATAGAAAGTTCACCCAGGGGATCACTCCAGTGGCTCTACTTGATAGGGGCACTGGGAACTAACATCAGGAGGCATGATACCAGGGCATTTCTACGGGCTAGGTTTGTAAAGGCTCCAGGGCTATTAGCCTAGTACACACCTATGAACCTATGTAGACCTGATTCAAGACTAATGAGAACACTCCGTCATTACATGGTTTCAATGTCTACCACACATTTAGTCCCACCACACATGTCTGAGGCATTAAGGCATTGGTGTTTCCATTTTCTTACAAAAGAAATATTTCGCCTCCAGACCTGCTAGAGAAGATAATGACCTGGAACTCCTCCACATCCAAATTAATATTAACAATACCACTTATTATATCATATCATACCTGAATGGGGTCTATATTAAAACATCAAATGTTCTAAATATAGAACGCTCTAAAGAGCAAAAATGCAGGACCTCAAAATCATTATTGTGGGAGGCTGTGCCCACTACACCCTCCACTAAATATACATACCAACTCCAAGATCGCACTACAGTTAGGAAAGGGAAAATATTCCAATCTTCACTGTACTGCAATCTTGAAAAAAGCACTTTGAGGTGCTGCATTTTCGATGTTTAGAGCATTCGATAGTTAGATCATTCAATATTCTAATACAGAATCCCTAAATCTAGGGCAACCTCTATTTATCCCTCTGCCCATACTGCCTACCTAACTCATATGGAGTCCTTATACATTAACTTAAACATCATTTTCTTGAGAGACTTCAACTAACCTTCCAGTAACTGGGAGACTTATAGACCTTCAAGCATGTATGCCCAAAGATTTCTGGATTTCATCAGTACAAACTATCTATACCAGCCAATGATAACCCCAAAAGGGTGATAAAATCTTAGACTTGTCCCTTAACAATATGAGACAGCATTCCTCTCTGTCAACTGTTACTTCCTCCCTGGTCAAATTGCATCACAAATCAGTCAAATTCACCATAAGACTGAAACCAGAAGAATTCTTGACTGTATCATTGCATGCAAAAATAAATGAAACTCCCAAGATGATAAAAATGCTCTTGATAAACTAAACAGGGAACTACAAACCCTGATCAGATCAACAAACAGATGTGAAGTAAAAGTAGCCACCCAGACAAAGGACAAGCACAAAACCTTCCCCTTCTTTAACTATGGTAGAAAGGTCAGAAACAATTCACAGCACTGTGCAGAGCTAATACATTATATTACATGCTCCGTTACAAGGACATAGACAATCTATTAGCAGGCAGATTTAACTTAAACTTCATTCCTTATTTCCTTCCTATATTCCAAGATCATATACCCTCATCTACAACTCTTCCTTGTATCTCTCATGAACAAGTTTTCAAGGCACTAACCAAGGCCCGAAATACTACTTCTATGAGAACAGATAACATACCAGGCTACCATATGCTCAACGTGAACCAGAACTTGTTTGATCATCTATAGTTGCTATTCAATATCAGTATCCAAATAGGCTTTGTGTGGGATGAATGGATGACCACAACAGTCATCTTCCTCCACAAAGGTGGGATGTCAACTGACCCAGGTAATTATAGACCCATTACCCTGACCAGCTTCATCTGTAAGACTATGAAAAGGATGATTATTATATTAATAAATAAGGACATAAGCAACCTACAGAGTCTTGATCCAAGCAAGTTTGGATTCATTAATGGGAGATCCTCCAATCTTAACCGTGTTAACTTTTTCAAGAATGTTACTGAAGCAATGCATGATGGTAAATTTGTAGAAATCACATATCTAGGTAGCATCACAAAGGCACTAAACACCATCCCACATTCAGGCATAATCAATAAACTAACAATTAAATAAATGTAAATCTTTAAGTAACTTGTAGAAAACTCTGGATCATAAATAGAACTCTGAAAATTAGGTGATTAGCTCTACTTCCTAAAAAAGACCTATCACTGCCACTGCACCGTAAGTTTTGGTCTTTGCAACATTCCTCCTTGGCTTTTGCTTCCCAAAAAATGAAAGGAAATATTAATAGTTTATGGCTGCACATATGGTGGCATCTTAAACTCCTCAGAGGACACCAAGATCCTGTAAGAGGGCCTGTTCCGAACAAATAGCTGATGTCAAACCACAGACATAAAATAAATGCAAACAAATGTATGACAGTATACATCATAGGTTCATAGGTGTTTACTAAGCTAATGATCACAAGGGCCTTTTTAAGCATAGCCATGCATCCCAAATCTCTGACAAGTTCTGATACCCTTGATAAGTGTAAGAATGGGCCTTGGAGATGAATCATTTACAGGTTACCTGATTGCATTAAAGACACAGGTGTCAAACCAGGGATGCACTTCTGTTTTCCCATCCAATTGTCCAAGTTGCACTTGAACTGGATTAGGGAGGAACTCTGCTTCACATGGATATGGAGGTTGTTTCATAGATGAGGTGGTATCTAGGATACATACCTCTCTCTCTCCAGCAGGTCCTGTTTATATCACAGTCATGGTTTAAGTCTCTAGAATGGGTAATTTTGGTACTGTTTGTTTTGTGGATATGCAGGTGGGCCATCAGAGTAGGGTCTGACAATGCCCTGTATGCCAGGTATAGATCTCCCCTCAAAAGCCTGCAGGAGACATAATACAGGGATAGGGCCTTGAGACTGTCTGCATAGGACATATTACTTATGCCCTGTATTCTTTTAGTGAAGAACCTCTGTGGACATTCCAGTAGTTGGATATGCCTGGTTAAGTACATACCAAAGGGGGCATTGTACTCAATGATAGGTCTGATGAATACTGAATACAGTGGAACAATGACTTCCTTAGACTTAGATGCCATACTTTCATTTATAAGTTAGGCAGCATATTATGATTTCCTTACCACTGTAGACATGTGATGGTCAAAGGCTAGATTACTGTCTGTGTGTGTCCCTAAGTCCCTAATTACTGGGTCATATCTAAGGGGTGTGTTGTCAATATGATATTTACCAGGGATGGATGATTTCCCAAAGGATACTGTTACGCATTTCTTGGCATTTAGTTTTAGTCCATGGCTCTGACACCAGATGTTTGTCTGTGTCAGCCCCTCCTGGAGAACATTTGTGTCAGTGTCAGATTCAATGACAGCTCTTAATTTGCAATCATCTGCAGATTTAACCAGCCAGAGACCAGTGACATTGGCCTTGAATTCTGACAAGTCTGTCTGTGTCTTTCGGCTTTTCCCGGTTAGGGGTCGCCACAGCGGAACTCCAGTCCGCTAATGATTGGTAGTGGATTTTTACGTACCAGGTTGCCAGCCCTGATGCACAACCTTCAACGAAGGCATGCCCCATTCACGTATGCCTCCACACAGAAGATGCTCTAGCTGAGAATCAAACAGGACAAGGTCTTGCTATGAGGCGACAAGTAAATGCCAAAAAGGAGCAGTCCGAGGACTGATCCCTGAGGGACTCCACTTGTGACTGGCCTCTTTGTAGTGGTTGACTCCCCAATTCTATATTCTTGGGTGCTGTCTGTGAGCCAGTTGGCTATCCATTGGGTGACATATAGGTTTGTGCCTAACCTTGAGTTTGTCAACAATGCCAGAGTGGTGTATTGTGTCAAATGTCTTGGCCAGGTCAAGGTAGGCAGTGTGAACAATTTTGCACTCATCCATTGTTTTGGTGACCTTCTCAGAGAAGTCCACCAGGTTGAGTAGGCATAGCCGGCCCTTGTTGAAACCAATCTGGGTTGGGTCAAGTGTCTGGAGGTTTACTATATGTCTATTGATCATCTCCATGATAATTCTTTCCATGGCTTTATATATAAGACTAGTGAGACTTATGGGTCTATAGTTTCCAGGGTCTGTAGATGGCCTACCTTTGTGCAGAGCGATGACTGTTGCCCTTCTCCATTCATGAGCATGAAGCCTGTTTGGAGGCTACAGTTAAAAGGGAATTCCAGAGGCCCTGATAGGCCATGTTTAATGCTATTTAGAAGGCATCCTGGGATATTGCCTGGGCCCGTTGATGCAGTGTTCTTGGTCTTAGAGAGAGTATTAAGGACCTGTTCCATATTGATAGTAGGGGGAGTTATATTTGATGATATTTCCTGAAGGAAGGTTGAGGGGGAGAGCGGAGTAAAGTTGGAGCTGAATTTATCAGCCAGGAGGTTTGCTTTATCTTCTGGCTCAGTATAGGTAGCTCCATTTACAATCAGCACTGCACAGAATTGTGTATTGCCTTTGAGGTTGCAGACATAACTAAAGAATGCTTTCTGGTTGTCCTTGGCCTGGGTGGCCAAACTTACCTCAAATTTGGCTTTGGTAGACTTTATTTACCCTCTGAGCTGTTTGTTTAGTTTGATGAAAGTGCTTTTATCCTGCTGGGTGCTGCACCTCCTAATTTTGCCATGATTTTATTTCTCCTGTTATACATCCGATTGATATTGTGATTCCACCAGGGTGGCTTGTTTTTTGAGTTAGTTCTGTATTTCTTCCTGGAGGGTACAGCTACCTCTATGCAGTGATTAACATGCTTGTACAGGGTTTCTGTGAACAGTTCTGCATAGGCAGAATTGTTCGCAGGGTTTATGTGGGCTTGAAATTTTGCCAGGTTCTCACTTAATAGCAGGAGGTTAGCCTTAGAATAGTTCCTGAATATTCCCGGTTTAGGAATTATTATTCCAGGTTATTCCAGGTTTTATTTTTACTTGAAAGGAGAGAATTTTGTGGTCTGATCTTACCAGGGAAGGCATTACAGTAGGGGGTGTGCAGCAGATTCCCATATTAGTGAGGACCAGATCCAGTATGGTTGCACCCCAGTTGGTGTACTGACTATCTTATCCAGGGAGTTTGTGTTTACAAAATCCAGGAATCCCTGTGCATGTACGTTTGATGTCGTATAGGTTTCCCAGTTAATAGTGGGGTAATTAAAGTCACCCATGAATATGGTAATGGGTTGGATGGATAGTAATTCTAATAAAGTTAAATACATGGTATGGGTTTCCTGGGTCATAGAGGGGGACTTATACCTTGCAAGAGAGTGGCATTGGAGTTTACCTATGGTGAGTTGAACATGGAGCAGCTCAAGTGCATTGTCTTGTTTGACCAGCCTTGAAATATATTTATTTTTGATGTAAATAGAGACACCTCCACCTTTACTCCTTACTTGTGAAGTAGCTGGTCTAAATGTGTGGAAGGTATTATTAACTTGCACTTTTGTTGTGCTCTCTGTGGCTTAAACCAAGTCTCAGTGACCTCACAGACATCAGCATTCTCTAGGGTAAAGAGAGCTTCTAGGGAGTGGAGACTTTTGTTTAGACTCCTAGCACTGAGCAGTAATACCTTTAGATTTTCTTGTTTTCATTTGCTATGTCGCAAGTGCTTTCACTATGGCATTGCCTAAAAAAGGCACTATGGGTGAAGACAATGTTTTAGCTAATATTCGAAAGCCTAGAGGGGAGAGGTGCAGACCATCACTTGTAAAGCAGTGTGGTCTGTTGACCATCTCCTTCCATTTTGAAAAATATTGCAACCCCTTAGAATGACACCAGAAACTAAGCCAATTATTATAGTCAATTGTGTTTTCTTTTGTCTTTTGTTAGTATTCTGACATCATCCTTGGAGAAGATAAAGTGCTGCTCAATGCTACGCTTATATCAGCCTGAGACACATATTCCAAGAACTCTAGGATGTCTCTTTTCATACAGTCTAGGGAGGTACGTCTTGGGTCATTTACTTCCACATGGGCTATGACTGAGTTATATTGGTAAATGTGGTCCAGGGAGGTACGTCTCAGGTCATTTACTTCCACATGGGCTATGACTGAGTTATATTGGTAAATGTGGTCCAATGACCTGAGTGCATGAGTAATGTGGCAAATCCTAGCGCCTGATAAGCAACTGACCGTAACTTTCTCCCTGTACTTTTATTCAGCCCACTGAGGGACATCAGTGTGTCTCATGATGGAGTCTCCAATGACTAGAATGTTGGATTGAGTGGTGACTTGCCTTATGGGCTTGAAGGTACAGGCTCCATGAGATTTAGCTCTATGTGTTGATGTAGGTATTGTTTTAAAAGAGTGCATTTGGGGCTGCTGAGGGTATCTCTTATGTGTACTTTGTCTAGGAGGTCTTGGTGGTCATGGTTTAAGAAGGTTACATGTAAGCACCTCTGTATATGTTGGTCTATATGTCTGCTTTGAATTGTGCATGATGGGTGCAACATGTGTACTACTGACGACCTTACTGATGTTAGGAGTACTTTTATGTGAGAGCTTTGCCTCCAGTGACATTGTTTAACTACATCTCTCACATACCATATCAGTTTATTGGAGAATTAACTGGTGGTGACTAAACATGAGACAATTTCTACATTGCCTCAGGATGCCCATATATCCACCAAACCGCTAACTGAGATAGTAGGAAAGTTCATATCCATGGCAACAGACCCTTTTTTATTGATTAGACTGTTGGAGTCAGAATATCAATCACTGTCAGGAGTATCCAGTTTGCATCTATGTGGACAGTGCTTGTCACTTGCAAACTAGTTGTCCTGTGTGTGTAACTTGACACACTTGACCACCCCAACCTATCACATCAACCATCCAATTAACCCTAAGTGCACCTTTTAAAAACACTCTTCAACACCCCCTCCACCCTACCCTTTCCCTATAACACCTCTTACTAACCTAACTAAACTAAATCGTGATTCCACTATCAAAACACTCACATGCACAACTCCTACTAGATACCATTTATATCTCTTCCCTAACACTGCTGACGCCCATTACCAGCTATCAAACTCAATTTAATTACAGCCTAATCATCCCAAAAAAGTTACACCCTTCAACACTTCAAACCCCAAGCCTTATAGTCAACTAGCCCCATACCTCTACCAAACCACCCTTATCCACCACCTCATACACAAGATACACCCATCACACAGACAATCCCACACTATTCTAAAGCACATAAAAACCATCAATAAGATATTCAGACTTTATTTACACTTGCAAACAGCACTCATATGCTGTGGTGACATACATCACAACCCAGTCCCACTAAATCCAGATGCACTAATCACTGACCTGATTAATAACCTACTCCACAGACCCAAAAACTCACTCCTCAACATAAATCTAAATGTTAGAAGCATCTCGAACAAAGTCCATGACCTCCATGCCTTGCTCTCCTTTTATCATCCAGATATTGTGATACTGACTGAGACCTGGTTTAAACCAGAAATCCATGATAATGAAATAACAGCACCAGGCTACAATATAATCTGTAGCGACAGAGTAGGAAAAAGGGGTGGGGGAGTAGCCATACTTTACAAAAATCACCTCATCCTAGAAAAAATAGACATCACAACCCCAGACCCAGAAAACATTGAACTCACCCTCACTAAACTAAAACTTAACCTAAATAAATATGTCAGTATTATAGGATGCTATATCCCTCCAGGCAACAATATTCCCATTAGAGAAAAACTCCTAGATTGGATATATAAATCCCTTCCCCAAAAAAACATCCTATTAGGTGATAACAAAAGTCCAAAATGAGAGTAAACAAACACGGCTCTCTTGATAATAAATAAAAGACAAAACTTTTATTCAGCTATAAACTAGTGAGCACTTTTGTGCCTGCTAGCACTTCTTCAGACAATACAAACACTGCAAAAATCTCAATAAAAAGGGTTGCATCACCCGCATTATTTCACAGCAACCACTCATATATTTTCAGCAATTAAAATTCACCTGCTGACAATTGTCAACAAATGTAATGTGAAGTCAAAGGCTTCACATATCAACTAGCTTAAAAACATCTTACATACAAAATATAAAGTCTGAAACTGCACATAAAAGATACAATAAAATGAAATTAAAACATTAATTCTCACTTTTACTACTATCAACTATATAACAATACAGAGAGGTGACTGCAGCAAACACCAGTAATAAAATCTTTACTTTCTCACATATAAAACTACTGACTTCAACTTTCTCACAGTTGTAATACCAGAGTGTAGCAAAAGATGGCAGTCATATACTCCATACAGAAATGTATTCCAAAATTTCTAAGGTAAACACCTAACACACACACTTCAGGCTAGAAAACAAAGAACAGCAAGTATTGAATTTCCTATCCTTTAAAACAACTAGGGGTACATCTATCAATAAATAATATTGGCAATACATCACAAAGAAACTAAAATACTATAAGAGAAATGGTTGGATATACCCTGGTAATAGCATTCTTAATGTTTCAATGGCCTCTCAGCTAAGTAAGGTTTCAGGGACATTAATTCATTCAGGCCATATCCTATATCTGCCTGCAATCTAATTATCCATTTAACCTCACATTTCTCAGTGTAGATCTTATAATTTCCTAATCTAGCCCCTCTAGTGGTCATTTCAACAGATATAAACCTAAACATATGCCTGGTGCCATATTCAAGTGTATGCCTAGCTAGGGCATTCCCCTCATCTTCTTTATTGATCGCATAAATATGCTCTCTAGCCTTTTCTCTGAGTGTTTTATTGGTTTTGTCAATATAGAAACATGGACACTCTATACATCTAGCTAAGTAGACTAGATCCCTAGATCTACAGGCTGCATAGTGATCAAACACAAACACCCTCCCTGTAGTTGGATGCATAAACTTATTGTCATCCATCATATATGAACAGAAGTTACAGCTTATACATCTAAAAGTACCCTTCCTTACCGATTCTATTCCTTTCTTCTTGTTATTCTCATAACAAAGTAATCTCTTAAGAGATTTGTTATTTTTTATAAGAATAACTCGGTTTAGTATTCACTACCTTCTTTATCTTCTCATCAACTAATAAAATCACCCAGTTCATTTTAATAATCTCACCAGCTGCTCTATTGTCTGTGGAATAGGGTATAACAATATTTATTAATTTCCCGATTTCATCCTGGAATACTTTGTCATCACTAACAAGTCTAGATAATCTCACCATCTGTCCCTTTACTGTATTCTTCTTTTGAAAATAAGGGTGGCAACTATAATTTATTTATTTTATTTATTGCATTTGTTTACCAGGATAAGTCCACTGGGCCTAAAAGAGTCCATTTTCAGTGGAGGCCCAGGGAGAAAAGCTCCGAGATAAAAACAAATATATAAACAATTAGTACAGAAGCAGGAACAGTGTTACAGATAGTAAATATAGTTACATATACAGAATATATACATAAAAGCAGGAATCTAGTTTGCTTGATTACAGTAATATATACGGAAAATGTACATTAAATCAGAATTCAATGAACTCAATATATACAGAAAATATACACTAAAGCAGAATTCAATTAATTCAATCAGAGTGGTAAGAACGAGTTGGAATACGTCTTCTTATGGAAAATACTAGACTGAAGACTATCATGGTCCTCATATAGTTATATGTCAAGGTAATCACACCTTTTGTCATGCATCTTACTCGTAAATTTAAGAAATGTGGTCGTTGTACCCATAAAACCAACAAATTCCTGTATTTCTTCTCTAGTTCCCTTCCAAAAGATTAATATATCATCCAAAAAGCATAAATGAAGTGCTATTTTGGACATATAATCAGAGGAAAAAAATGGATTGTGTTTCCCATTGTGCTAAAACTAAATTAGCATATATGGGTGCACATCTGGCACCAATAGCTACACCTGTAATTCATTTGTAGTACTCACCTTCAAATATAATATAATTGTTTAATAGTACCATTTCCATAAATTCCACAATCAATCTATGCTTCACTGTGTGCATATTTCCATATCTATGTAAACAAGCTTCAAACATTTCCAGTCCTATACTGTGTGGTAAGACTGAAAACAAATTTACAACATCTATTGTGATCATAATCACATTGCCACCTCTTTTCAATTCCCTAATAACATCAAGACTATGCCAAGAGTATTTTAAAATATGAGGAAATTGATTCAAAACACTTTTACAGTTGAAATTCACAAATGAAGCCATAGCCTCTGTTTTAGATCCTCTATCAGAAACTATCGGCCTAAAAGGTGGATTATTTACATCCTTATGGATTTTTGGGATGCCAATAATGGATGGTATAATTATTATCTCTACCATTAAATAGTCATACTCATCTTTCTCCAGCAAACCATCTATTAATAGTTCATGCAACTGCCTATCTAACTTAGTATATGCCTCAAATCTAGGAACCTTTTCATATGTACAGTTGTTTAACATTTGTGTCATTTTACTCGAATAATCCATATTGGACATAACCACAACCCCACCCCTTTTATATGGTTTCATTACCCTATATTTATCTGTGGTAATTAACTCCTTTAAACAAAATCTCTCCCCGGAGGTCAAGTTGTCTTGGAATATTTTTTCCCCTTTGACACATCTGCATATCTGTGTTTCACACAACTCAAATATATGTACCATGGGGTTTTGTGGGGGTATGAAAGTACTTGATCTTCTTAATGTAAAAATACATTCACCAGTATTAGTGTTAGCATTGTTATCAAAAAACATTTTTAAATTTAATGCTCTTGTATATAGTCTAAAATTAATAAAAATGTTTCCAATGTCATACCTAAAAGTAGGAACAAAAGTAAAACCATTTTTAAACAAAGTAACATAATCCATTGGCAAATCAGCTTCAGTATAATTATATATTGAAAAACCACCATTTTGTATTATTGTGCAACTACATTCATGCGTATGGGTTTCAACCTCATGTAACGCCATGTCTGAACTTAAACCATCATTACTACTATTCATGTCAAAACGTACATTGCTATTACTGTTATTATGAAATCTAGATACATGGCTGGCCCCTCCCATTTTGAACAACAGGCCGGCTAGGGGGAATGTTGCCTGCATGGGTTCATTGAATACACAGCTACAAGATTTTAAAAAAGCATTAAAGTGTTACAAATCGCTTCAGATGGACAATGCATTTTTAGAAAGATCCATCGATTTGCAACAGGTTCCCAAAGGCCTGAGAATTTTCAAACTACCTATGGGGTTCGAAGAAGGAACTGAGTTTTATGAAAATCTAACTGCCTTGTTTAACCGTACAGGTATGGATATGATGAGACTTATTTTGCGTAACAATAATGACAGATTGGTTACTTTAAAAGAGCAGCTTGTGACTTTAAACAATAGTATTACTAGTGACTTATTTCAATTTAACAAGGTTCGTGTTGACAATAACACAAAAGAAATGGACAATTTTGTTAAGAAGGGACTTGAGATTAAAAACAACAAGCTTTTGAGAGATAGTTGTGAGTATGCTGAAAACAAAGCATACAAACATTTTAGAGCTAACAAGTACAATATTAAAAGACATACGGATGATAGACAAATATCTAGTAACATTGTTAGACCCTCGGCAGAGGCGATATTTGGTGAATCCGTTGATGTCCATGGTAGGGACAGAAATAGAGAGGATGGAGAAGTTTTTTTTTAGAGGAACAACCCCTCAGGCGGTCCGACAGAATATGGGACCGGTACCAGGGTCAACAACAGCAGCACGGGTATTGCGAAGGGAATGGGAGAGGACGGGTTTGCCAAACAAATCAAACAACTATGAACGTACCAACACCGTACAACAACAGATAAATTCAAACTGTGACCTGGATGTTCCCCTATATGGCATTAATAGTGAATAGTATGATTAAACATATCTTGGAGCACCAAGTTATCAGGAACACAACTCATTTGTGAAACATTTTTATAATGAATAGATTAATAACAGCAATAGCAATGTACTTTTTGACATGAATAGTAGTAATGATGGTTTAAGTTCAGACATGGCGTTACATGAGGTTGAAACCCATACGCATGAATGTAGTTGCACAATAATACAAAATGGTGGTTTTTCAATATATAATTATACTGAATCTGATTTAGCAATGAATTATGTTACTTTGTTTAAAAAGGGTATTTCTTTGTTCCTACTTTTAGGTGTGATATTGGAAACATTTTAATTAATTTTAGACTATATACAAGAGCGTTAAATTTAAAAATGTTTTTTTTGCCAGCAATGCTAACCCTAATACTGGTGAACATATTTTTACATTAAGAAGATCAAGTATTTATTTATTTATTTATTTTATTTTACATTTGTTGACCGGGCTAGTCTAGCTGGATACATGTCCATTTTCAGTAGAGGCCCGGGGTGAAAAGCTCCACAATATCAGAGGTAGTTAAATATAACATTCAAGGATAGAGTTATAGTTATTACATTAAAAGAGAAATCAGACATAGATGTTATACAATTGTTTAAAAGAAGTACAATACTTAGAATGAACTAGCATTAGAATTAGTCGAGACCTTAGGTTTGTGGATTAGGAAGGGACTTTAGTGGGCCAGGAGAGTTTTAGTATTAGTCAGGATTAGAGCAAGGGCATAGCCATTGCGACTTTAATAGGTCTTTGAGGTGTTTTTTTGAATTGGTGAAGAGAGGTCATGTGTCTTAGGTTGTTTGGCAGGGCATTCCAGGATTTGCCAATGGAATTTGCATAGAGTGCTTCGCCTCCCAAGTTGTTAGCCTTGATGGTTTGAACTAGTAGGCTTTTGGATGACCTAAGGGATGTGAGGTTGGAGTAAGGGGTAAGTATTTTGTTCAGTGAGGGAGTTTTTTCTGGATGATTAATTATTTTAAATGCCTCAGTGAGTTGGTTGAGTTTGAGAGTGTTGGAGAGTTCTAACCATTCCAGGGTCCTTAGATTTTGGCAGTGATGGGTCCGATAGGGCATCCCTGTTATAAATCTGGCTATGTGGTTATAGGTAGTAGACAGTTTGTTGAGTTCCTTCTTGTTGAGGAAGGAGAATACAGGAGAAGCATAGAGGAGTGTGGACAGAAGGTGGGTCCTAGCAATA
This sequence comes from Protopterus annectens, assembly GCF_019279795.1. Lineage (NCBI taxonomy): Eukaryota > Metazoa > Chordata > Ceratodontiformes > Protopteridae > Protopterus > Protopterus annectens. The sequence goes on along the minus strand of NC_056749.1, from coordinate 295,227,683 downwards.
GTTAGTTTGGTGTGCGGAGTTAAGAAAGTTTTTATTCTATACAAAGACCCGAGTTTTTTGTTTACAGACTTAATGGTCAGACTGACATGTGTATCAAATTTAAGTTTGTTATCTATGGTCACCCTAAGAAGTTTGGTGTGGGAGACGGGTTCGATTATGATTCCATTGTTGGAGGACACGCAGAAGGTTGGGGTAATAGTATTAGGTGGTTCTTTTCCTTGGGAGGTATTTAGTGTGGGGAAAAATAGAAGTAATTTAGTTTTGGTTGGATTTAGTAGAAGCAGAAACAAAGCACCCTGAACCACTGCTAGGTAGGCAAACAAATTTATTAAGCCGAACAGTTCACTCGAAAAAATAACGCTGAATCAAATCACCATACGTTTTCGTCCACAACTTCATCAGATTACACTAATACATTCAGTTAACTGCTTTTATATACTCATCCAAATTTTAAAAAACAGCCAGTAAAAACAATCATTGTACATAGAAGTGCATTGAGTTACTGCCCTCTACTGACAAGGAGGATTATTACACATTAAAGTCACAATTTTGCTGATCTCATTTTTAATACAGGGCAAGTGAGATCATGTCATTTAAACCAGGGAATTTACTGGCCTCCAACACCACTTGCCAGTATAATTCCCTGTATTCAACTAAAGTCTCCCACATACCGCCCCTGGGGTCCTTTGGCACAACCTCTAATATAAAAAACTGAAATTCAGCTTCAGGACAAGTTTTTGTGTGTTTGTACAGAGAATTTGTTTCACATTTTATACGAATATCATAGGTGTGCTCATAAATTCTCTGCTTAACCTTTCTTTCACTCTTGCCAATGTAAAAAGCATTACATTTTTTACATAACCCAACATAAATAATCCCTTTTGTGTTACAATTCGCAAAAGTTTTTAAAGTTAAAATTTTGTTATTTCTGGCAGATAAAGTAATGGTATCCCCAGTAATCAAATAAGAACAATAATTACAAGCACCACATTTAAATACACCAGCTTTTTTGTTTGTACCTGCTAACCTTGAATTCCCTTTACTACCTCTTTCAAAAATATCCTTCAGGGTGTTCCCTTTCCTATAAATATGTTTTATTTCACCCTGGAAAATGTGATTTAAGTCAGAAACTTTAGAAAAGTTAATCCACTCTTTGTCAAAAATTCTTTTGATCACACCAGCTTGTCCATCATATGTGGTAATGATACCTGATACGAATTCATTATTTAACCCATCTACTTTCTTGTTTGTGACTTGTTGAGTTGCAACATCTTCAATTTTACCCAATACAGGGCAAACCTTCCCTTCCTCCCATCACTGACTTCTTTGGAAACTCTATCAATGAGCTCTTCCGGTAGCCTCTATTCAGGAACATGTTTCTCAGGTTTTTACATTCGTTACCATAACATGCATCATCAGAAGTCATTCTACACAAGCACAAATTGCCCTTTTATAACACTCCTTTTCTGGTGTGGGGTGCGAACTTGAGTAGTGCAGATAAGAATTAGAAAAGGTCTCTTTTCTATAAATTCTAGACTCAAAGCCATACTCAGTTTTAGATATGTTAACATCAAGGTATTTCAATTCATCAGTAGTGAATTTGTGAGTGAATTTTAAAAATTCTGTGGTACCATTTAGGTATTCCACAAAGCTACCAAATTCATCTTGAGTGCCTGCCCATAAGAAACACAAGTCGTCCAGAAATCTACCATACAACTTCCATAAACTACTATATTCTGAATTCAGTACAAACTTATTCTCCCAGAAGGACATTATAGTGTTAGCATAAGTGGGAGCACAGTGTGCCCCATCGCCACACCTTTTGTTTGTCGAAAATACTCGCCCTGAAAGAATATAAAATTATTCTTTAGGACAATCTCCATTAATAACAATACAGTTCTGAACTCATTGTGCCCTAGTAGTTTGGATTCAAGTAGCATTTCTTCGAACCATTCAAGGCCTACATCATGGGGTATACTTGTAAATAAGTCAATCACATCCAAGGTACCAAAACCTTTTGTTTCATTTGCAAGTGATTCATTTAGTTTTCCTAAGAAATGCCACGAATCTTTTAAAATAACATTGTTGTCACAAACAAGTTTTTTATCTTCTGGTCAATGTACTTGGCCAAAGGTGCAGTGACCGAACCTTCGGCTGACACTATCACTCTCAAAGGTGGGTCACTTTCATCTTTATGCACCTTTGGTATCCCAAATATGGAGGGTATTCTCGGTTTATCTACATGCAAATATTTAAAAGTACTCATGTCAATAACTCCATCCATTAATAAGTCATTTAAAATAACATAAATTCGCTTGTAGGCAATATTAATTTCATTCAAGGATATTCTGGTGTATTTGGTATTATCATTTAATATGTCAAACATTTTGCTCTCATAATTAATGGCATCCATAAGCACAACCGCCCCGCCCTTATCGGGCTTCATAATTCTTATATTCTTGTTCTCACTTAATGATTTCAAAGTTTTCAACTCTGGGTCTGTTAAATTAGACTGCACTTTGTGACAACTCAGAATTTTCCTAAGCTCGTGTTCCAAGCTCAATTCAAAGTTTCTTAGCTGAGGGTGTGTTGGGGATTAAAGGTGCTCTTACGTCGCAATTCTACATTGTTCATGTTGACACCATTTCCTTTAAAATATAATTCTAAGTTTTTCTTCCTGATAAATAATTTAATATCAATTAAAAGTTTAAAAATATTTGTTTTCTCTCTAGGTATAAAACCAAAACCTTTTGTCAATAGTTCAAAATGACTACTGTTAATTGCTACATCTGTGTAATTAAAAATATTAAAATCTTTATAACTGTATTTAAAACCACAGCTTGTAATTATTCCCAGACTGGTCGTCTCCTTTCCTGAGCTCCCCAGTTTCTGGTTTTGTAGTTTTTGAATTGTAAGTAACAGGTTCCTGTGCATAAGTCTCTCAGACCGCCTTAAAGGTGGAAATGCAGCATCATAATCATTCTCTAAAGGCAATTCATTGTCAGAAATGTCATTGTTAGGTTCTCTGAAGTGATTAATGTCATAATTTCTAACATTTCTCACCCAATTCTTAGGCTTCGGTATTGTTTCTTTGTTTTGTATTCATTTAAATCTCTCTCAATCTTGTTTAATTTTCTGTTTTAACCTCCAAACATTTACTTTCTAAATTATTTAATAGTTTATGATATTTGCTTCTCTCTTCGTCCACTGTAAATAGTAAATCGTGAGTAATGTCCTTGTTTATACATTCTACAGTTTCTTGCAACTTCTTTATTTCTACCTCATTGTTTTTAATGATAGCCCTCATTATATCAAAACCACAATTATCAAAAGCCTCTATTAGTTCAAAATAAAACTCTGTACCTTCCATTAACCTTGTTAGGGTATTTGCATACCCTAAGCCCTTTGGGCACAATTTTCTGTTCTAAACAATACTTTAAATAAGTGTTATCCATTTCTAACATTTTGCATTTGTATAAAAATAGTCCAGGTCATCAAGCTTTTGAGAAAAGTTCCTTGTAGTTTATCATTGGTGTTGTTTTTGCTAGCAAAATCATAAACAACATTGAATAAGTCACTGAAATGTCTTTTGTACCTGTAGAGTTTAAACTACCAGCAGGGCCAAAACGAACTCCTTCACACATTTTTCTAACATTGTTAGGCTGCTCAGATTGTCCGTGGTCAGTTTCTTCAAGCAAAATCCGAGGGAAACCATCCAGACTGCTGGATCCTGCTCCATTTCGACTTTCTACATCTCTGGAATCATTTTCCTCACCAACAGCCCGTCTCTCTCGCCTCAACACTCCGATGCACTTCCTGGTTTCCTGGTTCCAATACAGACGTCAATACCGAGGCCAAAGATTGGCTGACTGGGGTCAAAAGCCCCACAAGTTGAGTGAGCTGTCCGATAAGCTTCCTGAGCTCACCGACTTCATTAGTCTTTGCTCCATTGCTTGCCACACTCCCAGCAGGTGATTCCATCCCAAAGTTACTAGTAACCAAAAACGGAGGATGCAGAACAAACCAGTAAGCAGAAACAAAGCACCCTGAACCACTGCTAGGTAGGCAAACAAATTTATTAAGCCGAACAGTTCACTCGAAGAATAACGCTGAATCAAATCACCATACGTTTCGCCCACAACTTCATCAGATTACACTAATACATTCAGTTAACTGCTTTTATATACTCATCCAAATTTTAAAAACAGCCAGTAAAACAATCATTGTACATAGAAGTGCATTGAGTTACTGCCCTCTACTGACAAGGAGGATTATTACACATTAAAGTCACAATTTTGCTGATCTCATTTTTAATACAGGGCAAGTGAGATCATGTCATTTAAACCAGGGAATTTACTGGCCTCCAACACCACTTGCCAGTATAATTCCCTGTATTCAACTAAAGTCTCCCACATACCGCCCCTGGGGTCCTTTGGCACAACCTCTAATATAAAAACTGAAATTCAGCTTCAGGACAAGTTTTTGTGTGTTTGTACAGAGAATTTGTTTCACATTTTATACGAATATCATAGGTGTGCTCATAAATTCTCTGCTTAACCTTTCTTTCACTCTTGCCAATGTAAAAGCATTACATTTTTACATAACCCAACATAAATAATCCCTTTGTGTTACAATTCGCAAAAGTTTTTAAAGTTAAAATTTTGTTATTTCTGGCAGATAAAGTAATGGTATCCCCAGTAATCAAATAAGAACAATAATTACAAGCACCACATTTAAATACACCAGCTTTTTGTTTGTACCTGCTAACCTTGAATTCCCTTTACTACCTCTTTCAAAAATATCCTTCAGGGTGTTCCCTTTCCTATAAATATGTTTTATTTCACCCTGGAAAATGTGATTTAAGTCAGAAACTTTAGAAAAGTTAATCCACTCCTTGTCAAAATTCTTTTGATCACACCAGCTTGTCCATCATATGTGGTAATGATACCTGATACGAATTCATTATTTAACCCATCTACTTTCTTGTTTGTGACTTGTTGAGTTGCAACATCTTCAATTTTACCCAATACAGGGGCAAACCTTCCCTTCCTCCCATCACTGACTTCTTTGGAAACTCTATCAATGAGCTCTTCCGGTAGCCTCTATTCAGGAACATGTTTCTCAGGTTTTTACATTCGTTACCATAACATGCATCATCAGAAGTCATTCTAGACAATCAAATAAATTGCCCTTTTATAACACTCCTTTTCTGGTGTGGGGTGCGAACTTGAGTAGTGCAGATAAGAATTAGAAAAGGTCTCTTTTCTATAAATTCTAGACTCAAAGCCATACTCAGTTTTAGATATGTTAACATCAAGGTATTTCAATTCATCAGTAGTGAATTTGTGAGTGAATTTTAAAAATTCTGTGGTACCATTTAGGTATTCCACAAAGCTACCAAATTCATCTTGAGTGCCTGCCCATAAGAAACACAAGTCGTCCAGAAATCTACCATACAACTTCCATAAACTACTATATTCTGAATTCAGTACAAACTTATTCTCCCAGAAGGACATTATAGTGTTAGCATAAGTGGGAGCACAGTGTGCCCCCATCGCCACACCTTTGTTTGTCGAAAATACTGCCCTGAAAGAATATAAAATTATTCTTTAGGACAATCTCCATTAATAACAATACAGTTCTGAACTCATTGTGCCCTAGTAGTTTGGATTCAAGTAGCATTTCTTGAACCATTCAAGGCCTACATCATGGGGTATACTTGTAAATAAGTCAATCACATCCAAGGTACCAAAACCTTTTGTTTCATTTGCAAGTGATTCATTTAGTTTTCCTAAGAAATGCCACGAATCTTTTAAAATAACATTGTTGTCACAAACAAGCTTTTTATCTTCTGGTCAATGTACTTGGCCAAAGGTGCAGTGACCGAACCTTCGCTGACACTATCACTCTCAAAGGTGGGTCACTTTCATCTTTATGCACCTTTGGTATCCCAAATATGGAGGGTATTCTCGGTTTATCTACATGCAAATATTTAAAAGTACTCATGTCAATAACTCCATCCATTAATAAGTCATTTAAAATAACATAAATTCGCTTGTAGGCAATATTAATTTCATTCAAGGATATTCTGGTGTATTTGGTATTATCATTTAATATGTCAAACATTTTGCTCTCATAATTAATGGCATCCATAAGCACAACCCCCTTATCGGGCTTCATAATTCTTATATTCTTGTTCTCACTTAATGATTTCAAAGTTTTCAACTCTGGGTCTGTTAAATTAGACTGCACTTTGTGACAACTCAGAATTTTCCTAAGCTCGTGTTCCAAGCTCAATTCAAAGTTTCTTAGCTGAGGGTGTGTTGGGGATTAAAGGTGCTCTTACGCAATTCTACATTGTTCATGTTGACACCATTTCCTTTAAAATATAATTCTAAGTTTTTCTTCCTGATAAATAATTTAATATCAATTAAAAGTTTAAAAATATTTGTTTTCTCTCTAGGTATAAAACCAAAACCTTTTGTCAATAGTTCAAAATGACTACTGTTAATTGCTACATCTGTGTAATTAAAAATATTAAAATCTTTATAACTGTATTTAAAACCACAGCTTGTAATTATTCCCAGACTGGTCGTCTCCTTTCCTGAGCTCCCCAGTTTCTGGTTTTGTAGTTTTTGAATTGTAAGTAACAGGTTCCTGTGCATAAGTCTCTCAGACCGCCTTAAAGGTGGAAATGCAGCATCATAATCATTCTCTAAAGGCAATTCATTGTCAGAAATGTCATTGTTAGGTTCTCTGAAGTGATTAATGTCATAATTTCTAACATTTCTCACCCAATTCTTAGGCTTCGGTATTGTTTCTTTGTTTTGTATTCATTTAAATCTCTCTCAATCTTGTTTAATTTTCTGTTTTAACCTCCAAACATTTACTTTCTAAATTATTTAATAGTTTATGATATTTGCTTCTCTCTTCGTCCACTGTAAATAGTAAATCGTGAGTAATGTCCTTGTTTATACATTCTACAGTTTCTTGCAACTTCTTTATTTCTACCTCATTGTTTTTAATGATAGCCCTCATTATATCAAAACCACAATTATCAAAAGCCTCTATTAGTTCAAAATAAAACTCTGTACCTTCCACAACCTTGTTAGGGTATTTGCATACCCTAAGCCCTTTGGGCACAATTTTCTGTTCTAAACAATACTTTAAATAAGTGTTATCCATTTCTAACATTTTGCATTTGTATAAAAAATAGTCCAGGTCATCAAGCTTTTGAGAAAAAGTTCCTTGTAGTTTATCATTGGTGTTGTTTTTGCTAGCAAAATCATAAACAACATTGAATAAGTCACTGAAATGTCTTTTGTACCTGTAGAGTTTAAACTACCACCAGGGCCAAAACGAACTCCTTCACACATTTTTCTAACATTGTTAGGCTGCTCAGATTGTCCGTGGTCAGTTTCTTCAAGCAAAATCCGAGGGAAACCATCCAGACTGCTGGATCCTGCTCCATTTCGTCTTTCTACATCTCTGGAATCATTTTCCTCACCAACAGCCCGTCTCTCGCCTCAACACTCCGATGCACTTCCTGGTTTCCTGGTTCCAATACAGACGTCAATACCGAGGCCAAAGATTGGCTGACTGGGGTCAAAAGCCCCACAAGTTGAGTGAGCTGTCCGATAAGCTTCCTGAGCTCACCGACTTCATTAGTCTTTGCTCCATTGCTTGCCACACTCCCAGCAGGTGATTCCATCCCAAAGTTACTAGTAACCAAAAACGGAGGATGCAGAACAAACCAGTAAGCAGAAACAAAGCACCCTGAACCACTGCTAGGTAGGCAAACAAATTTATTAAGCCGAACAGTTCACTCGAAAAATAACGCTGAATCAAATCACCATACGTTTTCGCCCACAACTTCATCAGATTACACTAATACATTCAGTTAACTGCTTTTATATACTCATCCAAATTTTAAAAAACAGCCAGTAAAACAATCATTGTACATAGAAGTGCATTGAGTTACTGCCCTCTACTGACAAGGAGGATTATTACACATTAAAGTCACAATTTTGCTGATCTCATTTTTAATACAGGGGCAAGTGAGATCATGTCATTTAAACCAGGGAATTTACTGGCCTCCAACACCACTTGCCAGTATAATTCCCTGTATTCAACTAAAGTCTCCCACATACCGCCCTGGGGTCCTTTGGCACAACCTCTAATATAAAAACTGAAATTCAGCTTCAGGACAAGTTTTGTGTGTTTGTACAGAGAATTTGTTTCACATTTTATACGAATATCATAGGTGTGCTCATAAATTCTCTGCTTAACCTTTCTTTCACTCTTGCCAATGTAAAAGCATTACATTTTTACATAACCCAACATAAATAATCCCTTTTGTGTTACAATTGCAAAAGTTTTTAAAGTTAAAATTTTGTTATTTCTGGCAGATAAAGTAATGGTATCCCCAGTAATCAAATAAGAACAATAATTACAAGCACCACATTTAAATACACCAGCTTTTTTGTTTGTACCTGCTAACCTTGAATTCCCTTTACTACCTCTTTCAAAAATATCCTTCAGGGTGTTCCCTTTCCTATAAATATGTTTTATTTCACCCTGGAAAATGTGATTTAAGTCAGAAACTTTAGAAAAGTTAATCCACTCTTTGTCAAAAATTCTTTTGACCACACCCAGCTTCCATCAATATGTGTTGATACTACCTGATAATTTTATTTTATTTTACTAATTCTTGTTTGATGTTTGTTGAGTTGCAAATATGATCAATGATACCCAATAAAAAAAACGTATGGATTTTGACCCCAGTCAGCCAATCTTTGGCCTCGGTATTGACGTCTGTATTGGAACCAGGAAACCAGGAAGTGCATCGGAGTGTTGAGGCGCGAGAGAGACGGGCTGTTGGTGAGGAAAATGATTCCAGAGATGTAGAAAGACGAAATGGAGCAGGATCCAGCAGTCTGGATGGTTTCCCTCGGATTTTGCTTGAAGAAACTGACCACGGACAATCTGAGCAGCCTAACAATGTTAGAAAAATGTGTGAAGGAGTTCGTTTTGGCCCTGGTGGTAGTTTAAACTCTACAGGTACAAAAAGACATTTCAGTGACTTATTCAATGTTGTTTATGATTTTGCTAGCAAAACAACACCAATGATAAACTACAAGGAACTTTTTCTCAAAAGCTTGATGACCTGGACTATTTTTATACAAATGCAAAATGTTAGAAATGGATAACACTTATTTAAAGTATTGTTTAGAACAGAAAATTGTGCCCAAAGGGCTTAGGGTATGCAAATACCCTAACAAGGTTGTGGAAGGTACAGAGTTTTATTTTGAACTAATAGAGGCTTTTGATAATTGTGGTTTTGATATAATGAGGGCTATCATTAAAAACAATGAGGTAGAAATAAAGAAGTTGCAAGAAACTGTAGAATGTATAAACAAGGACATTACTCACGATTTACTATTTACAGTGGACGAAGAGAGAAGCAAATATCATAAACTATTAAATAATTTAGAAAGTAAATGTTTGGAGGTTAAAACAGAAAATTAAACAAGATTGAGAGAGATTTAAATGAATACAAAACAAAGAAACAATACCCGAAGCCTAAGAATTGGGTGAGAAATGTTAGAAATTATGACATTAATCACTTCAGAGAACCTAACAATGACATTTCTGACAATGAATTGCCTTTAGAGAATGATTATGATGCTGCATTTCCACCTTTAAGGCGGTCTGAGAGACTTATGCACAGGGAACCTGTTACTTACAATTCAAAAAACTACAAAACCAGAAACTGGGGAGCTCAGGAAAGGAGACGACCAGTCTGGGAATAATTACAAGCTGTGGTTTTAAATACAGTTATAAAGATTTTAATATTTTTAATTACACAGATGTAGCAATTAACAGTAGTCATTTTGAACTATTGACAAAAGGTTTTGGTTTTATACCTAGAGAGAAAACAAATATTTTTAAACTTTTAATTGATATTAAATTATTTATCAGGAAGAAAAACTTAGAATTATATTTTAAAGGAAATGGTGTCAACATGAACAATGTAGAATTGCGACGTAAGAGCACCTTTAATCCCCCAACACACCCTCAGCTAAGAAACTTTGAATTGAGCTTGGAACACGAGCTTAGGAAAATTCTGAGTTGTCACAAAGTGCAGTCTAATTTAACAGACCCAGAGTTGAAAACTTTGAAATCATTAAGTGAGAACAAGAATATAAGAATTATGAAGCCCGATAAAAGCGGGGGGGTTGTGCTTATGGATGCCATTAATTATGAGAGCAAAATGTTTGACATATTAAATGATAATACCAAATACACCAGAATATCCTTGAATGAAATTAATATTGCCTACAAGCGAATTTATGTTATTTTAAATGACTTATTAATGGATGGAGTTATTGACATGAGTACTTTTAAATATTTGCATGTAGATAAACCGAGAATACCCTCCATATTTGGGATACCAAAGGTGCATAAAGATGAAAGTGACCCACCTTTGAGAGTGATAGTGTCAGCCGAAGGTTCGGTCACTGCACCTTTGGCCAAGTACATTGACCAGAAGATAAAAAAGCTTGTTTGTGACAACAATGTTATTTTAAAAGATTCGTGGCATTTCTTAGGAAAACTAAATGAATCACTTGCAAATGAAACAAAAGGTTTTGGTACCTTGGATGTGATTGACTTATTTACAAGTATACCCCATGATGTAGGCCTTGAATGGTTCAAGAAATGCTACTTGAATCCAAACTACTAGGGCACAATGAGTTCAGAACTGTATTGTTATTAATGGAGATTGTCCTAAAGAATAATTTTATATTCTTTCAGGGCGAGTATTTTCGACAAACAAAAGGTGTGGCGATGGGGGCACACTGTGCTCCCACTTATGCTAACACTATAATGTCCTTCTGGGAGAATAAGTTTGTACTGAATTCAGAATATAGTAGTTTATGGAAGTTGTATGGTAGATTTCTGGACGACTTGTGTTTCTTATGGGCAGGCACTCAAGATGAATTTGGTAGCTTTGTGGAATACCTAAATGGTACCACAGAATTTTTAAAATTCACTCACAAATTCACTACTGATGAATTGAAATACCTTGATGTTAACATATCTAAAACTGAGTATGGCTTTGAGTCTAGAATTTATAGAAAAGAGACCTTTTCTAATTCTTATCTGCACTACTCAAGTTCGCACCCCCCACACCAGAAAAGGAGTGTTATAAAAGGGCAATTTGTGCGCTTGTGTAGAATGACTTCTGATGATGCATGTTATGGTAACGAATGTAAAAACCTGAGAAACATGTTCCTGAATAGAGGCTACCCGGAAGAGCTCATTGATAGAGTTTCCAAAGAAGTCAGTGATGGGAGGAAGGGAAGGTTTGCCCCTGTATTGGGTAAAATTGAAGATGTTGCAACTCAACAAGTCACAAACAAGAAAGTAGATGGGTTAAATAATGAATTCGTATCAGGTATCATTACCACATATGATGGACAAGCTGGTGTGATCAAAAGAATTTTTGACAAAGAGTGGATTAACTTTTCTAAAGTTTCTGACTTAAATCACATTTTCCAGGGTGAAATAAAACATATTTATAGGAAAGGGAACACCCTGAAGGATATTTTTGAAAGAGGTAGTAAAGGGAATTCAAGGTTAGCAGGTACAAACAAAAAGCTGGTGTATTTAAATGTGGTGCTTGTAATTATTGTTCTTATTTGATTACTGGGGATACCATTACTTTATCTGCCAGAAATAACAAAATTTTAACTTTAAAACTTTTGAATTGTAACACAAAAGGGATTATTTATGTTGGGTTATGTAAAAATGTAATGCTTTTACATTGGCAAGAGTGAAAGAAAGGTTAAGCAGAGAATTTATGAGCACACCTATGATATTCGTATAAAATGTGAAACAAATTCTCTGTACAAACACACAAAAACTTGTCCTGAAGCTGAATTTCAGTTTTTTATATTAGAGGTTGTGCCAAAGGACCCCAGGGGCGGTATGTGGGAGACTTTAGTTGAATACAGGGAATTATACTGGCAAGTGGTGTTGGAGGCCAGTAAATTCCCTGGTTTAAATGACATGATCTCACTTGCCCCTGTATTAAAAATGAGATCAGCAAAATTGTGACTTTAATGTGTAATAATCCTCCTTGTCAGTAGAGGGCAGTAACTCAATGCACTTCTATGTACAATGATTGTTTTTACTGGCTGTTTTTTAAAATTTGGATGAGTATATAAAAGCAGTTAACTGAATGTATTAGTGTAATCTGATGAAGTTGTGGACGAAAACGTATGGTGATTTGATTCAGCGTTATTCTTCGAGTGAACTGTTCGGCTTAATAAATTTGTTTGCCTACCTAGCAGTGGTTCAGGGTGCTTTGTTTCTGCTTACTGGTTTGTTCTGCATCCTCCGTTTTTTGGTTACTAGTAACTTTGGGATGGAATCACCTGCTGGGAGTGTGGCAAGCAATGGAGCAAAGACTAATGAAGTCGGTGAGCTCAGGAAGCTTATCGGACAGCTCACTCAACTTGTGGGGCTTTTGACCCCAGTCAGCCAATCTTTGGCCTCGGTATTGACGTCTGTATTGGAACCAGGAAACCAGGAAGTGCATCGGAGTGTTGAGGCGCGAGAGACGGGCTGTTGGTGAGGAAAATGATTCCAGAGATGTAGAAAGACGAAATGGAGCAGGATCCAGCAGTCTGGATGGTTTCCCTCGGATTTTGCTTGAAGAAACTGACCACGGACAATCTGAGCAGCCTAACAATGTTAGAAAAATGTGTGAAGGAGTTCGTTTTGGCCCTGGTGGTAGTTTAAACTCTACAGGTACAAAAAGACATTTCAGTGACTTATTCAATGTTGTTTATGATTTTGCTAGCAAAACAACACCAATGATAAACTACAAGGAACTTTTTCTCAAAAGCTTGATGACCTGGACTATTTTTTATACAAATGCAAAATGTTAGAAATGGATAACACTTATTTAAAGTATTGTTTAGAACAGAAAATTGTGCCCAAAGGGCTTAGGGTATGCAAATACCCTAACAAGGTTGTGGAAGGTACAGAGTTTTATTTTGAACTAATAGAGGCTTTTGATAATTGTGGTTTTGATATAATGAGGGCTATCATTAAAAACAATGAGGTAGAAATAAAGAAGTTGCAAGAAACTGTAGAATGTATAAACAAGGACATTACTCACGATTTACTATTTACAGTGGACGAAGAGAGAAGCAAATATCATAAACTATTAAATAATTTAGAAAGTAAATGTTTGGAGGTTAAAACAGAAAATTAAACAAGATTGAGAGAGATTTAAATGAATACAAAACAAAGAAACAATACCGAAGCCTAAGAATTGGGTGAGAAATGTTAGAAATTATGACATTAATCACTTCAGAGAACCTAACAATGACATTTCTGACAATGAATTGCCTTTAGAGAATGATTATGATGCTGCATTTCCACCTTTAAGGCGGTCTGAGAGACTTATGCACAGGAACCTGTTACTTACAATTCAAAAAACTACAAAACCAGAAACTGGGGAGCTCAGGAAAGGAGACGACCAGTCTGGGAATAATTACAAGCTGTGGTTTTAAATACAGTTATAAAGATTTTAATATTTTTAATTACACAGATGTAGCAATTAACAGTAGTCATTTTGAACTATTGACAAAAGGTTTTGGTTTTATACCTAGAGAGAAAACAAATATTTTTAAACTTTTAATTGATATTAAATTATTTATCAGGAAGAAAAACTTAGAATTATATTTTAAAGGAAATGGTGTCAACATGAACAATGTAGAATTGCGACGTAAGAGCACCTTTAATCCCCAACACACCCTCAGCTAAGAAACTTTGAATTGAGCTTGGAACACGAGCTTAGGAAAATTCTGAGTTGTCACAAAGTGCAGTCTAATTTAACAGACCCAGAGTTGAAAACTTTGAAATCATTAAGTGAGAACAAGAATATAAGAATTATGAAGCCCGATAAGGGGCTTGTGCTTATGGATGCCATTAATTATGAGAGCAAAATGTTTGACATATTAAATGATAATACCAAATACACCAGAATATCCTTGAATGAAATTAATATTGCCTACAAGCGAATTTATGTTATTTTAAATGACTTATTAATGGATGGAGTTATTGACATGAGTACTTTTAAATATTTGCATGTAGATAAACCGAGAATACCCTCCATATTTGGGATACCAAAGGTGCATAAAGATGAAAGTGACCCACCTTTGAGAGTGATAGTGTCAGCCGAAGGTTCGGTCACTGCACCTTTGGCCAAGTACATTGACCAGAAGATAAAAAGCTTGTTTGTGACAACAATGTTATTTTAAAAGATTCGTGGCATTTCTTAGGAAAACTAAATGAATCACTTGCAAATGAAACAAAAGGTTTTGGTACCTTGGATGTGATTGACTTATTTACAAGTATACCCCATGATGTAGGCCTTGAATGGTTCAAGAAATGCTACTTGAATCCAAACTACTAGGGCACAATGAGTTCAGAACTGTATTGTTATTAATGGAGATTGTCCTAAAGAATAATTTTATATTCTTTCAGGGCGAGTATTTTCGACAAACAAAAGGTGTGGCGATGGGGCACACTGTGCTCCCACTTATGCTAACACTATAATGTCCTTCTGGGAGAATAAGTTTGTACTGAATTCAGAATATAGTAGTTTATGGAAGTTGTATGGTAGATTTCTGGACGACTTGTGTTTCTTATGGGCAGGCACTCAAGATGAATTTGGTAGCTTTGTGGAATACCTAAATGGTACCACAGAATTTTTAAAATTCACTCACAAATTCACTACTGATGAATTGAAATACCTTGATGTTAACATATCTAAAACTGAGTATGGCTTTGAGTCTAGAATTTATAGAAAAGAGACCTTTTCTAATTCTTATCTGCACTACTCAAGTTCGCACCCCCACACCAGAAAAGGAGTGTTATAAAAGGGCAATTTGTGCGCTTGTGTAGAATGACTTCTGATGATGCATGTTATGGTAACGAATGTAAAAACCTGAGAAACATGTTCCTGAATAGAGGCTACCCGGAAGAGCTCATTGATAGAGTTTCCAAAGAAGTCAGTGATGGGAGGAAGGGAAGGTTTGCCCTGTATTGG
Organism: Protopterus annectens; assembly: GCF_019279795.1. Classification (NCBI taxonomy): domain Eukaryota; kingdom Metazoa; phylum Chordata; order Ceratodontiformes; family Protopteridae; genus Protopterus; species Protopterus annectens. Next base: position 295,212,556 of record NC_056749.1, on the reverse strand, counting down.
GTAAAATTGAAGATGTTGCAACTCAACAAGTCACAAACAAGAAAGTAGATGGGTTAAATAATGAATTCGTATCAGGTATCATTACCACATATGATGGACAAGCTGGTGTGATCAAAAGAATTTTTGACAAAGAGTGGATTAACTTTTCTAAAGTTTCTGACTTAAATCACATTTTCCAGGGTGAAATAAAACATATTTATAGGAAAGGGAACACCCTGAAGGATATTTTTGAAAGAGGTAGTAAAGGGAATTCAAGGTTAGCAGGTACAAACAAAAAGCTGGTGTATTTAAATGTGGTGCTTGTAATTATTGTTCTTATTTGATTACTGGGGATACCATTACTTTATCTGCCAGAAATAACAAAATTTTAACTTTAAAAACTTTTGCAATTGTAACACAAAAGGGATTATTTATGTTGGGTTATGTAAAAATGTAATGCTTTTACATTGGCAAGAGTGAAAGAAAGGTTAAGCAGAGAATTTATGAGCACACCTATGATATTCGTATAAAATGTGAAACAAATTCTCTGTACAAACACACAAAAACTTGTCCTGAAGCTGAATTTCAGTTTTTATATTAGAGGTTGTGCCAAAGGACCCCAGGGCGGTATGTGGGAGACTTTAGTTGAATACAGGGAATTATACTGGCAAGTGGTGTTGGAGGCCAGTAAATTCCCTGGTTTAAATGACATGATCTCACTTGCCCCTGTATTAAAAATGAGATCAGCAAAATTGTGACTTTAATGTGTAATAATCCTCCTTGTCAGTAGAGGGCAGTAACTCAATGCACTTCTATGTACAATGATTGTTTTACTGGCTGTTTTAAAATTTGGATGAGTATATAAAAGCAGTTAACTGAATGTATTAGTGTAATCTGATGAAGTTGTGGACGAAAACGTATGGTGATTTGATTCAGCGTTATTTTTTCGAGTGAACTGTTCGGCTTAATAAATTTGTTTGCCTACCTAGCAGTGGTTCAGGGTGCTTTGTTTCTGCTTACTGGTTTGTTCTGCATCCTCCGTTTTTTGGTTACTAGTTGGATTTAGTAGAAGCTTTAGTTCTGAGAACCATTTTTCAACTAAGGAGAAGCAATTTTGGGTTGCAACTTGGAGTTTGGCAAGAGAAACGTCCGAGCATATCAGGGTGGAGTCGTCTGCGTATTGAATGCAAGTGGCTTTAGGAATGATCGTGTGTAAACTGTTAATAAATAGGGAAAAGAGAAGGGGACCGAGGATAGATCCTTGGGGAACACCGATATTAGTGGGGAGTATGTCTGATAGCCTGTTTTGCCACTGAACCGCCTGCTTTCTACTCGATAGGTAGTCGTTAAACCAACTTATTGTTGATTTACTAAGATGAAAGGTTTGCAGTGTTTGTATTAGTAGTTGGTGGTTCACCATGTCGAAGGCTTTTGATAGGTCAAGAAAAAGCGCAGAGGAAATAAGTTTATTATTGCAGTTTTGGTTGATTGAATCAACAAAGGAGAGAAGAGCAGAGGTAGTGCTGTGATGGGGGCGGAATCCATGCTGGGTGTTAGACAGGAGGTTATTTTGAGAAAGATGGGTAATGAGCTGTTTATGAACACAGCGTTCCAAAATTTTGGCTAGAGGAGACAGTATAGCTATTGGCCTATAGTTAGATGTGTCAGTGGAGGATCCACCTTTATGGAGAGGGATGATATAAGAGATTTTCCAGATTGAGGGGATAGAAGCTTCAGATATAGATCGGTTGATCAGGATTGAAACAGGGTAGGCAATGATGTCAGATGCTATTTGCAATTAATTGGCTGGGAGTAGGTCAGCCGCTAAGGTAGTTGGTTTGAGTTTTTTCAAGAGGGTACGAATGTAGGAGGTAGGTGTGGGTTGTAAGTTAAGGGAGGACTGAGTAGGGTTTTTAGTTGAGGTTGTGGATGAAGGAGTATTGGTAAGCTGATTGGCGAGAGACTGGATGGTCTCCGTAAAAAATGTATTGAAAGTGTTAGCTATTTCACCTGGATCTTTGCCGATGAGTTTTCCAGGGGTGGGGGTGGTCGATTTTCCTGGACGAAGGAGATGATTGAAACCAGCCCAGAATTTTTTGGGATTATGCTGGAGTTTGTCTTGGAGGTGACAAAAATATTGTTTTTTGTCAGTCAAGACGGCTAATTTGGTTGAGTTTCTAAGCTGAAGAAACTTGATCCGGTCCAGGGGGTTTTTGGTAGCTCTCCATTTATTCCAGGCCTGATCCCGGAGTTTAATTTTGGATTTGGTGTCTTTTGTTAGCCAAGGAGCAATACGTTCCTTGGTCTTGGTCAGTCTTTTAGGAGCGTGAGCGTCAAGTATCTTAAGGAAAGTGTCATTAAAATAAGAGACACTGTCCTCTAAGGGGAGCGTTTTAGGGAGGACCAGTTACATGCTTTGAGGTCAGCAAGAAAATGTTGTGGGACAAAATTCTTACTGTTCCTGACCAGCCTGGTTTGGGGATGGTTTGATGTTGGACATTTGTGTTTTAAGATAAAGGTAATAAGGTGGTCACTAAGGTCATTGGGAAGAGTCCCTGCAATATAGTTATTTGGGGCTTTGTTAGTAAGGATCCAGTCAATGATGCTCTCCTTTTGTTGAGCATTCCCAATTCTGGTGGTAGATAGTATATTTTGAGAGAAGCCATGCAAGTTAATGGGGAGAGGATTTGAGTGATTGGAGTAGAGGGACCAATCGATATTAACGTCTCCTAGTATTATGGTTTCTTGGGGATTGGTTGTAGCTAACCAATTAAGGATATGTTCAAGGTTTTCAACGTTATTTTCTGGTGGTATATAGACTACTATGAGATTAATACTTTTTTGTTTGTTGAGGGATAGCTTTAGAGCAAGCAGTTCAAGGTTAGGAATTTTTGGGGGTTGGAGGGGGTTCGTAGTGATGCTCAACGTGTTCTTAAACATGACGGCTGTTCCCCCACCCTTTCTAGTTAGACGATCAGATCTGAGAATGTTATACCCAGGAGGGATGATTTCTTCATCCTTGGTGCTAGGTTTTAGCCATGTTTCGTTAGACACATAATGTCTGGGGAGTGGGTTGCAAGCATGGCATGTAAGTTATGGACCTTATTATTGATACTTCTTAGATTGAGGTGAAAGATAAGGAGGGAGCCCGCTGAGGTTCTAGCTGAATTCAAGATGTTGAGGCCTGGATCAGAGTTAGGGCCTGGGTTGGGGTGAATGTCGCCATCTTTTGTGATGGATTTTTTCAAGTAGTCAAATATTTTTTGGAGTTTAATTAGTAGTTTGAGAGTGTCCTTAGATCTAGGTGCTTTAGGGTGGCGAGGAGTAAGATGGGGTGTTTTGAAAAACAGGTTATTACTGGGGTAGTGATAGGGGGGGATGAGATTAGAGGGATTTTGGGAGTGTAGAGAGGTGTGACCATTTGGGAGTGGGCTCCTACTAGGGGTAGAGTTTCATAACTTGTTAGAAGATAAGAAATAATAAGAAGAAATGATATGAAGGGGAGGATAGTAAACAAGTGTCTATCCATGGTGAGAGGAGAGATTAGTGAGTATGAAATGCTGATAGAAAACCTTAGAAAAATTGGCGATATAAAAAAGCTAAGGGGGAAAACAGGAGGGAAGATGAATAGAGGTTGGTAGGTGGGCGGTCCAAGGGAGTAGCCTTAGTTGTATAGGCAGAACAAGGAAGTGGGAGGGAAAGGAGTCAGATTGTGGGACAGTTGTGGTTGGTTAGTCATAAAGGGGGATGGGCTAAGTGACCCTATAAATGTAGAGATAATGGGGGCGGGTGGGAATAGGGGGCAGGGTGGGGAGCGGAGCGAGCCCAGACTACACCACCCAGGTTTTTCCTGGGTCCTAAAGGAACCTGCGAACACAATGTAAGCTAGCTTGTTTTGCTTTGCTTTTAGATTAATGTCCGCTAGTAGAACTAGTAGGATAAATAGCTGGTGTGATATACTAGAATGATACAATTTCTGCCACAGTCGCTAGTTATAAAGTACACTTTTGGGTTTGAAAGGTCCTTTACCCTGGGATTTTAAGAATTCGTTTGACTAGTTGCAATAGTCCTGGGTGGAGGCTGGTCTGTGCGTTCGCACTAGGGGTCCTTGTAGGTCAGCGTCGGGGAGTTAGGATCCACGCGGTGGGCATCAAGTGTGGGGGGTTATCTAAAGAGAAATAGAAGTAAGAGAGATGGAAGGCTTATCAACAAACTGCAAGTTAGCTCTAGCAGGTTATGATTAGAACATTACAGTAACATGACAATACCGCTAAGTAACAGCAAAGGGTCATAGTACACTTAACACACTAAGCATAAGCAGTTAGCAGTTACAGCCATGTGTGAGTCCAGCAAACAGTTTTGTTAATAGTGATATTACAGGTTGTTCAAGGACAAGTTAAGTACATATGAATAGAGGTTTAAAGCAGTTATTTAAGCAACGCTCCACTAAATCTTAATATTAGAGTCCGTAATTTAAGAAGAAAAAAGAAAATAGAAAATAGAAAAAGCCCAGTACTCATTTTATGCATTGTAATAAAATCTTCCATTCATTTAGTAATTACATGTGATTAGCGTCTAAGGCGACGCCAGACAACACCACGATGGATTAGGCCCTTCAGCGTGGGTGCGCACAGTAACAACAACACTTGCGTATGTTAGTATAAAACGCTATTATGCTGTTTGCTTCTACTGTTTAAAGCGATTAAAGCAAAGTACGAAATCGCTCACTAGGCTAGTTTTACATTAGTTTAAGCCTTCTATATATCAGACAGTAGTAGTAAAGGTTGCCATACAGAACATTGTTCGTTAGGTCATAAAACTAAAACACAGCAATAGAACGCTAACAATGGATGCACTTTAGCTTGCATAAAGTAGAAAACCTACCCTAACATTTGTAACCAAACAGGACGTTACTCTTTAGGTCAAAAAACAAAATACAGCAATTGAACGCTAACCATGGATGCACTTTAGCTTGCATGTATCAGAAAAGCATACCCTAACGCTTGTAACCGAACAGGAAGGCCAGTCAGGATCTGTGCTATTCCATTGAGGAGTTAACAGTAATGGTGGAAAAGCCGCTTGTGGGTAGTGCTACCTCGCTGACGTCAGTGAGTACACCACCCAGGTTTTTCCTGGGTCCTAAAGGAACCTGCGAACACAATGTAAGCTAGCTTGTTTTGCTTTGCTTTTAGATTAATGTCCGCTAGTAGAACTAGTAGGATAAATAGCTGGTGTGATATACTAGAATGATACAATTTCTGCCATAGTCACTAGTTATAAAGTAGGCTTTTGGGTTTGAAAGGTCCTTTACCCTGGGATTTTAAGAATTCATTTGACTAGTTGCAATAGTCCTGGGTGGAGGCTGGTCTGTGCGTTCGCACTAGGGGTCCTTGTAGGTCAGCGTCGGGGAGTTAGGATCCACGCGGTGGGCATCAAGTGTGGGGGGTTATCTAAAGAGAAATAGAAGTAAGAGAGATGGAAGGCTTATCAACAAACTGCAAGTTAGCTCTAGCAGGTTATGATTAGAACATTACAGTAACATGACAATACCGCTAAGTAACAGCAAAGGGTCATAGTACACTTAACACACTAAGCATAAGCAGTTAGCAGTTACAGCCATGTGTGAGTCCAGCAAACAGTTTTGTTAATAGTGATATTACAGGTTGTTCAAGGACAAGTTAAGTACATATGAATAGAGGTTTAAAGCAGTTATTTAAGCAACGCTCCACTAAATCTTAATATTAGAGTCAGTAATTTAAGAAGAAAAAGAAAATAGAAAATAGAAAAAGCCCAGTACTCATTTTATGCATTGTAATAAAATCTTCCATTCATTTAGTAATTACATGTGATTAGCGTCTAAGGCGACGCCAGACAACACCACGATGGATTAGGCCCTTCAGCGTGGGTGCGCACAGTAACAACAACACTTGCGTATGTTAGTATAAAACGCTATTATGCTGTTTGCTTCTACTGTTTAAAGCGATTAAAGCAAAGTACGAGAAATCGCTCACTAGGCTAGTTTTACATTAGTTTAAGCCTTCTATATATCAGACAGTAGTAGTAAAGGTTGCCATACAGAACATTGTTCGTTAGGTCATAAAACTAAAACACAGCAATTGAACGCTAACAATGGATGCACATTAGCTTGCATAAAGTAGAAAACCTACCCTAACATTTGTAACCAAACAGGACGTTACTCTTTAGGTCAAAAAACAAAATACAGCAATTGAACGCTAACCATGGATGCACTTTAGCTTGCATGTATCTGAAAAGCATACCCTAACGCTTGTAACCGAACAGGAAGGCCAGTCAGGATCTGTGCTATTCCATTGAGGAGTTAACAGTAATGGCGGAAAAGCCGCTTGTGGGTAGTGCTACCTCGCTGACGTCAGTGAGTACACCACCCAGGTTTTTCCTGGGTCCTAAAGGAACCTGCGAACACAATGTAAGCTAGCTTGTTTTGCTTTGCTTTTAGATTAATGTCCGCTAGTAGAACTAGTAGGATAAATAGCTGGTGTGATATACTAGAATGATACAATTTCTGCCACAGTCGCTAGTTATAAAGTACACTTTTGGGTTTGAAAGGTCCTTTACCCTGGGATTTTAAGAATTCGTTTGACTAGTTGCAATAGTCCTGGGTGGAGGCTGGTCTGTGCGTTCGCACTAGGGGTCCTTGTAGGTCAGCGTCGGGGAGTTAGGATCCACGCGGTGGGCATCAAGTGTGGGGGGTTATCTAAAGAGAAATAGAAGTAAGAGAGATGGAAGGCTTATCAACAAACTGCAAGTTAGCTCTAGCAGGTTATGATTAGAACATTACAGTAACATGACAATACCGCTAAGTAACAGCAAAGGGTCATAGTACACTTAACACACTAAGCATAAGCAGTTAGCAGTTACAGCCATGTGTGAGTCCAGCAAACAGTTTTGTTAATAGTGATATTACAGGTTGTTCAAGGACAAGTTAAGTACATATGAATAGAGGTTTAAAGCAGTTATTTAAGCAACGCTCCACTAAATCTTAATATTAGAGTCAGTAATTTAAGAAGAAAAAAGAAAATAGAAAATAGAAAAAGCCCAGTACTCATTTTATGCATTGTAATAAAATCTTCCATTCATTTAGTAATTACATGTGATTAGCGTCTAAGGCGACGCCAGACAACACCACGATGGATTAGGCCCTTCAGCGTGGGTGCGCACAGTAACAACAACACTTGCGTATGTTAGTATAAAACGCTATTATGCTGTTTGCTTCTACTGTTTAAAGCGATTAAAGCAAAGTACGAGAAATCGCTCACTAGGCTAGTTTTACATTAGTTTAAGCCTTCTATATATCAGACAGTAGTAGTAAAGGTTGCCATACAGAACATTGTTCGTTAGGTCATAAAACTAAAACACAGCAATTGAACGCTAACAATGGATGCACTTTAGCTTGCATAAAGTAGAAAACCTACCCTAACATTTGTAACCAAACAGGACGTTACTCTTTAGGTCAAAAAACAAAATACAGCAATTGAACGCTAACCATGGATGCACTTTAGCTTGCATGTATCAGAAAAGCATACCCTAACGCTTGTAACCGAACAGGAGGGCCAGTCAGGATCTGTGCTATTCCACTGAGGAGTTAACAGTAATGGCGGAAAAGCCGCTTGTGAGTAGTGCTACCTCGCTGACGTCAGTGAGTACACCACCCAGGTTTTTCCTGGGTCCTAAAGGAACCTGCGAACACAATGTAAGCTAGCTTGTTTTGCTTTGCTTTTAGATTAATGTCCGCTAGTAGAACTAGTAGGATAAATAGCTGGTGTGATATACTAGAATGATACAATTTCTGCCACAGTCGCTAGTTATAAAGTGCACTTTTGGGTTTGAAAGGTCCTTTACCCTGGGATTTTAAGAATTCGTTTGACTAGTTGCAATAGTCCTGGGTGGAGGCTGGTCTGTGCGTTCGCACTAGGGGTCCTTGTAGGTCAGCGTCGGGGAGTTAGGATCCACGCGGTGGGCATCAAGTTTGGGGGGTTATCCTGGGATTTTAAGAATTCATTTGACTAGTTGCAATAGTCCTGGGTGGAGGCTGGTCTGTGCGTTCGCACTAGGGGTCCTTGTAGGTCAGCGTCGGGGAGTTAGGATCCACGCGGTGGGCATCAAGTGTGGGGGGTTATCCTGGGATTTTAAGAATTCATTTGACTAGTTGCAATAGTCCTGGGTGGAGGCTGGTCTGTGCGTTTGCACTAGGGGTCCTTGTAGGTCAGCGTCGGGGAGTTAGGATCCACGCGGTGGGCATCAAGTGTGGGGGGTTATCATAACGCTTGTAACCGAACAGGAGGGCCAGTCAGGATCTGTGCTATTCCATTGAGGAGTTCATTCATATGCCCACAAAACCCCATAGTACATATATTTGAGTTGTTGTGTGAAACACAGATATGTAGATGTGTCAAAGGGGAAAAAATATCCCAAGACAACTTGACCACCGGAGAGAGATTTTGTTTAAAGGAGTTAATTACCACAGATGAATACAGGGTAATGAAACCAGATAAAGGGGGTGGGGCTGTGGTTATGTCCAATATGGATTATTCGAGTAAAATGACACAAATGTTAAACAACTGTACATATGAAAAGGTTCCTAGATTTGAGGTATATAGAGCATATACTAAGTTAGATTGGCAGTTGCATGAACTATTAATGGATGGTTTGCTGGACAAAGATGAGTATGACTATTTAATGGTAGAGTTACCAATCATACCATCCATTTTTGGCATCCCGAAAATCCATAAGGATGTAAATAATCCACCTTTTAGACCGATAGTTTCTGCTAAAGGATCTAAAATGGAGGCTATGGTTTCATTTGTGGATTTCAACTGTAAAAGTGTTTTGAATCGGTTACCTCATATTTTAAAAGACTCTTGGCATTGTCTTCATGTTATTAGGGAACTGAAGACAGATGGCAATGTGATTATGATCACAATAGATGTTGTAAATTTGTTTTCAGTTATACCACACAGTATAGGACTGGAAATGTTTGAAGCTTGTTTACATAGATATGGAAATATGCACACAGTGAAGCGTAGATTGATTGTAGAACTAATGGAAATGGTACTATTAAACAATTATATGATATCTGAAGGTGAGTACTACAAACAAATTACAGGTGTAGCTATGGGTGCCAGATGTGCTAATTTGGTTTTAGCACAATGGGAAACACAATCTATTTTTCCTCTGATTATATGTCCAAAATAGCACTTTATTTATGCTTTTTAGATGATATATTAATCTTTTGGAAGGGAACTAGAGAAGAAATACAGGAATTTGTTGATTGTATGGGTACAACAACCACATTTCCTAAACTTACAAGTAAGATTCATGACAAAAGGTGTGATTACCTTGACATATTACTATATGAGGACCATGATAGTCTTCAGTCTAGTATTTTCTGTTAGAAGATGTATTCCAACTCGTTCTTACATTATGATAGTTACCACCCTTATTTTCAAAAGAAGACTATAGTAAAGGGACAGATGGTGAGATTATCTAGACTTGTTAGTGATGACAAAGTATCCCAGGATGAAATCGGGAAATTAATAAATATGCTTAGTGACAGGGGATATCCCTTGGACATATTGATTAAATTAAGAAATGAAGTGATGGAAAAAAGGAAAATTATTTATAAAACTATACTTAAAAGTGGATTGAGTGTTGAAACACCAAATATTGAAAAGGAAAAGAAAAAGGATGCCTTGGTACTCCCGTTTCATGAAACAGCAGCAACAATTATTACTAATGTACAGGAAACATGGCTTAGTGTTTTTAAGGATAATAGTGAACTCACTGATATTATTGGCTGTATCCCTGAGATAACTTATAGTAGAGGCATAAATTTGAAGGAACTAATGGAGGTGGATATTAACACCAACATTTATAAAATGTCTAAAATGAGTAAATGTAGAACATGTAGCACATGTAAATTTATAAATGATGGGCCTTATGTTGCAGTCCAAAATTACAGAAGAACTATTAGATGCCCTTGATATTGTAATTGCAACACTAAGATGGTTGTGTATATTGCTACATGTATAAGTTGTCCAACTTACTACGTTGGGAAGACTATCAGAAAACTTAGACTACAGATATTGGAACATGTAAGGGATATTAAAAATGAGAAATCAGTGAGTTCATTATACCTTCATAGCCCAGAAGTGTATTAATTTTAAAAAATTCCTATTTTTTTGTGATTGACAGAGTTCCTAACAATACAAAAGGAGGTGATGAAAAGACCTTATTGGAAGCAAAAGAATGCCTGTGGCAACTAAGATTGGATGCATCCAATTCACCAGGAATTAATGAGCATATTTCTATTTCTAGTATACTAAAGTACAAATCGCAGTGTATTTAATGAATTTCATAAGGGGCCATTATTTTATACATTTTTATAGAAATGTATTATTTATTACAGGTTTCACATTATTACATGCTATGTAAATATGGTTATTTAAATAGTAGTGTTCAATATTTATATTTATACATTTAATATTACTACAGGTTATTTAATCCACTTCTTTTTAATTAGGCATTTACATACATAATTGACTTATGCTTCTCATTGGTTTTAACGAAAGGGCGTTGTGTGTATTTTTTACTATTTAAGAAAGCCTTTTTTTAATTAAAATGTATTCTGATGATGTCCAGTATGGAGAGTGGGTGAAAGCACTTAGTACTAATCATTTTATTGTTTTTATGTTGTTCAATAAACGAGACCTGTCACCTTACTGGCTGGCTCTTTGTTTTAATATTTAAGTTATGTTTAACATTAAATTTGTTTGGGGGGAGTTGTAGATTGATACAGTTAACATACATTCTGGTTGATTACACATGAGCTTAGAATGGGCGTGTCATCCAAGTTCTTAAAAGTATCATTAATGGCAAGATTAAGGGCTAAACGCTTTAATCTTAACTTCTTCCAGGACCATCATCCATTGAAGCATAGCATCATCAGCACATGGTAAGCCGAATATTTTTATGACACCACTTATGAGCAGTTCAAAGAAATATTTATTTTATCCATATGAGTGATGTGGATGTCAGGACTGTTGTGTGTAATGCTGTACTGTCTATAGTAGTGGTACAACTGTTAGTTTGCTAACATATATAAGACTATATTAGTGTAGATATTAATTTATTTTCTGTGTTTGTTGCTTATTTTCACAAGTGATCCTACAGTGGAAGTGTAAGACACTTACCGCCTGATGTCAGAGTATTAGCAGATTCTGGTGATGATGGTAGGTAAACACAGGCACAGCTGGGGGGGGGGGGTGCAGAGGTTGAATCTGATGTTAAGGTTGACATTCAACCATCCCGTGTAATTCCATTGGACACAGCCAGTAGGCCTACACCAAACCATTCTAGTGAGCCCTCACACATTGGACAGGTGAAGGGTGAGAAACATAATCAGAGAAGTGTGTTTACCACAGTTTTAGTGCCTGCTGACTCTGGCCATAGCCAAAGTGTGGACAAAGTGCCATACAAAAAGGTTAGTGATGGTCAGAGGAGGCCTGCTGTCCATCCTCCACCTGGTATAATTGTGTCTACCTGTGCCACGCAATGTATATTTAGGGCCATCAGCCATCATTTTCCAATAGGTCCTCCAGAGAAATGCACAGGGTTGTAGATGTGGCACAGGCTAACATGCATGACTCTTTCCACCGTATTGCAGTTCAGTGGATCAGATGAATGACATGTTGGAACAGGCAGTGTTTGTGATAGAATGTCTTCTGGGAGAGGGATGGCATCCACGTGCACTTAGGTCAGTAACATCATCCGATGTTAGCTGACTTGGCGGTGGCCAATCACGCTTCCATAGTGGTACTACTTCCACTGCTCCATCAGTGGTTGAAGTATCCACACCCAGATGTGGCAGACCATAGGGTTGTGGTCCTGTCTTTGTAAGGGGAAATCGTCTAGCGGACATCAGTCACATTCAGGTAGCAGCAGTACATCTGACCACGGGCGTGGAGTTGTCAGAAACCAATCCTGGCAGAGCCAGTTCTCAAGGTCAGGTATGACAACAATGAACTGCCACCTCTACCTTGCATGGCTCACACCTATCCAACATACCAAGATGTAGAGCTAGCATAGAGCTTGGTTGTGTTCCTGCAGACACTCCCATACCAATTTTACCTGGAGAGCCCATACAGACACACAGACAAAAGATACAGGGTTCAGCCATGAAGCTTAAAGATACTTTTTGTCTCACTGGCCATTTGTTTCTTTATCTGAATGTCTGCCTGCTTATCTTTTTTCCTCATGCATACTCACCGACCTCAGTTGTGGTTTACTGTGGTTGTGCAGCTCTACACACTATGTAGTCCCACTTACTGAATACAAAACTTTGTGGAACCGTGTGTGTATTGCACCAAGATGTGCACGTGTTGTAATTGGACTCTGTAAGCTTTATTGAATCTGCCCTTAATAGAAAATGATGGCATTATGCTGTTTTTGTGTGCTACTCAGCAGTGCATTACGGCCTGCTTTACAGTTTGTTTAGTGTAATCATGATGAACTACCTGAATGTATAAACAGCTTTTACACTATCAGTGATATGAATTTACCCAATGAAGCCATGAGCTGTTGACATCAAAGACAGTAAAATCATGGAAAGCAAATGCATAAATCCAGTTTACCCTGTCTCAAAATGTATGATTTAACAAGTCATGCAGTTTTAGAAGCAACTCTGTTATTGCAACTGCTATAAAAAAGGTTCTGTTATAAGGTATGCATTACATATGGGGTTTATCAAAGTAAAGTAGAAAATGCAATGTGCTAATCTGGATCTGCTTTAACATAACTTATGAGAATATAAGCTGTATACCAATGATGATTTATAGATTTTTACTTGACTGTTGATCCAGTAGGCCATTTTTAGCTTAGTCAATGATCCTAATTTAAAAATACATAAATAAATATCATGCCTGACATATTTTTATCCCCTTTTCCATAAGGGCATGAGGGGTCAGACTGGCTGTATACTTACATTTACTCATCCATTTGTCCTGGTCATGCTAAAAGGGGGTCATGCAGCTATTATGCTTTACCTTAAGTGTAGTCTGTTCGATAAAAGTGGCATTCTCTGTGCAATATATATATCCTGCCAAAAGGTCATACAAGTAAATGTTTAAGTCTCCTACACAGATGTTTAGTGTGATATTAGTTTTGTTGAGTTGGAGGGAATTACACGATACTTTAGCCAACACAGGGATATCCTGTCAAAAATGAGTAGGGAATGGAGAAGAGACAGATTTAGGGCCTCAGGCTAACTCAAGGAAATGTCCTTGTTTGTTTTTTGATAAAGGAATGCTGTGGTCTTTCATGCTGGGTCCTAGCCAAGTACATATCAAGGTGACATTATGTTCTATTATCGGTCTAATAAAGGAGGAGCAGAGGGGAACAATGGCATCATTGTGTCTAGAAAATATGCCCCTCTTAATTAGTATGCTTACATAAAAGGATTTCTTAACAACAGTGTTCACACAGTGGAAAAAAAGGAGAATTAATTTTCAATGACAGCAACTTGTCCCTAATGACCATTTTGATTTTTTTTTTATGTAGGTGTTGGGTACATAAGAGGAACAGGGGTGCCCAGGTTTGTCAAAGGACATGATGCTGCATTTTTGGCATTTATTTTGATGCCGTGGTGCAAGCGTAACTTCTTGTCATTTGATAGACCCTACTGGAGGATACATAGGACATCTGGGGTATTTATGACAGCCCAGAGTTTGGAGGCTTTGGTAAACTTCATCAGTTACTGGTCATTGGCATTTGCTTTAACATCAGAGAAGGAAATACCAAATAGAAGTGGTGCTAAGAATGATTCATGTGGGACACCCCTTGCAAACAGCTCTTTTGCACAGTGTGTGTTCCTGCAGGAATAACAGACTGAATTCGGTCAGTCAGCCAGTTTTTTCTTCAGTGAGTAACATAGGGGTTTACATTTAATTGGATTAGCTTATCAATGATGCCTAAGTGTGGAATGGTATCAAAGGCTTTGGCCAAGTCAAGGTATGACATATGGAATGATTTTCATGAGTATAATCCTTTACTGTCTTGTTTAAAAAAGTACACTAGGTTTAAGATTTATGATCTGCCTTTAACAAAGGAAAATTGGTGAGTATCTGGTGTTTGCAGACTGCCTCTGCCTTATTCATGAGACATATCATGTTCTTCATTGCCTTACAGATAAGGCAAGTAAGACCAATATGTTTGTACATGATTTGGTGAGTTGTAGTCCTCCTTTGCAGAGTGAAATGACTAGAGCAGTTCTCCATACTTGGAGAGGCTGATACTGAATAGGTATAATAAAGAATCAGGCAGACATTGTTTGTTGCTGAGAAGAAGACAATTTGGCACATTATCAGGGCCCTCAGATCTAGTGGATTTAGCTTTGAAAAGAACTCTTAGGACTTGCTCTGAGGTGATTTGGGAAGAGTGTGGTGGCATACATATTCAAAGATGCTGTAATTTGGGTGAGATAATGGAGTAAAGTTTGAGTTGAGTCTGTCTGCTAGCATATTGGTAGTGCCCTCAGGGTGAGGATCTGATGTTATTGTGTATTCATTTTATGCATTGCTGCTTATCATTTCTTAGGTTCCTGACATAGCTGAAGAAGACTTTGTGGTTATTTTCAGTAAATTGCAACTCATAATTGCATTTAAAGGATCTGATACTCTTTCTTGATTATTTTGAGCTCTTCTCTGTTCAATGGTGTGTTAAGTTTGCTTTTACTGGCTAGTAGATTCTTCCATTTATTGCCTACCCTGTTGATACATGGGGCCCATGGCACTATGTTTATATCATAGAGGGATCAAGGCCTCAATGGTAGCTTGGAAGTAGGTATAGAATTTATGAAAGCTGTAGTGTGCAATCTAGGGTCGTCTTGGTGAGCAAGGTATTTGAATTTCAATAGCTTATCAATTAGCTGGTATAGATTTGTCTTGGAGTATTGTTTGAAGACAGAGGGATTTTTTTGTGATGACTCGGGTCTTAAACATAAAGTTGTTGTTGTGTTTTTTGGCTTTTCCCAGTTAGGGGTCGCCACAGTGGAACTCCGGTTCGCTAATGATTGGCAGTAGATTTTTACGTGCCAAGGTGCCGGCCCTGACGCACAACCTTCAATGAAGGTACGCCCATTCATGCATGTCTCCACTCAGGAGACGCTCTAGCTGAGAATCGAACAGGACAACATCTTACTGTGAGGCGACAATGCTACCACACCACCACTACAGTTCTTCTTAAACATAAAGTAAATGTTAAATAAAAAATAGTCACATATGACTAGTTATTTAGTAATTGTCAATTTCATGCATGGGGGAGGGGGGAATATTTGTGGCAACCATGTCTTTATTTTTGAGCACCTCATTAAAATTTGAATAATTCAGTCCAAGGAGCTGTGAAATCCAGATATCTCTGTGCATATTTATCAGTGATGATATACTTCCCCATAGTTGAAGTCACCCATGATGACAGTGTTTTGTTCTATGATGATAGGTGTTAGTTTAGATATGCCTTATTGTCTCTTGGTTTCATCGAGGTGGTGTGGTCATTGGCTACTTTGTTTTACAGTGTTTTCTTTCTTTTCAATAAGACTGTGGAGAAGTTCTAAGCCAGTGCTCTACCTTGAAAGAATGGAGGCAAAATGGTTTCTCAGGATACCGGGTTTGGTGTCAATATCTGACTCACTGATCAGTGTTTTCTTTTATTTATTTCATTAGATTAAAAAAAATAGTGTCTCAATCTGTGATAATTTAAAATTCATAGTATATGTGTGAATGTGTGCATATATAATGAATATGTGGTATGCATCAGAGAACTTGGGGCTTGGGAAACCAAGACTGATGCTGAAAGTTGTTTTAGCAACACAGGGTTAATGCCAATACTCATCCTGATATCAATGATATGTTATCATCTAATCCTGTTCTAAAATTAAGGGCTGTTAATTACGATGGTCCTTTGGTTTAATTTACATATGTTAATATAAGTTATTACACATTTATACACATTTGCCACATATTCTTTTTTTACATATATGAATTTTAAATTATCTCAGATTGTGACACTAGTATATTTTTTATTTAATTATCTGCACTACTTTTATCATTTAGGCATTTTTGAGTAATATTAATACATCCAATAATATATACTTAAAGTTCTTGTAACTCGTTCTGCTTTTTACCAAGACTCATTATTTAGGCAACTTTTAGATTCGTTTTACAATTTACATAGTATTGTACTTAAAATTATATATTTTAACACATATTTACCACATATTATGTTTATAACCATACACCAACTTTTTAATTTACATGTCTCTACCTGTTTTAAGTAGGACTGTAGTTTTTGCATTTTTAGCACACTGTCACTTTAAGACATTCAGTTTGAACACATTTTATTTTATAGGTCCTAGGGTTGGAATATTTTTATCATTTGACTGATTTAAATGTATATAAACTTTATATATATATATGTTCTGTTGAAGTCCCTGTCATGTTTAACTGTATGAAAATCAACTTTTTTTTTTTTAATTAAAATTTTGTGATTTTATCCAGACTTGTTTTGGTTCCTTGCTCATGGTGGGTGAGACTTCCTCAAGTTTACCTTGTGACTTGGATCTTGGTTTCGGATTCGCAAACCTTTTGGCCATTTTTTTTCTTTTTTTTTTGGTTAATAGCTCTTGAGTTCCATAGTGGTCGAGTCATCAGTAATTGCCCACTTAATGACATGCACCCTTGACGAATCAAGCTGTACTGGTAGCCAGCCACAAACACAAGCACACCACAATGGACAACAAATAATCCCTCATATGGACCCCACAGATAATGGCCTCCTCCAAAACACATTTTCCATGCTGCTACACCTGACCTTCTCTACTCCATTACTTGAACAATGAGCTCTGATACACCACAGCATCCTAGGTATCTGCAGATTTTTCTCAGGCACCACATATGACCTTTTTATGCTTGTGCTGCCCATTGCCATATGCCCATCACCTGTGCAAGTGATGATTACTGCAGCCTACCAAACCCATGGATCATGTGGCGTAGGTCATAGCTGAGTAAAGCATGGCCAGTCCACGCATCAGTCTCCATAGCCTTCATGTGTAAATGCATGCATCATTTTGTTCTGTGCTTGTTCTTTCATAGCTCATTTTTAGGAACCAGACACTACCTCTTTTCCTGTACCACATGCTGCATGCACCTCCACATTACATAACAGCACAAAAAGCTGCCTGGTCCTCCAACTCCTTATCCATATCCACCTCTGACAGGGCATACAACTTTTGACCATCACTATGGGCTCCACGTCCAAAGTTGTTCACATAACCCCATGATGTGAGCTTGACAAACAAAAGAAACCTCTTGCTGCATGTCAGGGCTGTGTACTGCAATGTACCACCAGTGTGTATAGACAGAAAAAATGAGATATTAGCACTCCAGTGCCGTATTTGGTGATGTTTCATATCTGTATATATCTGGTGTTTTATGCCATCTCAGCCACTGTAGGGCAGTGGATGAGTATCATTAGCCATGACACCCAGGTGTATTTGGTATCACCTGTAACACGAGATCAAGCACCATTATGAGAAGCATGCTACCTATATCAAATCACTGGACCATCTATGGCAGTAAGGTTTGTAATATGTGCACTCAAGAATTAGCCCTGTGAGAATTCTCTCTGCATGAAATGCTGATATAGACTGCATGTGTGTCAGATGTATGAATCATCGCAGCAGTCTGGGTGGCACAGGGTTGCATTGTATATAAGAACCTACACTTTATAGGTTCATAGGAGTGTACTAGGCTAATGGCCTTTGAGCATTTACAAGCCTCTGGGTTATGAACCTGTCCCTCCAGCATGTTCTTTTGATTGTGGTAATGAGATTGAGGTCTCTGGAGCATGTGGTGCAGAGGGATTGGGATTTCTTTAGATGTAGCATTTCTAATAGAGCTGGGTCAGACATGGCTATGTAAGTCAAATAGAGATCGCATCTTAGTAGATGATATGTGACAGAGAATAGCTGGAGTTTTTTTAGTCTGTCCATGTAGGACGTGTTTAAGGCCTAGGATCCTCTTTGTGAGGTACTTTTGTGGTCTCTCCAGTTGTTGCAGGTGTCTAGTGAGGTACATGCCAAATGGGACATTATACTCTATGATTGGTCTAATGAGAGAAGAGTAGAGAGAAATGATGACCTCTTTCTTCCTGGATGCAAAACCCTTGGTAATGAGATGTGCCATGTAGAAGGACCTTCTGACCACAGTGGCAATGTGGTGGTCAAGGGAGAGCTTGCAGTCAACCTGTGTCCACAGATCTCTTAAACACCTTCAGTGTTCAGTGGGCTCCCATCAATGTGGTAATTAGTGGGAACTGAGTTTTTCCCAAAGGGGATGATGACGCATTTTTTGGCATTAAGCTTAAGGCCATGGTTTCAACACCAGTCATTGGTCTCAGTGAGGCCTTTCTGTAGGATGTCTGCATCACTTGGGGAGCTAATGATGGCTCCCAGCTTCAAGTCGTTTGTGAATTTGGTCAGCCAGCATACCTCCGTGTTGTCCTGGACTTCTGATAAGTAGATGCCAAGCAGGAGAGGACCCAGGACCATGAAGTTAGCCACCTCTGTTTTTAGGAGTCATGCCATCTGGCAGTTTATTGAGTAGAAAATTTTCCTGTTGCTGTACTGGATATCAAGCATATGAAGCAGTTCTTTGGCAGTGTGGATGCAATCTGTGGCCATCAGGACATCAGGGAAATATGCTATGACAGAATGCCTGCATGGTGATGGTTTTCTTCATTGCTATATGTGAGGACACAGCTGTTCTCCAAAATGTTGTAGCATCATATCTAAGAAGTGCTGCAGGATTCTTGAGACTCATAACTGTGAGCTTTCTAGCATTTCCCCAGGCAGGTGCTTCAAGCTTCCAATAGCAAGTATGATTAAAGTTACATAAACCTTCCCTCACAGGTGGACTAGACATGGCAAGCATCTTCCTTGATCCAGTGTGACGGCATCACAAGTCAAACAGCTCCTGTTTAATGGATCCTTCCACACAGTAATGGTCAACTATGACTTAGTCTTGGAGATTATGGTATATTGGACACATGTGGACCCATCTGTGATATGGACAGAGACAGCATGCGGTATCAAGGACACTGGCATCCAAAGCTACTCCTAATATCTTTGCACAAGTGATAACTGTTCACAGAGAAATGCTGCTGTACATAAAAGCTGAATACCACAGCTCATCATGCTATTTTTATGCAGTTTTTGAATCAAGCTGCTTTGTCTGTTGTTGTCCTTTACATACACAGTAAATCATGTTAGCATATTGAAACCTGTTTTTTATTAAAGTGCTCTATTTTCTGATCACACTACGTATGTTGCTATATCAACCCCTCCATTTGCAGCAGTGCCTGGTCCATTATTTCTCTTACTCCGATGTGCTGTTGGATTCTGAATACTCTCTTTCACAGTGATGTTGAGCAGCTTAAATATTGTTTTCTTTTGTTTTTCCAAGAACTATTCAGGTGTCATTCTGCAGTCTAGCCATATACATATACATTTGTTATCATTCAGAATTCAGAATTTTTAAACAGATGCCATAAAATGGAAATGCTTAAAAGACTGGTATTATGTGAATAAATACCAGAAGAAAATTAAACAAAAGAATGGTTGGAATAATGAAAGCTGTGTGTCAAATGTTTTAAATACCATTCTCAGAAGAACTGCATGTTGTGTGCTGTCAGTTTCATTGCTTTAAAGTGCCATCATCATAGCTTGCAGAGTAATACCAAATGGCATAATCATTTATAAATTATATATCATTGTATTTTTATCTATCCAAAAAAGTCAACGCATTTCAAGTTTAATACATTTTGATTATTTAAAATTAATAGAAACTAGATTTAAACAAGCCAATGAAAGTAGGTGCAATATGCAAAAATATAAGAGAGATAAGCAATGCCAACAAATTATACATTGCCTTTAAGTATATGTTTTTTTTTTGCCAAACAATTAAATATCACATGCAATGGAGTACTTTTTCTGTAGGCTGGTATATGAAATCTTAGACTGTTAATATTAAAATATGAACTACAACTTCAAAATCCATCAATACCATCCAGGATTTCTTTGAGGTAAGCAAATTAACACAGTTCAAATGGAATGATATTCTTGCACATAATATGCATCTTGTTCAAGGAAGAAGAAAGGGTTTTGCAGGAGACTTTGACTTAGTGATGTACTGAAGATGATTAGCTGCTATGTAAATTTTTCATAACTTGCTGAGTGGAGGAATGAACAAGCATTCACAATATATTTGCTTTCTTGGTGAGATAGCTGTTTTGCCCTGGGCTGATGTTAGTTATTTCTTTGATGTGAACTCCTGAGGGAAGGAGCAGCATGGAAAATGAAACCAAGCAGTAGCCAAAAATATAACATACTCAGCTCAAACTGGTATCAGTAAGTGTTAGCATTATGTTGGAAGACAAACAGTAAATCTAGTAACAAGGCCTGCTGTTTTGATGGACGATGGGATTATTCATTTTTTTTCTTAATCAGAATAGCAAAAGCTTAAAATCAAGCTCTTATTTTAGGCAGCCTGATACATTTTGAAACTATATTCCTTCTGGGAGGGTTTCACCACTGCTATTTAACTTACATATATTGCTTTATGCTACACAAATAGACAGGTGAGAATTATGTCACTAAAAAGTTTAGATTGTTGCGAAAATACAAAATTAGCTCCTGCTAATGTCAGTAGCCACCCTGTTGCTATCATGCACTATGTTATCATATACATGACAATTAAAGCAATGTGATCAAACACTGAGCCTTACAAAACATTTATTTTATTCATTAATATTTCATTAGGACAGAATGTGTGTATCACAGAATGTTTTATTTAGTTTCCATAACTGCATCATGTGACAAGAAAGGTGACTGGCTTATCAAAATGCACCTGCTATAAAATACTGAAATGCATTAATTTAAATATATTTGTTTAACTTTTACTTTCCTTATGTTACTAATTTTGTAATTGCAATATATTCCAAGAATCCCTAAGTGGTAAGCAATGAGATGCTGTTTGTATCAAAACACAATGTTAGATTGTATAGGTACAGCTTACAACATATATGTATAATTCATTGAGGAAATAACATACCACATTCATGCAAAATCCATCCATCCACAACCCTTTTTTTTTCCAATCTTTGCATATGGGGTTGGGATGTCACTTAAAATGTTCTTTTAAAATTAGAATTGGTAACAGATGAAACTGAAGGGGTTTGTATTCACTAATCAGCATTTTTGCATCCGTTCTGATAATGTCATTGTAGCTAATAGTCATTCAGCATTTAACAAAAAAGCAAGAGTATGAAAATGCTATAACAGAGTCTTTTGTCTTAATCTGTTCATTTCCTTGACTAATGGATCTGTTGTTCCTTGATAAGTTGTCTGCTACTTTCCTACATACCATTGCTCCTCACCAGTACTTAGAGTGGTCTCAAGCAAAATTGATACAAAACTTCTTGTTAATATGATAACTAAAAAAGTAATTAAGAGGTGATAAAATGAAACTTGCAACTTTATACTGTCCCATCCACCCAACACTTAATATCCATTTCAGTTCACTACGCATTAATTTGCATGGGTATTAATAATAATGTCAAACACTTAATATAAGCACTAACAGTTTTGAATTCTAAGAGTTTCAGGATCAATTACTAACTTTTCAGATATATAAAAACCTAGATAATCTTGTAAAGTTATTGGGAAATAGAAAATATTAAAAAAAACTTTAATCAAATAGATATTCTGGAAATTGAAAAGTTAAAAAAAAAACAGGTGGGGGCATAGTAACCTTCTATAACATTTATGTTTATCTCAAGCATTAAATACAAATCATTGAAAGAGCTAGTGAATCTTTGTTTTGATATATATATATTACCTTCAACACCTCTGGCAGAGAATTGCCATTTAATGTTATTTATTGTCATACATCTGTTTTTCTCTTCTTAAATTGACTTACCTAAATGTGAAAGAGTTGAAAATGTCCTTGTCCAGAACAATTAAATTAGTCAATAGTGGCTGATACAGTCAATTGCTTCCAATATTTATTTTGTAGTTTTTATTAATATCAAATAAGCAAAATACCCAGCAAATATTTTGTTCTTACCACATGAGTGGTGGCAGCTACATTGCATTTCATATCTGCTATACAATTATGCAAGTAAATAAGACATGATCTAGGTCAGTTACAAGAAGTGCATAGTTGGCTAGAAGCTGCCCACCCTGGCACAGATCATCATCTCAGGGACTCAAAGGTAGCACACTTGTCTATGGTAATGGAAGATCAGAAGGCAGTGGTTTCTATTTCCCCAGGCAGTAGCCAGATTTATTTTCCAGCACTGACACTACTATGTCATATAAGATTGGTACTGTATTTCTGAGTGAGCCATCCATTAGATGAAATAGTAAACTGAGGTCCCACCTGATTGAGTTAGTGTTATCTCATTTGGATGTAAAACATCCTACAGCACTTATTCAATAAACAATAGTGGTCAGTTTATTTATGCATCTTTTGAATAATGTTTACATGTCTTATATCACATATTTTATAATGTCTACACTTTACTATTATTCATTATTTACCCCACCCCCCATGGAACAACCATCTTCTTATTTCCAACATTATTTTTCAATGTATTTTTTTGTTACGCAATAGATCTTCATGTCTTTTTATAAGCAGCATGCTGTCATAAGTAAAACCTTATTACATTTATCCATTCCTCAATTAACCCCTCCTTGTGTTTGCCAAATATCATATTCCTTGACGCATTGTCATATCACTTCAGTAAGTCTTTTTGAAAAATTCCCCAAATCTTGCGTCTTTTTCAGTAAGAAAACAATTTTGTAATATTTCATCAGCATCACATACATTATATAACCTTGCCTAAAATTACTTATACTTTATATTTCCATTCAGAGGCAATTTCTACAACCAAGTCTCATTAACAAAAATCCTCCCTCTACATAAAACAGTCCAAATCTCTTTTGTCTTTCTTCATTTTCACTTTTCACATATTTTGCTACATTTCCAATGGAACAAAAACTTTTCCTGTTTCCTTTTACATAATTTGATTAATTGTACATATTTTATTGTATTTCCTATTCTTTTACATCCATATTTTAATATTCCCTTTTGCTTTTCGTTTCCTTTATTCATTCTTACACAGTGATATATATTTTTAAAAAGTAGCATTCATATTACCATACTTCTTTTTCCATGTGCCACTTTAAAGTAAATGAAATTAAGCCAAAATGTAAATAGGATTTATTGAATTCAGCCACCCCCCCCACTCAATTTTCTTTCACATCGTGTACTATTCCTCTTTTCACTGGATTTAATCTTAACCCACATAACAAACTAAAAAAACTAATAGTCCTTTTTCCATAAAACTAGGAAAAATATATGTACCACATAAGTAAATTTCCGCAAAGAATATGTATTTAATAAATAGTCCTTTTTTCATAAATAAATTTGAAATACCTTTCATATCTCTGTCAATTGTCTTATTTTTTCAGCACTTCTGTCCATTGTTGGACAATTCTTGACATTTTAACACTCACACTTAATACATTAATTTAATTTATTATGAAATAAATACCTCCAATCTGTACCACTTTTCCAAATCAAGAGCTCTGTTTCTTAAATAAATATAAATGTAAAATTATACTTCTGTTTTAATCATTTCTTTCATTCATACATTATTTTTTGTTATTAATACTAAGTCATCTGCCTAACATAACATCAATGCCAATCATATTCCATTATCCTTCCATCTTGATTCTTGCAGGCCATTCTCAAAATTCTTATAACTGCATGCATCACCATAAGACACAAGCACATACTCATTGTGTATCCTTGTTTCACCCCCCCTTCTAGCTTAATCCTTTTTCCTAATCATCTATTCATCATCACAGACTCCCAAGATACTTCATAGAATGATGTAATAATTAACATTTTCTTTCATGCAGAGTATTATTACCAAATATTCCACATTTAATTAGAATTTATATCAAAATATTTTGTCACATCACAGTCCACCATACGTCATTGATATTTTCCACCTTCTTTTTTATAGCCTTACATTCCTTTTCCTTAATGTATATAGTCACTTAGTTATTACTTCATTCAAATTCCTTATCATTCTTTCCTACATATTTTTCATAAAACTGTTGTAAATATGTATTCTCTGCTGGTGTTGGCCCCTAAATTTTCATTTCTTCTTTTACTCTTTTTCCCCATATGGATTTTATTATGTCTTCACAAATTCTTTCATTTGAAATTCCTTATTTTATTCATTTATTTATAATGTCTAAAGATCTCTCCTTTTATGATTTATTCATTTCATTATAAAAATCATTACATAAGCAATCTGGCCAAGGTGTGGATTCTTCCGTCCCCTTCATTTATCATTTCCTTTAAATCCTTTCTTAGATTTTTTCTATTTCTTTCACACATTTCATATACATTTTCAACATAATTATTCTAATGCATTTATCTTATATATTCCTCTTCAAAAATACTAATTTCTCCCTGTTTATATTTTAATTCTCCATCCTTTTTGCCTTAGCTCCATTTTCTATATCTAAAAAAAGGTGTTAATACTTTATATTTCCTTTCAAAAAGGAAGTTTTTCGAAACAATCTTTTTTATCGTTTTCCTTTATTTTATTTCTTCCTTTCTTACATTTATTCTCCAATATTTAGCTCACATATTGCTGTGGCAGTTTAAACTAAAATTGGCTACCCCCTACATTTTTTACAATTTGGTCTGCAATTTGTTTTAGAATGACCATTGTTTGTTACAATTCTGTAGAAGATGTTAAACAAAAACAAAAAGGATTTGGGATCCTTCCTGTCTTCAAATTTTCCCTCAATCCATTCGCCTGTATCACTTTGAATGCATGTTGAATTTATCCTCTTCTACATTTACAGTTTTTTTCATCCAAAACCTTGTGCTTTATGTCATGCACTTTCTGACATGTGCTTTCTATTCAGTTTCATCTGTGTCTAATTTCTCAAACTCTATTCATTTATTTTTACTTTATTTAACTTTGTGTTGACATACTCATTCTATGGGCTTACCATTTTTTTCAAATTCACATACAAATTGTTCTGCCAAAATAAAAACTATCAAAGGTCACTTCACAAAACAATTATCTCCCTAAATGTATTTTGACTCTGTCTGCTACTTTAAATCCAAGTTTTTTATATTAATATTGCCAAAATAAAACAACTGCTAATGGATTTATCTTTATTTATCTGCTTGATTCTTACCACTATTTTTATTCTAAATGCTTGCTCTTGATCCACATTATTTTAATGAATATTGACTCCTTTATTTTGTACTCACTGCTTTTTTATTTCCTGTAGGTACTGCTCTGTGTGAAAATTGTTTTAAACAAGAAACTTCATTGTTTATATTGCTCTTCAACATCCTCACATCCAGAATCGGTTACAATCCTTCAAGAGTGCATATCCTGAAATGTAGCTACTGTACCCACCAAATATGCACTTCATCTCTGATATTCTCCTTCATTACTTCTCTGCTTACTATTTCTATTGTTTCATCTCCATTACTGTTTCATCTTCTCCAAACAACCATTCTCCTGCTGCTGCACTCCACTGCATCACTTCACCTTCTCCTGTTTCATTATTTTCCATCACTGACATTAACACTTATGTTAGCAAACCTCCTCAGGCCATAATCATTATTTCTTTATCATTTGTCCACTGAAATAGCTATTTTTCCCCAACAAATTCCTACATGTTCTCCACAGCAGCATCGTTGCCTTCCATCATCAAAGTGAACTCAAGCCTCAGCAGCAGCCCCCTGGAAGACAGAGAGCTTTGTATTTATCATTCATTATTTATTCTTCTTTACATTATTACTATTGGCAGAGATGGGAGGCAGCGATGGGTACCCACTGCGCCACTAGTAATGCTAATCTTGTGTTAGCTCGGTGGGAGGAGCTATGGGAAGCGAATGACAATTTCCAATGGAAAAAGAATGTTATTCTTTATAACAGATTTGTGGATGACATCATGATCTTATGGGCTGGAAGAGAGGAAGAAGTCCTGGAATTTGTAGAATTCTTAAAAGAGACCACCATGTTCCAGAGATTTGATGGTAAAATGTCTAGAGAAGAGATTGAGTTCCTGGATGCCAAGCTCTTATCGGATCCCAATTCAAGGGATCAATACAATGCTGTATCAAAAACCTATGTGGAGGAACCACATGGTGCATTTTTCTAGTATACACCCTAGGCACATTTTCCACAATGTGTTTGATAATCAAACCACTCATGTATCCAGATTATGTACTTATACAGCAAAATTTAACATAGGAAATCCCACGCTTCACAGAAAATCTAAAACATGTTTCCTTCTATTCTTTACAATATTTTTACATCTCTTTTGCATTTATTTTAGCTCTATAACATATGATATTTTGCCATAATATTGTCATACTATAAATTTCTGTTTTCATTTCATTCATTTTCACATTCCTTTTATTATTCTTATGTTCCTTTCCTTCTATCTTTTTGTTGTTTACCAGTTATTTTTTCATATTCATTTTTCCATGCTTCTTCATACCTTACATATTATATTACTCCTATCATTCCACTCTTACCCTCTTTCACTTTTTGTATTACTCAAGAAACTGCATAAATAAAAAGTAAACTACATGATTGTTTTACATTCAAAGCACATTCTTCTATTTTTATTGTATATCATCCCTTTGTTTAAAGGATTTAGACTTGATCACCAAATACAATTTTAAAATATTTCTAACATACATTTCTTCACTTTATCTGGGAATGTGTGCACCCCCATATGCTTATTTTCATAACATGCATGTATTTAACATAAACACTTTTTGTTAAATGACAGATTAAAAGTTTTGTAGCATGATACCATTTTTTATCTGTTCCAACATTCTTTTCAACTTTTCTGTTACAATTTTATGTTCTACAAATTTCAATCCTAATATACTTCTTTCCATCCTAGTATAAACATTCCACTTATACTCTTACTTTTACTAAACACTTTGCTTTTTATCTAGCTGTAACCTAGCTTTTTTAAGAGTGTCTTCACTGGTACCATCATTTCACTTATCTGTATCTCATTTTTGGCCACACTGATCAAATCATCTACATATGACAGAAAAAGTGGTGCTATAACTCCTTTTTCCATCTCCTATTTTGATTTTCTTTTCGCAAATACATGTTTAAATTATTGAATGAATTATTGTGTTCATCATCAGTGTAAATAGACCCATACTTAATGGACAACCTTCATTAATTTGTCTTCTTATTTTTATCTTTTCTTCTCTCAATCCATTTAGCATAACCTTTACTCATGACATTTTGATAACAGTGGCATGTTTTCACATCATTCATTTTTTTCTCCTATCCAATATGACTCTAGAATCCTTCACACTTCATGATTGATCTTATTAAATGAGTTGACTTCTTTATTTTATTCCAAAATCCTGTTACTTTACATTATTACATTATTACATTCCCTTCTCTTTGCCACCCCTTGATTCTGCAAACCCCTTCTCCCATAACTTCATCAGACCTTCTGCATTTTTTTGTATTACTTTCAGAAAAAATATATAATCTATATTTCACAGTGTTATTGGTCTCAAGTTTTTGATATCTTTTTTCCATATAAAATGACTGCCCCACAATAGATTCCTTCATTTGTTATTACTTGTTATATTCATTCATTCAGTATTGCACATAATGTTAATTTCTTATTTTTTATTAATCTGTTTATATTATCCTTAAACCATATAATCCAGGTGAAGATTATTGTCTTACTTATTTTATTGTTTTCTCCACTTCTCTCATAGTAATCTCTTTTTTAGATAATTCCTAACATTTTAAAATACCAATCTATTCTTTAAAGATGAAATAGAAATAAATAGAATAAACATATCACACTGATAAATTTGAGAGAGAAGCAACGTTCATTCTAATTTTATATCTTCCAGTCTTCAAGCATGATTCTAAAGATGTTATAAAGCATTATTCCCAATTCACCAATATTTTATAATTCTCATAAACAAATGTTTAAAACAGGTAAATCTGGCTATCAAAAAAATTTAACAGTAAATGGCAATGTATACACTTCATGAGTTTAGAACCATGTTATTTTCAATGTTTTTTTTTTCTTTACCCCAGCTGGATGAATTAGTGGGTCAATTCAATATAGTATTCCAAGAGTTGCATCATACAGTGAATAATAGTAAATATGTTCCTTCTAAAGTAAGTGTTGAGTTAAACTCAACCACAGACTTTAAACACCTATTATTTGTCAGTTCTAATACTTTACATCTCAGTAAGCAGACTGTGACAGTTTGAGACCAAAAACAAGTTATCACTACCAGTTGTTGCTTGCTCTATACCTTGTTATAGAAACAAAACTCAAGAAATGAATCAAGGAAGTTCACACTTCAACAGAAACCACAGCAGGCAGTGCTTCAGACTTGTTAGGAAATTGAGAAACAAAATGTTTTTAAAAATCCTTAGTATGACAGGGTGAGAATTTTAAGCAGTTTTGTTTTTATTAAAGTGCTAAAATTAAGAGGGGAACAAGCTCAAGGCCAATCAGTTACAAAGAGTGCTAATGCCCATATGCCATGCTGAAACTTAGTGGTGTCAAGTAGCCCATTGTTTGTTTACGTCACTGTTGCAGCAGTTGTAACTACTGGGATTTAAGCCATAGAGTCCTTGTATGCCCAACCTGATTTCTTGCACTTAGAACCCTTCTGCACTCTTTTTCCTCAGCAACACAGATGGCAACCTTCTGTGATGACCCCACAGATAGTGAAGAAACACAGAGGAGATATAGAATTGCTATAATCTTTGGCTTTATGATAAGCCTTAAAGCCACAATTCTTTTTACGAATAATTATTGTTCTTTTTCTATTTGCAATAAATGACATCTGAATGGCTTACAGAAAAGACTATGGTATGTTTAATCTTATAATAGCCATATACAGAGGGAAAATAACTTTCCTCCATGGCTTATCAATCTCACAGAATATCTGGTGGGAAACTGTATGGTTTGAAAAAGATTGTGGCCATATCGTGACAAAAAAAAAGTTGTCATCTTAAAGGGCTCTAAGAAATATTATCATCTTGTCAACTTTTCAAGTATCAATTGCAACCCAGGAACATTGTATAACACTAATGGTGGAGAGTGTACCAGATAACTGAAAGCTGCATTTTTAAGGGTCATTTCTGCTGCATCAATTTTGTAATAATGTTTGGCACTCAGAGGTAGATTGTGTCAATAGGGTTAAAGTCGAAGCTTCCAATTTTTTAATAATCTGTATATTTTGTGAGACAGAGAATGGAGTGATTTTTGACATCCCAGAAAAAAAAAATCTGCACAGTGGAATGGCTACAGGACAGATTTTTTGAAAAACTGTAATGGTGACTGGACGGTGACATTAAATGTCAATCCATTTATGTGCTACCATGTAGTCAGTTATATACACTCAAGTCATTAAGGCTTAAGTTATAACACCATTATAGGATATAGTGCTTATTTCTTATGAAGGTAATTTGCATAGAAAGGTAAACCTTCATGGGGGGGGGGTCACCATCTGAAAGAAATGTACAAGTCTAAACATGCATTATCTACCTTTCAGAAAATGTATTGGGTTATTTCATACAGAAGTTGGTTTCATGTATCTCCAAGGATAAAGTATGTGATGAGTCTGTCAATCAACTTGTCCGACAGAGGCTTATTACTATGCTGAAGAGTGCAGAAGAGCTGTAATTATTTTCAGTTGCACAAATTAGGGTGTGTTATATCTCACACTGTCTCATGGAACTGATGTTTCTGACCTTACTGAAGGCAGAGGTAACCATTTCTGATATAGTTTCTCATGAGTATTGTTGACAGTACTCTCTCTCTCTCTGTGGCCTGAAATTTCGTTCACATGTATATACCAGTGTGTTAGCCATAGCTGAAGGCATTGTGACAGGTACAGCATTTTGTTCTAGTACAAAGCATTCTTCTTCCTCTCGCTCCATTTTTTGCATAATTTTAAATAATTTATTTTTGTCACTGGTATGGATGGGAAGTTTTACCTCAAAACGTTGCTAATGTTCTTTATCACAGTGGGTGCTTTTTACCTGGGGTTGACTTTCTCTCTGATGATTTGGGTTGAGTAAAGTTTGAAGGGTTAGTATGTTTTTTTCCTTTGGTTTTAATAATTTGTTGATTTTGCACTTCCATTGTTTATGTATTTGAAAGTTATTGTACTATATGCTGTTGTTGAAAATGCTGTAGAAGGCATCTAATAGCTGTCACTAATGGGGATTGATATACAGCCCCAGTTAACTGACATCTAGTGATTTTCAGGGCATCCTAGTTGTGTATTTTTTTGAAAAATCAATAAAACAGCATAATTTATGTATATGTTTTGCTTTGATGTATAAGAGGTATACCTTTCAACCTATCTGAGTACGACATCTGGAAAAAAGCCATAAATAAAAGTGGGAAAAGGGTCCCAAAACAGGGACACTTTTTTCAATGTTGCTCTTACAAACTTAGAAAGCTGACAGAATAACAGGTTTTGCATTAGTATGCATTGTTTGAATGATATGAAGTCTGAAACTCAAATGTCTGTCATTATTTTCTAACTGCAGTCTGTAATAATTTACTGCTAATTTTCCCAGAAAATCACAAGTTTATGAAACATGGACCAAAAATATGAAGCCCAAATCTGGACATTTTGCTTAAATCTGTATAGTTGAGAGGTATGATAAGAGGAAGATTATGTTGCAATCATTGTCAAAAAGATGTGGGTGATATTCGGCTTAGCACCACTGAAAGTGACTTACACCCAGATAATGCATTTGGCTGGCACGGTGACTCATGGTACACTTCTGCCAGAAATGGAGTACTGGGTGTTGAGAAGGAAACTAAGCTGGAAGAGGTTCTGCCGAACGTTGTGAACTATTTAATTACTATGTTGTGCTGGCAGTGCTTTGCCCCTACTTATTTCCTTACTACACATATTTTTTTTATTCAGAGGATCATAGAAGGTTACTAGACTAATGGCTCTAAGGCCCTTTCAAGCATAGCCAAGTACAACCCCTGTTCCCAAGAACATCAAGGTATTAAGCAGAACTAAGTCAACTACTGCCCCTGTCCAAGAGGGACACAGGTGAAACTCCCAGGGTGACTTTGTGGTTTCCAATCCAATCACCCAAATTACACTTAAATAGAATCAGCAAGGGGCTCTGCTTCATCTGAACTGGAAGTCTGTTCCAGAGGAGAGGTAACTTCAGTGAGACACATCAGTCTCTCCAGCAAGTCCTATTGATGTCACATACAAGGCTGAGTTCCCTAGAGTGAGTGCATCTTATACCATTTGATTTACAAAAATGTACAGCACTTCCATTAGAGCAGGATTGCTTTATATGCAAGGCTGAGGTCACCTCTTGCATATTCTGTAAGACACAGAGTATAGTGACAGTGATTTTAGCCTGTCAATGTATGACATATGTTGAAGACCCTGAATTTTCTTCAAAAGAAGCCTTTGAGTTCCTCCCAGTTGCTGCATGTGCCTGATAAGTTACATAGCAAAGGTAGCACTGTACCTTATTCTGGCCTGATAAGTGAGATGAACAGGGGGATTATAGCCTCTTTTGTTCTGGATGCACTGCCCTTACTTATGAGGTAGGCATTGTAGAAATGCTTTCTTACCACTGTTGAGGAGTGGTGATCAAAGGAAATGTTGCTGGCAACCCATGTACCCAAATCTCTCACCACTGATTGCATATTTAAGGTGCTGTTATTAATCTGGTAATCTGTAGGGATGTCATCCTTACCAAAGAGGATGATAATGCACTTTTTTAACCCATGACTTTGGCACTAGTCATCTGTCTTTGTAAGTTCCTTTTGTAGCATGTTGACATTGCTTGGGGAATCAATGACTGCACCCAGTTTGCAATCATTAGCAAAGTTTGCCAGCCATAGGCTTGTACATATGAGAAATAGATTCCAAACAATAGAGGCCCTTAGCACAGATCCCTGTAAAGCACCACTGGTTGCAGGTCTGCTAGTGGAGGTAGATTCACCTATTTTGACTGTCTGCATTTTATCATTGAGCCAGTTTGCAACCCACCTGACAATATATGGATTGATCTCTTGCTGGGTGAGTTTATCAGTAATACCTGAGTGGAGAATGATGTCAAAGTCCTTGGCCAGATCCAGGTAGGCTGTATGCATGGATTTGTCTTTGTCCAGGGATTTGGTGACTGTCTCAAAGAAGTTCACCAAGTTCAATAGACAGGATCTCCCTTTAACAAAGCCAAACTGGGTCAGGTTGAGTGTTTGAACTTCTCCTATATCTTTGCCGATAAGGTCCATGATTATTCTTTCCATAGCCTTGCAAATTAGGCTGGTCAGGCTTATGGGTCTATAGTTCTCAGGGTGTGTGGTGGCACATCTTTTATGTAATGAGATGTGGGTTGCCGTTTTACATTCAGCAGGTACAAAACCAGTGTGTAGACTGTCGTTAAAAACAATACCCGATAGTGCAGCTAGTTTCTGTTTTAATCCATTTAGAACATAGCCTGGGATACTATCAGATCTCTATACAGGCTGTATTTTTTGCTTTGGAGAGATCATTTGCAACCAGCTTCTTAAAGATAATAGGTGGATGGTAGGTGGTAGGGATGCTTTGGTGGATATGTAACAGGGACAAGGGGGAGAAGTTTTCGCTAAACCTGTCAGCTAGCAGGTTGGCTATTTCTGTGGGTTCAGTATATGTGATGGTATTAACAACCAGTTCTACGCAGATCTCAGTTTTTCCTTTAAGGTTTCTGATGTAGCTATCGGAGGCCTTATGGTTATCCTCCGTGAAGGAGGCTAATTTGAATTCACAGTTAGCTTTAGAATGCATTATGAGGTGTCTTACTTGCTTGTTTAAGCCAAGGAGGGAATGATTCCAATTCAGAGACTGTTCCTTCCTGCTCTTGGACTGGAATTGTATTTGTTCTTATTGTATAACCTGTTAATGGTGGATGTCCACCAGGCAGGCTTGTTCTTTCTTGAGGATCTTGTTTTGATCCTATCAGGTATAACTGAGTCAGTGCATTTGTATATATGAAACACCAAACTGGAGGATGTGGCTGGAACTGAGACAAACTGCACAACTTCTTTAGCATAAAAAACGTTAATCAACACTTTCATCCACAGACTTAATCAGAAATGTGAAATACATGAAAAACCACATATAAATACTCTTAAAAAAAACCCAATCAACTTATTAACACATAAAACAATTAAATCATTAACATTCTATTGGTTAAAAAACATTTAATGTTGATTGAATCATTCAAGGCAGAGAAAAAAAATCTGCTCCTAACCTCAGTTGCCACAAAGTTTCCTTTCTTTCTACTTTGTTTTTAATGTTGCCACCCCTACCATCATCTAAAACCTGCTCTAAAATTGCAAAGGAATATTTTTTGTGTGTTTCACAAGATCTTGTGTGTCTAAAGATGGCATTATTCATGTATGTTGTTTCAATGGCATACACATGTTCTCTCATTCTTATATTTAAACATCTAGTGGTCATCCCAAATAATATGCTGGACATCCTGAACATAATGCCATATGTACTACATTATTTGTATTGCAAATGAATCTATCCGGTATTCTTATAGTATAAGATATATTGTCTAGACATATATAGGGCCTCTCATGTATATACCTACAACAATTACAATTGCAACATTTATAATAGAAAGTTAATGATTTCATTGTTTTATGTGTTAATAAGTTGACTGGGTTTTTTTAAGAGTCTGTGGATGAAAGTGTTGATTAAAGTTTTTTACGCTAAATAAGTTGTGCAGTTCATCTCAGTTCCAGCCACATCCTCCAGTTTGGTGTTTCTTTTGTTTTATTGACTGGTAGTACTTTGTGACATTTGCATATATGCTTATACAAGGCATTGTTGTAAATCCCAGTATAGGTGTCCATGCCATCAGTGAGGGCAGCGGCTATATACACATATTAGCCTGTAATTGGCTTTGGAAATATTGTTTTTTATTCTAGTAACTGCTAATGGTGGGGCCAGATATTATTGTTCCTTCTAATGAGACTGACTTATGATCAGACCTTACTAGGGAGGGCTGCACACATGGGGTGGTGCAATGATCACCCATGTTAGTCAACACCAGATCAAGACTATTTGGGCCCCTGTGGGGGTGTCCAACAACTGTTATAGGGCGTTGGGGTTGATGAAATCCAAAACTCTTTGGGTAAGTGTGTTAGTACACATTGTTTACCTAGTCTATGGATGAGTAGTTAAATTCACGTAAAAACAGGGTGTTTGGTAGTATCTTGAGCCATTCAAGTAGATCCAAGTATGCAGTGTGGGTATGCTGTCTCATAGAGGGGGGGCCTATAACTGGCAATAACTCATAGGGAGGTCTTATCTACAGTCATCTGGACTCTGTTATAGTTCAAGGCAATTGTTTTGTTTAACCAATCTAGAGGTGTGGTCTGAATGTGTGGAAGGTGTTATGACCCAGTATAGTCAGGGTGCTTTCCACTGCCTTAACCAAGTCTCTGTGACTGTACAGATGTCAGCATCTTCTAAGGTGAGGGGTTCCTCCAGTGAGTGCAGTTTTAGGATTAGACTCATAGCATTTAGCAACATAATCCTGTGGCTGCTTTTTGAAGATATTTTGACGTCAGGGATTTTGTTGTTGTGAAATTGCCTAAAAAAGGTGCTATGGGGGGGACAAGAGCCTTAGCCAGTAATTGAAATCCCAGAAGTGACAGATGAAGATCATCTCTGACAAAGCAGTGTGATCTATCTACCATGTCGTGCCAGGTTGACGGGTACTGGATCCCCTTAGAATGGCACCAAAAACTAAGCCAATTGTTGAAGTTGATCATTTTTTGTTTATATTGTGGGATCATCTTAAGTGAAGGTAGTATGCTGTTCATGGGTAGGAATATACCTGCCTGAGACACATATTCTGCTCAGACAAGCTCCTCATGGTTCTGCAGAGTGGTCCTAGCAGCAGGGATTTCAGAAAAGTGACTACTTTCTGGATTTAGGTATTTTTGCTTTTTTTTCACTTGGAATAGCTTCTGTAGCTTACCCTGAACTAGCTTGAACTGTTTTTTTAACTGTTTGCTGCATTATTTTAAAATCTGCACTTAAAGTTACATTTTAGTCAAATTTGATTGAAAGTTTGTTTGTTTGTTTAATTTAACTGTGGAGGCTGCCCACTAAAGTGTGCTAGCCTGTGTAACTAATGTATCACTGTTTCTGCATTTTCTGTGTGTTTCTACCAAAAAAACAAAAAAATAATCCTTGTTTTCCCGCCTCTCCTCGACTAGTTTAGACCAGTTTACAGGCATTGCTGTATTCTGGGCTGTGGTGTAGTTCCTGTGTTGTCCATTACCTTACTTGGAAAGAAGGAAGTTTCTTTGCTCACCAGTGGGAGTGGGGAGCCTTGAGCAGCCTACCTGTCCCTGTAGGAAGTGACCTCAGCACAAGAAGCTGTAGTAATTGGTTGTTTTGGACCATTTCTAGCTCTTTTGTAGTTCACTGTTTAAAATCCGCCTCTGGGCATTTTTTTCTGGCTATACTGCTCAGACAAGCTCCTTGTGGTTCTGCAGAGTGGTCCTAGCAGCAAGGAACTCAGAAAAGTGACTACTTTCTGGATTTAAGTATCTTTGCTTTTTTTTCACTTGGAATAGCTTCTGTAGCTTACCCTGAACTAGCTTGAACTGTTTTTTAACTGTTTGTTGCATTATTTTAAAATCTGCACTTAAAGTTACATTTTAGTCGAATATGATCGAACGTTGGTTTGTTTGTTTGTTTAATTTAACTGTGGAGGCTGCCCACTAAAGTGTGGTAGCCTGTGTAACTAATTTATCACTGTTTCTGCATTTTCTGTGTGTTTCTACCAAAAAACCAAAAAAATAATCCTTGTTTTCCCACCTCTCCTCGACTAGTTTAGACCAGTTTACAGGCATTGCTGTATTCTGGGCTGTGGTGTAGTTCCTGTGTTGTCCATTACCTTACTTGGATAGAAGGAAGTTTCTTTGCTCACCAGTGGGAGTGGGGAGCCTTGAGCAGCCTACCTGTCCCTGTAGGAAGTGACCTCAGCACAAGAAGCTGTAGTAATTGGTTGTTTTGGACCATTTCTAGCTCTTTTTTAGTTCACTCTTTAAAATCCGCCTCTGGGTGTTTTTTTCTGGCTATACTGCTCAGACAAGCTCCTCGTGGTTCTGCAGAGTGTTCCTAGCAGCTGGGAAATCAGAAAAGCGACTACTTTCTGGATTTAATTATCTTTGCTTTTTTTCACTTGGAATAGCTTCTGTAGCTTACCCTGAACTAGCTTGAACTTTTTTTTAACTGTTTGCTGCATTATTTTAAAATCTGCACTTAAAGTTACATTTTAGTCGAATTTGATCGAAAGTTTGTTTGTTTGTTTAATTGAACAGTGGATGCTGCCCACTAAAGTGTGCTAGCCTGTGTAACTAATTTATCACTGTTTATGCATTTTCTGTGTGTTTCTACCAAAAAAACAAAAAAATAATCCTTGTTTTCCCACCTCTCCTCGACTAGTTTAGACCAGTTTACAGGCATTGCTGTAGTCTGGGCTGTAGTGTAGTTCCTGTGTTGTCCATTAGCTTACTTGGATAGAAGGAAGTTTCTTTGCTCACCAGTGGGAGTGGGGAGCCTTGATTAGCCTACTTGTCCCTGTAGGAAGTGACCTCAGCACAAGAAGCTGTAGTAATTGGTTGTTTTGGACCATTTCTAGCTCTTTTACAGTTCACTGTTTAAAATCCGCCTCTGGGCATTTTTTTCTGGCTATACTGCTCAGACAAGCTCCTCCTGGTTCTGCAGAGTGGTCCTAGCAGCAGGGAACTCAGAAAAGCAACTACTTTCTGGATTTAAGTATCTTTGCTTTTTTTTCACTTGGAATAGCTTCTGTAGCTTACCCTGAACTAGCTTGAACTGTTTTTTAACTGTTTGCTGCATTATTTTAAAATCTGCACTTAAAGTTACATTTTAGTCGCATTTGATCGAAAGTTTGTTTGTTTGTTTGCTTAATTTAACTGTGGAGGCTGCCCACTAAACTGTGCTAGCCTGTGTAACTAATTTATCACTGTTTCTGCATTTTCTGTGTGTTTCTACCAAAAAAACAAAAAAATAATCCTTGTTTTCCCACCTCTCCTCAACTAGTTTAGACCAGTTTACAGGCATTGCTGTATTCTGGGCTGTGGTGTAGTTCCTGTGTTGTCCATTACCTTACTTGGAGAGAAGGAAGTTTCTTTGCTCACCAGTTGGAGTGGGGAGCCTTGAGCAGCCTACCTGTCCCTGTAGGAAGTGTCCTCAGCACAGGAAGCTGTAGTAATTGGTTGTTTTGGACCATTTCTAGCTCTTTTGTAGTTCACTGTTTAAAATCCACCTCTGGGCATTTTTTTCTGGCTATACTGCTCAGACAAGCTCCTCGTAGTTCTGCAGAGTGGTCCTAGCAGCAGGGAACTCAGAAAAGTGACTACTTTCTGGATTTAAGTATCTTTGCTTTTTTTCACTTGGAATAGCTTCTGTAGCTTACCCTGAACTAGCTTGAACTGTTTTTTAACTGTTTGCTGCATTATTTTAAAATCTGCACTTAAAGTTACATTTTAGTCGAATTTGATCAAAAGTTTGTTTGTTTGTTTGTTTAATTTAACTGTGGAGGCTGCCCACTAAAGTGTTCTAGCCTGTGTAACTAATTTGTCACTGTTTCTGCATTTTCTGTGTGTTTCTACCAAAAAAACAAAAAAAACAAAAAAAAAATCCTTATTTTCCCACCTCTCCTCGACTAGTTTAG
This sequence comes from Protopterus annectens, assembly GCF_019279795.1. Classification (NCBI taxonomy): domain Eukaryota; kingdom Metazoa; phylum Chordata; order Ceratodontiformes; family Protopteridae; genus Protopterus; species Protopterus annectens. The sequence goes on along the minus strand of NC_056749.1, from coordinate 295,174,594 downwards.
ACCAGTTTATAGGCATTTCTGTATTCTGGGCTGTGGTGCAGTTCCTGTGTTGTCCATTACCTTACTTGGATAGAAGGACGTTTCTTTGCTCACCAGTGGGAGTGGGGAGCCTTGAGCAGCCTACCTGTCCCTGTAGGAAGTGACCTCAGCACAAGAAGCTGTAGTAATTGGTTGGTTTGGACCATTTTTAGCTCTTTTATAGTTCACTGTTTAAAATCCACCTCTGGGCATTTTTTTCTTGCTATACTGTTCAGACAAGCTCCTCGTGGTTCTGCAGAGTGGTCCTAGCAGCAGGGAACTCAGAAAAGCGACTACTTTCTGGATTTAAGTATCTTTGCCTTTTTTTCACTTGGAATAGCTTCTGTAGCTTACCCTGAACTAGCTTGAACTGTTTTTTAACTGTTTGCTGCATTATTTTAAAATCTGCAATTAAAGTTACATTTTAGTCGAATTTGATCGAAAGTTTGTTTGTTTGTTTGTTTAATTTAACTGTGGAGGCTGCCCACTAAAGTGTGCTAGCCTGTGTAACTAATTTATTACTGTTTCTGCATTTTCTGTGTGTTTCTACCAAAAAAACAAAAAAACAAAAAAAAAATCCTTATTTTCCCGCCTCTCCTCGACTAGTTTAGACCAGTTTACAGGCATTGCTGTATTCTGGGCTGTGGTGTAGTTCCTGTGTTGTCCATTACCTTACTTTGATAGAAGGAAGTTTCTTTGCTCACCAGTGGGAGTGGGGAGCCTTGAGCAGCCTACCTGTCCCTGTAGGAAGTGACCTCAGCACAAGAATCTGTAGTAATTGGTTGTTTTGGACCATTTCTAGCTCTTTTGTAGTTCAATGTTTAAAATCTGCATTTGCATGGCTTTGCGCGGTTGTGCGCATAGCGCAGCGCCAGTTAAACAAGGTTAAACTTTTTCTGGCTCCGCCAAGTCTGCTCTTCAAATTTTCCCTTAAGGAAGCTCTACTCTTAGTATAACCAGACTACTGACTATATTATAAGCCTAGCACTTGTTCTCAATACTTCTCTACTAAGTAAGCACTCTCGTACTAAGTAAAGCACTACATCTACTTACCACCCCTGTGAATATCCACTTCCCTTAAAGGTACAGCACTCCCTTATACTGTTCTAACATGTCGAGTGGTAGATTACTGGTGTCGTCTCCAATTCAGCTGGTCAATCTGGGTATCTTGAGACAATGCTACAATTGTCTCATGTACACAGACAACCCTCTCCTCCTTCCAACAAACACAAATACATGTGAGAGATGCAACTATATAGCCAAACTGGAGGCTGAACTCTCTCAACTCAGGGCTGGCATGACCAGACAGGAGGAGATGGCAACCACACACACACAACAATCCCAGTCCCACATAGACCTACCACAACTGCAAACCAAACACATAAAAACACAAAGACATACTCGGAGGCTCTAATAAAAAACTTACCAAAACAACAGAGGCTCCCAAAGCAGACATCCAAAAATCCACTACCTCAAAACAAAACACAAGCAACACATACTTCAATAAATCAGTGTGTCAACCAATCACAGCCCTTAAGGCCAAACACCTTGCCTGATACACTAGTAATAGGTGACTCTGTAGTCAGACACACTGATGTCCTGCTGACCAGGCTGAACAAGGAGAAGGTGACTGTGAGCTGTCTATCGGGAGCTAGGATCTGCCACATAACACACGCACTCAAGTCACTCCAAAGCAAGTACAAATATGACTCCGTCATTGTCCATGCTGGTGTGAATGACCTGAGATGTACCTCCCTGGACTACATGAAAAGAAACATAGAGGAGCTCTCTGATTCTCTGATTATGTAGCCCAGGCTGGTATGACCCTGACCCTGAGCAGCATCTTGCCCTCACCAAAAATGATACCACAATACAAAGACAAGATGATCAGCTTTAACAATTGGCTCATGTACTGGCGTCATTCTAAGGGGATCCAATGTCTGTCTGCCTGGGATGACATGTTGGACAAGCCACGCTGCTTCGCAAGTGATGGCTTACACCTGTCACCACTGGGCTTCCGGATATTGGCTAAGGCTCTTGCCACCCCCATAGTGCCTTTTTTAGGCAAGGCTCAAATGACAAACCCACCTCCTTAGAAAACAAAAATGGAAAAAAAACTAAGGGTAATGCTGCTCAACGCCAGAAGTCTAAATCTCAAGATGCAGGCACTTGATACACTCCTCAGCATGGAGAACATCGACGTCTGTGCAGTAACTGAAACCTGGTTCAAGGCTCCTGAGAGCACCCCAGCGCTACCAGGCTATACCTCGTATCATGTTTTTCGGCCCCAAAACCGGGCCGAACCACAAAGGGAGGGGGAGTGTCCATATTCATCAAGGACACCCACACCTCCAGGTTAGCAGCAACACATGAAGCATCAGAGACCATACAGGTGCAACTAACCATAGGCAAAACTGCTATACAACTGGGAGCATGTTACAGACCACCCTCCCAATCTCAAGAACCCCACTCAGCCTTCCTGAAGACATTGGAGGATATGAATGTATCACAAAATACCATCATACAGGGAGACTTCAACTACCCAAACATAGATTGGGTACATTATTCTACCCTAATACCCTAGCCCAAAGGTTCCTGGAATTCATAAATTCAAATGCACTGGAACAACTAGTCACCTCTCCCACTAGGGGAGATAATATACTAGACCTGATCATCACAAACATGGGAACAAAATGCTCCACACTGGAAGTATACCCCTCAATAGTGAGATCTGACCACAAACTAATCACCCTGGATATACATATCCCACCTCCACCCCCAGCACAAAAGACCACAATGAAAAACTTCTCAAAAGCAGACTTCACTCTTCTTAAGACTGAGATGGTATCCTTTAAGCCCACTGTGCCAGTGGATACCACATCCCACAATGCCGAATCCTTCACAAATGCTTTCTATGGACATCTCCAAGAATGCATGGATCATGCAATCCCAAACAAATCCAAGTCCCTCTTCACCAAAGGTAAGCATCCTGTCTGGTGGACCTCAGCCTTAAACAAATTGTATAACAAAAGAAGGAAGCTACTGCACGTCAGAGCAAAATCCCATGAAGGGAAGACACCGCTGATCAACATTATCAGAAAACTACGTTCTCTCATAAAAACATCCAAGGCCAACTTTGAGAGAAAAATCGCTAAGGACACTAAAGATAACCACAAAGCCTTCTTCAGCTATGTTAGAAACCTGGGCGGAAACCCTCAGATATGCTCAGAGTTGGTTCACAACAACAAAAAATACACTGAAGCCACAGATATTGTCAACATTCTGGCTGACAGGTTCAGTGCAAATTTCTCCCCTCCTTCACCCCCAAAAGAAGAAATACTTATCCCAGCTGAATGTAATCTCCCTGTCATCTCAGATGTCCAAGTGAGAACCACCCTAAATAAAGCAAAAAACACAGCATCAATGGGACCTGACGGTATCCCGGGTTACGTGTTACGTGAACTCCAAGAGGAGCTAAACCCACACATAAAAATGCTATTTAACCTTAGCCTTACTTCGGGATATGTACCTGAACACTGGCGTATAGCAACAGTGGTCCCACTCCAGAAGGGGGGTGCCTCTACAGACCCTGGAAACTACCGCCCCATAAGCTTAACCAGCTTGGTCTGCAAAGTTATGGAAAGAATCATTATGGAACTCATAAACAGAGACATAGGGGACCTACAGACACTTGACCCTACCCAGTTCAGCTTTGTAAAGGGAGATCCTGCCTTTTAAACCTGGTTGACTTTTTCGAAACAGTCACTAGAGCCATTGATGAGGGCAAAGCAGTCCATACAGCATACCTGGACTTGGCTAAGGCCTTCGACACAATACCCCACTCAGGCATCATAGATAAGCTCAACAGCTTAAAAGTAAACCCTTATGTCACTAGATGGGTTGCAAACTGGCTAAAGGACAGAACCCATAAAGTTAAAATCACTGGAGCAATGTCAGACTCAAAGTCAGTCACAAGTGGTGTCCCACAGGGATCTGTCCTGGGACCCCTCTTGTTCGGCATTTATTTCTCAGATGTTAAAGCAAACATGGGAGGGCTGTGGCTGACAAAGTTCGCAGATGACTGCAAACTAGGCGCCATAGTCGATACACCAGCAGACACACACATCCTACAAAAAGGCCACACAGAAACGGACAACTGGTGCCGGAGTAACGGTCTTAAACTAAATGCCAAAAAATGTATAGTCATACCCTTTGGGAAAAACAAAGTACCCACAAATTATCACATAGACAGCAACCCACTGAGTAAGGAAAAAGTAATCAGAGACCTAGGGACCCAAGTCGACAGCGACCTCTCATTTGACACCCACGTTGCCAAAGTGGTTAGAAAAACATTCTACCTTGCACACCTCATCATGAAGGGATTCACATCCAGATCCAAGGATGTCATTGTACCCCTATATTCCTCCCTCATCAGACCCATGATTGAGTACAATGCCCCATTTGGTATGTACCTCACCCGGCATTTGCAACAGCTGGAGAGACCACAAAAGTACCTCACCAAGAGGATCAAGGGTCTCCAACATATGTCTTATTCTGACAGACTAAAGAAACTTCAGCTCTATTCAGTAGCATACCACCTGCTCAGAGGTGATCTCTGCCTGATGTACAAGGCCATGTCCAATCAGGATCTGGTGGACATGCTCCACCTCAAAAAATCCAAATCCATCAGGACCATGAGAGCTAAAGACTTAAACCTTGGCACAAGTATGAATAGGACATGCTGGAGGGATAGATTCATAACCCAGAGGCTTCCCATGCTTTGGAACAAGATCCCAGTTCGTATTAGGCAGAGCCCCTCACTGACTCTCTTCAATAGAAATTTTGATGAGTGGATGGGAGATCATAAGTTTACCCCAGGGGTCACATCTGTGTCACTGTTAGACAGGGGCACAGTAAACTAATTCTATTATATAAGAGGACCTTCATTGTGTCACTACTAGACAGAGGCACAGTATTCTAAATTTATTCTGTACATTTTTTGTACCATTTCATGGGGAGGCAAAAGCCACATCACTATGGCTAGGCTTACAAATGCCCCAGGGCAGATAGCCTAGTACTGTACTATGAAGCTATATTCAGAGAACTCAGTCATATAGGCCAGTGAGGTACGTCAAATCATTCATATCAACATGAACAATGACAGAGTCATAGCAGTAGTACAGAAATATAGAAGTGCCACTGCCCAGTTAAGGTCTACAAAATACACAAGAAACTACAAAATAAGAATAAAAATGTAAAGCCGACCAACACAGGTATAAAACAAAGGATTTAACATACAAAGTTAGTGCTTTCACAGCTAAACTGCTGCTTCATCAGACAAACAATAAAAACAGTGGAGACAAACATTTATATATTAGAATCCCATGATATATCTAACTGAAAAGTTCAGTGAGGTAATTTTCTTCCTTTTAAAACAGGTTTAATGGAAACACATCCATCCAAGCCTGGGTGTTTGTCAGCATTTGGACTGACAATCCACCTTAGTTCTACACATTCTGTTAGATTCTTTAAATCACCAAGCCTCAGACTTTCACATAGCACTTCCAGAACAGCAATCTTAAATTTATGTTCATTCCCATTTTTAGCAACATGCTTGGCCAGTGCATTAATTTGTTTACCTTTCTTGATATCACCTGCATGTTCCAAAATTCCGTCCCTTAAACTACGGTTAGTTTTGCCAGTATAGTAACAATCACAAGTCATGCAGGTAGCACAATAAGCCACATTCTCAGTGTTGCAACTTGCAAAACATTTCAATTCCAACCTCTTATTCATAGATTTTAGGCACAGAGTAGTTGTATTACTAATAAAGACAAAGGCAGAACAATGCCGGCAAGAAAAAGTATTTAATTTCTCAGCCCTGATATGAGATTTAACACACACTTAAGTCTTGTGCATGGTTGTGTGTGTTTCGGGGGGGGGGGAGTGGGAGTGTGAAGAACCTGTGCACTGCTGTTACATATATGTATTAACCTTCGGCTCATTCCAAACTTCAAGCCTAACCATGCCTCTTCCTAACAATATGCAGATAGCTTAGTTTTGGCACTGTTTACTCCTGCAATCTTTGCGGTCTATTACTTGCACTGTGTGTATGCTTTGTGATACTTTTCATTAAATGTATGTATCATTGGTGTACTTTTCAAACACGCTTCTATAATAATGGTGGAATAACCTTAACTGCAAAGTGTAAACTTTCCTCAGCAGCTCTAATCTCTTTACAATAATTATTATATTATTACAAAAAATTATATATTTCTCACTTTACTGAAAACTCTGATATGCAGTAAGTAATTTCCCTTCTCTAGCCCAACTTTCTCACTCACCTCCTGAAAGTTTAGATAGCAACATATACTGTACTCATCATCCAGATTTCTGATCTGCGGGAGCCTTTCAAATGTCTATACCTTCACTCTTCTACTCATACTGTTTGAATATTTCCATCTGTTGTACTACATGTTTTGTATCCGCAGCTTCTACCTATTCAGTCACCATCCCAAGCATTTCTGAACATCACTAGCAGTAAATCCTCATTGTTCCATATCCACAGTGCCAATACCCAATTCCTTTGTTCTTCTCAAACTGATCACTGAAGACTTCTTTGCAGCAATCTCTCATTCTGTGGAGCATATTTATGGTTAAGCCCATATGTCCTAAAATTAGTCATGTTCTGTATACTGTATACTATATGCCTTCTCCACCCCCACCCTTCCTTTATTTTTTTCTCCACAATTTTATGTGGCATATAATCCTATTAGACACATTCTGAATCTTTTTTACTCTCCTATGCAGTGGACTAATTGTAGCATATCTCAAAAAATACAAAATCAGTGCTAAAATTCTTAGTGCAATGACTTCACCCTTTCCACATGAGGATCTCAACCTTCTTGGGCATTTACCAGTCAGAGTCGTCATGCTATGTATCTCTGACTATGTCCCCTACACTGTCCTCCACACAGAGAAATACACACTTGTGCTCAAATACTTCTCTAATTCAGGAGACACCTGCAGTGTGCCTGTCCTTTCACCCTTATGCTTATGGAAATCAACACTAACATTTAAGGGTGATAACATGATCAACACTACTTTGCTATAAAGCAGAGGAAAGAGAAAGTTGATAACTGCATGCAGAGGGGTGAATGAAAATCATGAATTCCCATTCCATGCCCAACTCCTAGTGTGCCAAGGCACATACAGAGGCAGATAGGGATACAATTGCAAAACAAGGAAACACAGTCAGCAGAATTACATTTTTCAGGAATATTCAGGAATTATTTTAAAAACAGATTAAGCACTTTTGTCTCACCATAAAAATACTTCATTAAAATCTAGTTTATCTGTCACTTGCTCAAATAATGTTTGATTGTTCACAAGATCATTCAAAACTGTTCTAGTGTACATGCCCAAAAAACAACAATGGAAGTCATGAAGCAGTGTTTTGTCAAAATTGCTAAAGTTTCAAATATATGTGTCAGTAAAAAAAAAAAAGTAAGAATCAAAGGCACTTAGAAAATAATATGCTAATTATCAAATTTCTCTCTCTCTGTATATATATATATATATATATATATATATATATATATATATGTGTGTGTGTGTGTGTGTGTATATATATATATATATATATATATATATATATATATATATATATATATATATATATATATATATATATATACACACACACACACACACACACACACACACACGCTTGTGTGTGTGTGTGTGTTTGTGTGTGTGTGTGTGTGTTTTAAAACCTACAATAAGAATAAGAAGCATGGAAAAAGAAACATATCAGGACTGGAAATAAACTAAGCATGGGAATGCGGTCATTAATACCAGGGCTGTATCTGGCATTCAACTAAAACTGGAACACCAGCTCCCTCATTTCTAATAGGTCCTCCCAAGCTCCCTCTCGTATATTCCTATCGACATTTTCCAAAATAGAAAATAAGAAAAAAATCCTGACACCTGGTTAAGTGTTATAAACGGCATTCTTGTTTTTTTTTTTTGTTCTTAATATTGTAGCAATGTTCAGAAATTGTGGCACTTAATATTCTTTCAGTTTTACCTGCATAAGAAACAAGCACACAATGAAAACAGAGCAAGGTAAACTACATTACTGTTGCAGGTAAAAGGTAATGTCAAGAATTAACTGTGGATAGTGACATTAGGGCATTTATATATATATATATATGTGTGTGTGTGTGTATATATATATATATATATATATATATATATATATATATATATATATGTGTGTGTATATATATATATATATATATATATATATATATATATATATAGTTTCACTTCATAATCTCGAATTACTGAAATCTCGATATTCAGTAACCCGAGACTATGAAGCTGAAAACCAGAATGCCGAAAGTGCATAAGAGCGAATTTGAATTTCTTGAATACGCATTTATGCATTTCCGGTACGTCACATGTAGTGTTATGGTGCCTGAAATCGCAGGTAAGTGAGTGTTTGTGTGTGGTAGGGGTAGGGAGGTGTAAGTGTGAGTGTGTGTTGGATTTGTTGGTCTTTGTATATGTGTGATGTGTGTTTGTGTGTGAGCGAGTGGAGAATGGCATGCTGTGTGGTTTGTTTTTGTTTATGTTATGTGTGACCTCGAAGTTGGTATATATAAGTGGGGGGGGTGCAGGAGGCTTGCCCCCCTGCTTATATGTAGTATAGGGTTGTGTGGTTTGTGTGCTGTGGGTGGAATGGTGTGTAAGTTAAGTGGTGTATGGGGTATGTTGTGTTAGTGATTGTATGATTCGGGATTGTGAGTTTCGGTGTTGTGAATGGTTCGACTTCATAGTCTCGGGTTACTAAATTTTGAGATTTCAGTAATTCGAGATTATGAAGTGAAACCATATATATATATATATATATATATATATATATATATATATATATATATATATATAAAATGTCCATAAAATGTCAACAGCCTTCATATTCCATGATTTTTTTGCCATTTTTAACCCCTCTTAAAAAACACTAATTAATTTAACACCCAACTGTATTTTCATGTCCCACCCAAAAACTAATTTCCAATATTTTTGATGGCAATCTTGATTTCCTTAGCTGGAGATTGAGAAGGCAAAAGCATAGATCTAAATGTATTGCCCCTGATATCTCTCTGACTGCTCAAGATAAAAGCATTGTAACCAAAAATCAGAAAGAATCTGGAATGTCTGCCTGCTAGTACTTTAGAAAACATACTTTTGGAGATATCTTTGTAGAAGCTTATTTCAGCAAACATCTGCATCAGTTGGTCTGCCTGCTTTATGAAATTGTATTCTTCAGTAATTAACTGATAGAATCACAAGCTGGCCTTTGACTATGATGTGTTTCTGGAAACAAGGATTGTTACTGTTAAAATGGAGATAAGGGTTAGAGAAAGTCTCTTTTCTATAAAGGTTAGACTGAAAACAATTGTTTACTGCATGTTTTGTGATCAGTACATCTAAGAAGTTGATACATGTAAAGTTATGAGTCATTATAAACATTAAAAAGGTTGTGGTATTTGCTATATATATCCCAAAAAGTCATTCCCAGGATTCAACACCACCTATGCAAAGTGTACACTTTTCTGAGTAAACAGACATAGGCATAACTTGCACTTTCTTCATCCTAATTTTAGTTTTCCTACTGATTTTCTTGCAGCTTTAAATATTGACAGGGATACATAAAGGTTACCAGAAAGTGTAGACTATATGTGCACTTAGTGTAATATTTTTGAGTGACTAGAAAGCACAATAATATGGTAGGGATATTATTGAATACATATTGTATACACTTAGTGAAGGTGTTACTGAATCTGGCCCATTAAGTTAATTCACTGTACCATCCCATAAAATAAAAATGTCATCCAGCAATCTGTCTGATGTAAAAATAGACTTACTTTCCTAGATAACCAGGACAATGCTGGTGTACATAGGGGTGAAAGCTACATTAATTGCCCTGCTAGTAACTTGGTGGACATGACCTCCTTTGAAATAAAAATGTTGTAATTCAAAACAATATCCATAAAACTGTGTAAATTCTTGATGTCCGCATTAGATAAGTTGGTAGACTTAGTGAGGTATTCAAGAAACCTTTATAAATCTTCACTTTAAAGTTGATGGTAAAAAGGCTAATAATATAGACAGTAACCATCAAAAACTGCACGTCAAATGTAATGCAAGGTACTCTTTTCAATGGCATACTGCAGTGCACACTAGACTACATAACATACTAAAGAGAATCTTCAGAAAGTTGCCCTTTCTAGTTAAAACCTTAAACAGTACCAAAAATGCCTTTCACGTATATGTGAAAAAAGCACTAAAAATGTCATATTGTATAAATAAACCTCCTTTGTAATATCTTCTTACCTCCCATAACCGAATAATATATTCAAACAACCACTACTGCTAGAAAGAAAGCCCTCAAACATCTCTACATTCCTGATGTCATAAGTCATATCCCTCAATTTAGAATTGAAACCTATTATAACAATAGCTGTTTTACACACAAAATTGTATTTGCACTTAACCTAGGGGTGTTAATAAACTTAACTGTAACCAAATCATTATAAATATGCACATATTTACAAAACAAATACCTTGCTAAATGAAGTCATTTTCACTGTATGGAATTCCTGTAGTCAAACACCAAGAGGGCTAGTGTCAAAATGACAAAAAATGCATGTATTTATACTTTTATGATCAGGTTAATGTCCCTATTTTCAGGGGACACCTGAGGTGATAGTTTACACTTCTTGTGGAAATCTAGCCAAGGCATAAGGGAACTTTATCTACTCTTTGAAGCTGCTAGATGGTGCTGGAGGGTTCCTGCAGCAGCATGGAAAGCGAGATTTTGGAGAACAATTTGTTCAGTGTGGCGCTTCAAAATTAAGTAATGATTCCTGTGAAGTAGATGTTACAAATGACCAGTGTTTAGCTGTCTCTGGGGAGCAGAAAGTGAATGAGTATGTTGGTGTGGTGCAGATAGAACTGGTATTAGGAGGGTCTGTCGATTATGTTCTGTTAAAAGTAATTGAGCAGGATGATCCAGGTGACAGTCCTGCTGCTTTATGGGGTGAGATGGCAGATGACTTTTACAAAAGTGCTGAGGATAGTAATGTGGAAAGGAATCAGGTGATGTGGCAGTGGAGAATGCAGCAGTGACAGAAAGTAAAAGAATAAAGCAGCAGCAATTATTGAATTATCTAGTTTTGTGGCACCAGATAATGCAGTAACTAAAACTTATGCAGCACTGACAGCAGGCGAGAAGCAACAGATTTACAATCAAAACAGTTTTTAAAAAGAAGAGAAGATCACCTATAAGAATAAGAACCAAAATGACACTAAAATAGAAAGATATTAGATACAGGACAATTTGATAACTGTTCTGAGTTTTAAAGCTCAATTAACCCTGCCTTTTACACACAGTGGGACAGAGAATTGTGTGCTTTAAGATTTTAAACTGGTAAACCGATGATGAAGTTTCTGGATCTCTAAAACAAAAAGAGGGATATTTCTCCAAAGAAAAAAATATTCGTTTTCTGGTATTAACTTAATGTTAAAAAAAAAACAAAAAAAAACTAATGAATGAAAGAAGAAGAGGTGAATACATGAGAGATTATGCGATAAAACTGGACACTGGGAAGTTATGGAAGGATCATATAAACCTAAAGGACTTCCAAAAATCTGGTCTGAATGGTAGAATGAATTTAAAAAGTGTAAAAGGTGTTTCCAATTGCAAGGTGATGCAAGAAAGAAAAAGAAAGTAAAGTATGGGAAAATGTATATAAACATAATGAGAATTTAGAGAATAATACAAAATAGTATTACAATTTGGGAAGAAATATATAAAAGAAATCAAGAAAATTTGAAGACATCACTGTTTTGGCAGAACTATTTAAAATGGAAAAGGGTTATGGCATCTGCATATTTGGGTAAAATAATAAAAGTGGATATTAAAATAATGAGGGAAATTAAAGCTGTAAAAAGAACACAGGAACAAATTATGAGTATTTAGTATAACACATGAAAAATGTGTATAACATTAAAAAGAAGGGAAATAAAAGAGAAAGGATAGAAATTATATGGAATTTCAAAAAAGAAAACACTATTAGCAAATTGGATGGACTACTTTGGAAAGTAAATGTTGATTCAGTATCAGGCTCAGATGGTATATGGTAGGGAATATTCAGAAATTAATGAATTGTCAAGGACAGTATTTAGTAAATGCTCTGAATGAATGGCTAAAGGAGGCATTTGTTTATGAAAAGTTATGTATTTGGATATTAGAATCTATATGGAAGTAAGATGAGAAGAATGAAATGAAAAATTAGAGACCCATCCCATCAAATAACACAGATTATAATTATTATAATAATAGAGAGGAGAGTGGAAGGAAGGGTGAGGTACATTTATGGAATAAAGTGTATACATAATAAAAGGGAAGGGATGTCAAGAATTGTTATTGGTTTTGAGAAATATTGTGGATGATATTATTAAAGGAGAGAATTTGAATCCTAAAAAACTAACTCATTTAACAATAGTCTGCCAAGGTATACCACATCCTGATGTCTTGCTCCCCACTTTGTGAGCTGTATCAACAACATAATTCATACCTTGCAGTCCATGTTTTTCTTCTATAGGCATCTATCTATAAACTGTACTGCATCTGTATTTCCTTCATTAATTAATATAAAAAAGTTCTATATCTTCTGTCTACTTTAGTCATCAGTGTATAGATTCCACTGTATCTCGTCACATTCAGGTAGTAATTTATACCCTGTACTGCATACATTATCTTCTTCAGGCATCCATCTATAAACTGAACTACATGACATCTGTCGGCCACATGTTTTATACCAGCAATTCTAAATGTTTCATGTTTCATCCATTAGTCTAACCACTCATGTCTTTAAAATAGTATGTCTACAGTGGCCATGGCTATTTCTGATTCTTGCCATTTAAGATTTTTCATGTCACAGCCATGTCTTTTGGCAGCTAATACCATAATTTCAACTTTTCTGTTTCTTTTTTGTGTTAATTTCTTGCTAAATGTCAGTCGTTGTCCAAAGACTGTTCTAATTGCCCACTATTCACCACAGGTTTTTATCAATTTCTTCAATTTGGAAGCTAAAAAATGATCACATCAAATACTCTGTAACACTTACCTTCCAACAGCTAGAGTACTGTATGCACGCTTAAACACTCCTTCCATTGAATATTTCAGACACAATTTTAGTACTGAGGATAGCGCAAAGGAAATGTGATGACATAGTTGTTCAGACTCACCAGTGTAAACCATTCTCCATTTCTATCAGTATAATAACTAAAAAATATCTGTATCTTTTATATTTGGAAATATTGACCCCAATTAGGAGTGAGCTTTAAGTAATTTTGGCATTTTTAAAGAGACATTGAAGGAAGCTAGAGATTAAGAGATCAAGTGTTTTCTGTATTTTATTATCTATGAGATAGCCGAGGAAAAATTAATAGAATGTTAAAAAGGTTAAAACAGCAGGATTGGATTTGTTTTTAAGAAAGCATAATAGAAGACAGAAGAGCAGAAAGGTAGAAACTCTTACAGAACATTGTGAAGTTTGAACTTCAGCACCACCATTTGTGAAGGCACAGTTCAGTGTAAACAAATCCTGGATATGTGCCTTTACAAAAAAATGGAATACAAATAAACATTAATTTTCAGAATTTCTATTCTTCCATTAGAGAACTTGGTAATCCAGCAACATCAGAGATTATATTTTTCTTGAGTTTATTGATGTTTTTCTCAGTCAGAGTGTTGATGTTAGGGACTGAGAACATTCCTAATTATTTTAACCCTAGTTTAATTGGCTATATTGATTCTTATTGATTCAATGCTTGAGACAGGGAGCAGGGTAGTCTAGTGTAAGTAGTGTATAATTTACCTAAGCTTATTAATTATTAATGAATACTTTGACTCATTGTTGGATTTATTCTGGCATTCCTTTCCTTACAAAGGGGATCAGAACCAGTTTGAAGAGATATGTAGAAAGTGGGTAATACTGACACTCAGATAAATTGCATGTGGATGGTTTATGAAAAGAAATGTCCCTATTATAACCAATACATCTGAAATAAATATATGTCCTTGTAATAAACTAGGTAAGGACTTTCATAACATAAAATAGAAGAGAAATATTCTTTTATACAGTAAAATACAAATTTTTATCACTGGTCTTACCATGACCTAAGAGCTGTATGAATGCTTGTTCTCTGTCAAAGTATACAGTATTTTGAGGACTTGCTATAAGGTATTACATCCTTTAACAAAGACAAATTGTTCATTATTTAGATATTTACTCCAAATCTTCTCATATTTTCACAAAAAGATTTTAAAAAATAAAGCAGGTTGTATATATATATATATATATATATATATATATATATATATATATATATATATATATATATATATATTTATATTTATAGGGAGAGAGAATATCTGTTCACCTAAATTCATTACTAAATGTCCACAGAGAAGATCACACAATAATCAGGCTATGATTAAGGGATGTTCAGTCAATGCTAAAAAGAAAAAAAAAATCCTTCAAGGTTTATATGATTCTCTTTAACATGAAAAAGAAGAGAGAGAATAGAAAGAGGAAAAATGAGTTATGACAATGTTTAAGTCTTATCAGGGATAATTATTGTGCAAGCATTATCCATATGGAACAGTCAAAGATGCTCGTTTCCAAATACTATAAAAGTATCCATGTATTTTCTATTTAAGAATTGCTGTTGTCAAAGATAGAAACATAAATAGCATCAAACATTTAAATTAAAAGGTATTCATAATTAATATAACATCATAATTACAATCAAAATAATAACAATCATAATTCTCTCACTGATAAAATCAGATAATTAAGCTGTAAAGGGAAATTTTCTTCCAAGCCACTTGTAGTTGCAGAGGCTGAAATGAAACCTTTTATTTTGACCTGAACATTTGGTTCAAGTTTAGAAGCAAATGTAAATCAGCTCGTGGCATTTGCATTATAATGTACAACACAAAGCTGGTTTACAAATTAAATGTATTATTTTCTAAGGAGATCAAGATTGCCTTTAGCATGTAGATCATAAAACATATACAATCTATGAAAGCATGAAACATACATGTATGTAGTACATACAGTCATGCTGTCAGATTCTAAAAAGAAATGAGCTTTGCTATTGAGGAGACCGTAAAGATTATATACTACAGACTTATAATTAAAGAAGATAATACCACAATTTTGGAAAGAAATATTCATATAAAGTGAGCATGTACATTAAATTACAATCATAAGAAAGTTTCAAATTAATTTTCATGGCTGAAGTATTAGATGCGTTTTGAATAGTGAATATGTTTTTGAACATAACACTGATTAACAATATTTGGATAAGTTCTTGTAGATTCACTATTCACAAAAAAAGGATATTCTAAAGATAGTACACTTTCACAGGATTTTAATTTTAAATTAACAAGTCTTCAGGACAAAATGACATGTCTTCAGAGTTCATACAAAAGAGCAATATCTTAATTTTTTTTTAATTAGAATGGAAAGATTAAATGTATGGATGCATTGTTAAGTGATACTGATGGGATGTTTACAAAGTACAATTCCAAACTAATTTTCTTTTAAAAGGAAATATTTTCTTTAACAAAACAGAATACCCTGAACATAGACATCATAAAAAACCTGGATAACTAAGTTTCTTGAATAAGAGGAAGGTGACCATATTTAAAACATAATAGCCTGACTTTATACATTTTTAGAGAAAGAACAAACTATGTAATTTGGAATAGGAAGGTCACACAGATCATTAATTAAGAATCTAACTTGTCAACTCTAATGCCTGTTATTGTCATTTTTTATCATATTTGGATAAGGAACTGTTTTTGATGGCTACATATAATTTCAAAGTTGTGAAGACTGAGAATAACATAGGAAAGTAGGATAATTACTGTGCCTCTTAAACTGTAATTAAAGAAATGCCTGTCGGCTAATCATGAATACTTTAAAAGCTAAAGTTACCAAATCTCATCTATTGTTTGCAGCATGATTAAGGAGAATCATTTTATCATTGTAAGGGGCATGTAATTATTTGTATCAGCAGTTGATTTTATTCCGAATAATAATAATATTGCCATTATGCTGAGAAAAAAGACTGAACTTACAGCTTTTTTATTTGTTTCACTGAATATTACTTAATGGGTTCAGTTGTACTAATAATATGTCATGAATATTTAGTTTCTAATAAGCTAAGTGTTTATAATGGTTTATAATGTATAATTATTACTTTATAATAGGCCATAGCCCTTGCAATATTTCATCAGTTGCTTATGCATATATCTAACTGATATAATAGAATAATTTACTTGACTAGCATACTCCTTAGATTAATTAGAATATACATTATAGACAGATTAAAAATATTGTAATATCAACAACTATTCAAATGTAAAAAAATAAAAAAAAAAGATTCTTAAAATTTAAAACAAGGCTATTGAATTGAATCTGCATGAACCATAATAGTTATTTTTGGTATTACACTAAAACATGAACAATACCTGCTTTAGAGTCGAGGGAATTACTGGCAGTAATGTAGTTGCAGAGTTTAAGAACTATGTAGAATGTCTTGTTTACAGCAAACAGGAGTCTTTTTTAGTGGTTAGGATAGTCTTATTTTTCATTAATGTTATAATCCAGTCTTCTGCAAATATTATTTTTCAAAGTAGCACAAAGTGCTTCAGTTAAAAAGTCATCAGACCATGGCCCAATAGTAGTCTAATTGCGAGTACTCCTCAAGTCAATTCCATCTTACCACTACATATCTTTTCTGTTTTTTATTAACATTTTTGATCATCTTTAAGTCTGATGATAAAGTTATTTCCAAGTCCTTTTCATGTTTACTGAAAGCAAAGTCACTGTACACATATATATAATAATACTGACCTGAGTTATTTCTGATTAGCTTCTTAACTTGTGTTAAAAATGTACTGCACATGTTTATTTCTCACATTCTTTGTTTTTGTGCTATTTAACTCTGAGAATGTTATTTACCAAGAAAAAAGCTCTACATCACAGAAAAGCACACTCGTTGGGCCGACCAGTAAATCCAAATACAGTTTATTGAATAAAAAAGAACACAACGTTATCACCGCGTTTTCATCTTACAAAGAAACTTCATCAGATAAAAATGTACCCAATCACCAGACCTTGTATATATACTTAAACCACCCCATTAAATCAATTAATCAATTTACAATAGACCAATCCTGAACAAAAATATGAATATGTAATACAAACGTTTTTTAAAACACATATAAAAAACACTGTTAATATATTCTACACATCTACATATAAATATAAAGGTTTACAAAACTTGACAAAACACTTAAAAAAAATTTATAAAAATCAACCTATTATAATGTTGTTGGAGAGATGTGCAAGTTAATTGGCCAACTGATACAGTTGGTGGATCTTTTGACTCCTGTCTGCCTATCAGTTCCTTATTTGACCAAATCTTCACTTTTGCCTGGAAACCAGGAAGCAAACCAAGATAGGAACAATGGAGGATAAGCTGAAGGTGTTTTTAATGGAAGAACAGATCCAGGGGCATCTGGTTCAAATGAGAGGTGTTCGGATGATTTTAACAGTTTTTCCAACATATTAAAGAGTGGATATGGCAATAGTCATGATGCCAATGGTGCTGCTGCCAGTTAAGCTAATAATGGACAAGGTAACTGCTCTATTTTTCCTAATGGAGAAGTGGACATTAATTTTGTTTTTAAAAATAAATATATTTTTTCTGCAGGGCAGTTTATGGACAAACAAGACAATAGTTCTTATGCTAGTAATTTATTCAAGTTGGATGGACTTTTGTATAAATTTAAAATATTAGAATTGGATAACACTTATTTAAAGCACTGCATTGAATTACAAGTAGTGCAAAAGGGGTTAAGGATTTGCAAATATCCTAACAATGTGGAAGAGGGCTCTGTATTTCAAAATGAATTTATTTGCTATATTTGACAAATGTGGGTTAGAAGACATGAAAGCTATTACCAGAATAATAAACATGAAATGGAATCTTTATTAAAAATGATAAAATGTACCAACATATTTTAACTAATGATTTATTGTTCACTATTGAGGGTGAAAAAATTAAGTATTTTGACACTATAAAAAAGTGGAAACTAAATGTAGAACTGTTTTCAATAGAAAAATGGGCAAAGTAGATAGGGACATAAAACAGTACAGTGACAAAACACACTACCCCAAGCCAAGGTCAATTGGGAGGCAATGGGATGACCATGCTAGATATGAGAGGAATTTTATTACAGAAGAAGGACAGGGACATGACGTTTTACAAAATGGGCAGGATCAAGAAATTAGATATAATTTGGGGGACCGTTTAGATTCCCCAGACCTACAGACATCAGAGAAAATAAGAATCAGGGTTCAGGTCCAATACAATTACAGGGGTCACCAGAGATAGGGCAAAATAATAGTATTTCAGATGATGGTGTTATTTTTAGTTACAATGATTTTAATATATTTAATTATAGTAGGGTGGATGTTAAGGAAGGTAATTTTAATGTATTGTCACAATGTTTCAAATTTATACCAAGAAGAAAAGCAAACATTTCTGATGTAATTCTGGATTATATACTTTTTATTAGAAAAGAGAACTTGCAATTAATGTTCAATAATAATGAAGGAACAAGGAGAGTACAAAATCCACTGACTAGAAAAAGTACATACAACCCCCTACAACATCCACAGCTGAGAAATTTTGAGTTAGTGGTGGAAACAGTTAAGAAATGTGGTTAAGGACAACAAAATTTATTCTAATTTAACTAAGGACGAACTGAACATTTTACATGATTTGAAAAACTATGCATCAAGTGAGGGTAATGAAGCTGGATAAAGGTGGGGGTGAGGTGTTAATGGACAGGATTATATATGAAGGTAAAATGATGGAAATACTAAATGATTGTACAAAATACAGAAGGGTGTCCATAAACAAAATTTTGCATACAAAAAGTTTTCTTATGTTTAAATGATCTTTTATTGGAAGGACTCTTTGATATAGACACCTACAGGTACCAAAACCTATGGTGCCTTCTATTTTTGGCATACTGAAAGTACACGAGGACACAAACAACCCACCATTAAGACCCACAGTGTCTGCTGAGGGTTCAGTTATGGCAGCACTAGCGAAATATGTGGATGTGAAACTCAAAAAGTTTTCAATGGCAGCTAATGCTTGTTTAAAAGATTCATGGCATTTACTTAGGAATGTGAATAGTGATTTGTATGATGAAAGACTTATTTTTATCACTATAGATATTATAGATTTATTTTCTTCTATAACCCATGAAAAGGGCTTGCTTTGGTTCAAGGAAGATTTGAGTGGTTTTGACACAGTAAATTTTAACGAGTTTCATGCTTGTTTGGTTTTTAATGGATTTAGCTGTTAAAAATAATTTTATTTTTTTCAAAGGCGAATTTTTTCAACAGCATAGGGTTGTTACTGTCGGAGCCAATTGTGGTCCCACATATGCTTACATTATTTTGTCATATTGGGACCAGAAATACATATTTAATTCAGATTACAGGGGATGTCGGAACCTTTATAGATGTTTTTTGGACATCTGCATATTTTGGACAGCCACTAAAGAGAGGTTTCATGAGTTCTTTGACTATATGTCCAGTACTACCACTTTGTTAAAATTTACATATGAGGTAAGACACAGTGAAGTAAATTATTTGGATGTTAATATTTTAAAGGATAATGGTGGATTTAGATCCAGGGTATTTAGAGAAAAAAAACGTTATTTAAAATTTAATTTCAAAGTCTTACCTCGATTACAATAGTGCACACCCAGACTTTCAGAAACCGGGTTTGGTGAAGGGACAATTTGCTCATATGAGCAGAATGATTTCCAACAACAACAATAATGTCAGTGAGTGTCAAAGAATAACTGATATGTTTAAGGCAAGAGGCTACCCCAAAGTTTTATTAAAACAAGCATATGATGAGGTTGTAGAAGGTGGCACCAAATTTGCACCTATTTTGAGAAATGGTGAGGAAAATAAGAACCAACAAAATAGTAATAGAGTGGTGAATGACAATGCATATGAGGGTACCTTAGTTATCACTTATGACAGTGATTCAAGGGCAGTTAGAGATTTAATAGAAAGCGAATGGATACAATTTTCCAACATCTCTGACTTGAATATCATCTTTAAAAAGCCGTTGTAGTGGACACGCTGGAAAGGTATGAATATTAACAATGTCTTAGAGAGTAAAAAGGTTGTAGATGAAAGAACACAAAAGAAAAAGGGAACATACAAGCATGGTTGCTGTCCACAATGTTCTTATATTAAGGAAGGTGACATGATATACTTAAGTGCCAGGCATAAATACATAAAAAGTTCAAGGTATGCTAATTGTAATACAAGTGGTGTGGTCTACATGGCTTTATGTAGTGGATGTCAAGCATTTTCTTTAGGAAAGATGGAGAGAAAGTTTAAGTCTAGTATATACGAACATAAATATAATATAAGGAAAAAGAATTCTACTAATGCACTATATAAATACACTTTGGTATGTGAGGGGGCTGAATAAAATTTTTTTGTGGTTGAAGTAGTGGATATTGATATTAGAGGTGGACCTTGGGAGACCAGGTTGGAATACAGGGAACTCTATTGGCAGATCATCTTTGAAGCCAATAGGTTGCCTGAGTTGAACGACATGGTCTCCCTGTTACCAGTTTTGAAGTTAAGTGCAGCTAAATTATAATATTTACATCACATGGCCACTATATGGTAGTACAGGACAAGATTTAAGGTCTGTAACTGAATGAACATTATAATAGGTTGATTTTTATAATTTTTTTAAGTGTTTTATCAAGGTTTTCAAGTTTTGTAAACCTTTATATGTAGATATGTAGGATATTTTAACAGCATTTTTTAAAGAAAGTTTGTATTACATATTCTTATTTTTCTTCAGGGTTGGTCTATTGTAAATTGATTAATTGATTTAATGGGGTGGTTTAAGTATATATACAAGGTGTGGTGATTGGGGACATTTTTATCTGATGAAGTTTCTCTGTAAGACTGAAACCATGGTAAAATGTTAAACGTTCTTTTTTATTCAATAAACTGTGTTTGGATTTACTGGTCGAGCCTCCGAGTGTGCTTTCTGTGGTTTACTGATCATGTTTTGGGCACACTATCCATTTTACTTTTGTTTAAAAAAAGCTCTACATTTTATTCTAATATTTGGCATTTGTAACTTTTTTAATTAAATCAAATTAAAACAGTTAAATTATATATCCTATATCAAAGACAACCTGTTTCTCTTTAACTCATTAATTCCTGAGCTATTTATGAATGCCTCTTCCCAGAATACTGGCTTTTTTTTTGCATTGTATATAAAAGGGTAAATTCCTAAAACTGTACAACATTTATTCTTGAAATGTTAAAGGAATGTTACAGGAATGCATATATAGAAACGACTCATATACAGAGCTTCTACTGTCAAGAACAAATGAGCAGTTGAATCTTAAACGTCAGTGAAAAAAAAAGTCACTTTTTGATTATCAGCATATACAGATGATAAAAATCAGTTTTATAAAGAAAAAAATATTAGGTATGAAGATACACCAAAATTATATGGCTATGCTTTTGCTAATTATTAATTATGATCCAAAGTAAACTGAAATGCACATATTTGTTTCAAGCTCACTGGTTTGAAAATGTTGCATCCTCTCAATTTCTAAAGTACATTCTGAACCTGAATTTGAATCAAAATTCAAATGATATCTAGCCACTGCTTTAAGATAATCTTATGAATTTTTAGTAAACGACTCTTGGACAATCCTTCTTTTGTTTAATTTTCCATACACTAGTAAACGTTAGGGAAGTTTGTCAAAAAATCTCAGATATGCATATACCTTGCCTGCCAGAATATGTAAAATACACATTATGTTCTAATGCATGAAATAACTGAAACATCACTTTTAACAAAAAGGGAGTATTGTTTTTGGTTCTCATTTTATAAAAAACACAAAACTAGTATGCTTCAGAAGTAAGTATACATAATATGTCAGTCTGAAAAAAATGTAAAATATGTAGTTTTTTTTAACCAATTGATGGAAAAAATAGTCTCACATGTTTTATATAACACTACTTATGGTGCCTAGCAAAAAATAAATATTTCATTGTAATTGTATGAGACAAATTTCTAAAAAAAGTAACATGTCTAATTATCCTTAGATGCAAAATGCACTTAGCTGGGCAATGGAGCAGTAAAAACGCACACCTAGCTTTATCTTAACTCCTTCAGCATAAGCCCTTAATATGTTGTTTCTTATTTCCCTTGTCTTTTCTCTCCCTTTCCTCCCTCTCCCCTTTCCAGCTGTATCAAAGTCTAAAGATGGTGTTGATCTAAGCTCTCCCTTTATAGAACAGAGGATACCTTGAAACCTTGGGTAAACTTTAGACCAGCTGTGCTCAATTCATCTCAGGGCAAGCTATCACAGAAAATATTGAGACCAATGCAGGATTGTGTACCTCATCCAACTAAAAATAACAAATGCAAATTGTGACTTTATGTACAAACTGTTCCTCCCATAATTATACTGCTTTTGACTCATTTGATACCACATCAGATGTTCAAAACAACTCTGGATATTTCCATGCTAAGCTGAGAAGTTCTGAAACCAGCACCAACTGTCGCAGTTGGCTGATTTATGAATGGGTGCATAACTGCTATTCATTGATTACTGTTAAGCTGATGAGAGAAATGAAACCATGAAACTACCCCATGCTTAATTTCAAAAACTTAGAATGCCAAAATATTTAAGGAACAAAAGACATTGATTCAAATTCAGAGCATTGCTATTCTGAAGCTTATAAGTGAATAATGAGATTCTTAGGAATTTTTTGAATAGGATTTCTTGCTACTTTAGGGTGATAGTTCAATAATGAAATCAGAAATTGAGACTGAGATACAACTTTGAATATATAGGTGTTACAGACATTTCAACTGCCCAGATTTTCACAGAATGTACAGATTTTTGCCTTATTTTTTGGCCTGTTCCTTATAAAATTTGTGATTGTCTGGCAAATCACTGGGATGATCTGAGGAGTGCAGTCACGAAATAATGATATACATTTATGTTTCAGACTTCATATCCTTCATAAAAATGCATGCTAAGACAAATCCTGTTATTCTAGCAACTTTCTAAGTTTATAAGAGCAATATTTAAAATATGTCCCTATTTCTGGGCCTTTGTCCCCCCATTCTATAAGGCTTTGTCCAGATAGTTTGCACTAAGCGGTTGAGAGGTATAAGGTGTTACATTCAAACACTTATAGGTGCGCACTGCTGTATTCTGGTATTTTGCTTTCTTTCTGCTTTCACTGTTGCTGTATTTGGACTTCTGCTCCTTAAGCATAATAAAGTAATGTCCTAGAATAAATCTCTGTAAAGTTGTCTTTAGGTAAAAAAAAAAAAAATCCCATATACTTTATCATTCACAGTATGTTATTCCCAAAATGCCAACTGTTTTATCAACTAATGGGGTGATTTAAATTCAATGTACTGCTGCACTAAAACCTCTAAATGTTTAATAAAAAAAAAGGAAACAATATACCCATGGTGTACAATATTTTTATCACTACCATCTTTAGACTTAATATCCTATAACAATGTTATAATACAGCATATTTTTTCATTTTATGCAATACCTCTCCATACCTCTGTCTTAACTTAGACCCTTCCAACAGTAGTCCTAGTAGACTTATTATACTTTTATCTCTATTTCTTCAACATTATATTCTTTCTCATGGCCTTTTGCTAATTAACTATGCAATCTAGTTTACTTCATCCATCACCCAACACATTCAGTATCTTAAATTAGATTCATTCATTTAAGTCCTTTAGATACAGTATCCCGTTCTCTGAATATTTCATTTCCATTGCAAAATCTGTAACTATGTTGACACAGATTTCAAAGTAAGGAAAGAAAAAGCACTTAAAGTATATCTATGCTTAATACATTTATGGAATAAATAGTCTTCTTGTCAACATCAATTTAAAATTTGTCTCTCCACTGAATTCTTACAAATGTAGCTCAATATTTTATTCTCATTCTAACCATACCTTTCTTGTTCAACCTGTAATAATTCACCTTGTTTCATGCTAATATAAGTGATCCCTGGAGCTTTACTGGCAGTTAGCAGAAAGGATTTAGTCTTTGCAATGCTATTAAGCTGCTTCCTGTACTCAAGAATACAGGATTTAATTTGCTCCACATCTGTTTGCAATCTCTGAGACTGCTGAGCAAGTCACATGTGATCCTGGCTCACCCATTAAAAGGGAGACTTGCATCCAGCATCTCATACCATTAACAAATTAGATATAGAAATACTTACGTAGATGTATATTTATCTTCTCTTATCCACTTCATGCATCTACTTCCCTTTCCAGACTATTTCTTTCATTACTTTACATATACAAAACCCACCTAATTCTGCAGGTACTTTATTCTTGTATTTTTGTACAACATTGTTTTATGGTAATTCATTAGATATGCTACAGAATGGAAACTGTGACACACAAAATCCTTGCAGTTATCATGGCCATAAGAGAGGATAAAATGACTATGAAGACTGGCATTGCTATCATACAGCATTTGATGCTGAATGAGAGCAAAGTATCAATGTTACAGAAATACATATTGTATACATGTGATGTCAAATATATGTGACATGCCAAATGTATCATATGGGTGCATGGAGAGGGTATTTCCCACTTACGAAATTGGCTGCTTGCAAGCAAAGAGTGAATGGCGTCTTGAGGGCCTCGACTAAAAGATAGTATGCCCAAATAATATATTACTTCATGTTCCATAAGAACTAGACAGCTTATGACAAGGTGATGGCATGAGATTCTGACCATGCTAGGAGCTTAGGCAGCATATCACTAACCCACCCATATTCTGAGTGAGTTTCAGAAAGTCTCATCCAGTTCATATAAAGAACATCAAGATACAGGGATGCATCTCCTATTTGCTAAAGATAATGTGGAGGAAACTTCAGAGTTTCCAACAAAAGTATGATCACTTCCTCAAATACCAAATCATAATTAAGGAGCCATACTGGCACTGGTAATCCGGCTTGCAAATTACATGCCCAAAGCATTCAGTGTCCTGAATAAAAATAGTTCTGATATGCTTACCAAGATGTTTAACTAGGTTAATGATACATATATTCCAGGATAACATTATCACTATAAGACTCAAATCTATAACGCCGATAAGCCTCTATATTTGTTCACATTTTAGCTAGAAAACATAAGATAACTGGCTGATAGCTGCTGCAATATGACAGCTTATAACTGCCCTAGGTGCTGACATAGATCCATAAAGATAGAGTATACAGATGTTCCTTCTGAATGCATTCTGTGGGAACTTCTTCCATTTCTAAGATGCAAGCAGTGGCATGTGTGTAATGATGCCGGTCAAGGAATTGTGGAAGAGTGGAGCCACTAGAGAAATGTGGTTCACATCACTGAAGGCATGGCTCCTTTCTACTGTGTATGGACCTTGTAGTCATAAGGGTTCAACTACAGTAAGACTTTTCCCCTGCTGAACCTGGGTTCCTCACATGCAATCATTGGACTAATCATAATTTGACAGTCCATTGGGCTAATATAATACGTAGCAATCATCAATTTCCATGCCAGGCTTGAAGTTGGTTAAAGCGGACAATAAAGGTACTCTCCATAACTGTGGGATAATGTACTGATTGTACTGTCATCATTATGCATGCATACTGCTATTTGTTAAAAAAAATAAATAAAACAGCTAAGTCATAAAGAAGTAATTGTTTGGGGGTAACTAAAGCCTGCTCATGTCTCTTTCTTTGGGTTGTTATTCTTCTTCACAATAGCTGTCCGCATATGTAATCAGGATATTGGGATCTTGCACTTTTATTCTGGTGGCTGTACATTTGTTTACTTGACAGTCTTTTATTGAATTCATCCTTTAGAACTATTTTTATTCAACATTCACAATTATTTTCATTTTATGATTATTCTTGTACCTTCTTGAACGATCTTCTAAAACTAAATGACAGTGTGTCAATATATTTGATTTATAATTTAATAACTGATTAAATGGCTCTTTGTCTCAAGTTTATATCTTTAACGTAGTTCTTTCTGGTAAGAGCAAACAGTGTGGGTGAATAATTGTCATTCTATTTGTGTTTTGTATTCATTATATAAATCATATTATGTCTCTACAGCTAGGAAAATGATTCATATTGTATCATTAAGTAAAAAAATGCAGTTGTATAGATAATTATGAAATATTTAATGACTCAGCTTTCACTGTTTGATTTTCAGTTTAATGGCAGATTTCACCTATGAGGCAATTCAAATAATTGAGGTTTCTTTTCATAATAGATCGATACAATTCAGCATATAAGTAATTTTTTATTGATGTGTGTGAGTTTATTTAATGAACTGTGCTGAAGAACTAGTCATTAACTGAACACTGACAGTAGAGCTACAATGAGTAGCAAATTTATTGGATAAAAACTATGTATAGTGTTACGGGAGTCTTTTTTTTTTAAGTCTCCTACCTGTATAATGTTGGACACATTATGTACTTTTACAAAGACTTCAAGATTTAAAGGAGCTTTAGCCACAGTGTCAATTAAATATATACTTCATCAATGAAATGCCTAATCACTGTCTGAGTTTATGTTAAGGGAACGGTGGATGAGAAATTTAGAGGTTTCTACTATCATTTTGACAGAAATGATGTACACTATTTCTGATAACCCTTACTTTTCAGGGATAGGTCTTTTCTCAATAAGTTTCTCCTTATGTTTATATTTATCTTCTAGTTTCATATATGGTTGCTATGGTCTATATACATTTGTAAAAAATGTAATCTAAAAAACATAGTGATGCATTTTAGAGAAATTAAATTTGAAATCCATATTTACCTCCATCTGTCAGTAGTACTGTGCCTAATTTTAAATTTTAGTACTCTATTTACTTTACTATTTAATACCATTTCTATTTCTGCTTACTCTAATTTTAGTAAAACTATTCATTGCATTATTCAATACATTTCCTCATTGTTTTTTTACCAACTGATCGTTAATGTTTCAAATACCTTCAGCCTTTCATTCACATCAGTTGGTGCATATATACTAAATGTATAATTTTCTCTGTCCTACCTATACAATTTTTGTACTTTAATATAGATATTGTTACAATGCAATGAACACAGACTAATGTCAATCATATATTGCATCACTAATTAAATGCACCAAACAATGAGACCATTGCTTAGCAAGAATCAACATTTCTGATATATATATATATATATATATATATATATATATATATTGAAGTTGTGTCATTCCCCAAAGCTGAGGGTTCAGTCAGCTCCATACATTTCAAACTCTGAGCTCCCTTGTTAGTGATTTCTTTTGGTTAATATTATCTGTTATAGATTTGTTCTAGTTAACTGAAAAATGATGCTATTAGTTTCAAAGAAGTGTTCATATTTATAAATAGGAACACAGTTAACAGTGACCAGATTTTACTCTGTAAATGAGACCAGAAATGCACACGGTAGTGACATTTGCATTTCTTTCTCAATACAATTCAGCAAAGTAAATAAACTAACATTTCAGCATGCCTCTACACAGAAACTTGACATCCCAATAAAAACTGTATCTCTCAGTATTTGATCAGATATGATGTGATTTTCACCAAAATAATGTTCTTTTAAAATGTTTATTTATGATACAAGCAGGCATCTACTGTCATTTTGTGCAAATAATGTATAGAGCAGTATGCATATCAACAGGAAACCTGTCTGAATATAAAAGTTTAACAAATAAACCTTCCAGGTCCATTAAGAACAGTTACCTAGCAACTGAAAGTAAAATAGCTTGCTTCCTTCATTACTGAAATATAGCTCTGATTGCTTAGGTTTCAAGGAAAGTGCTGGTTTCTACACTGCCAGTTATACTATAACCGAAAGGTTACTCACTGTGAAAACTATAAAGGGCTCGTTATTATGCCACATATATTCCTTTTTATTAATTATGTGTCAAAGTGTAAAACAGAAATCTGTTAGGCATAAGCAAAAAGCAAAAATTTATCAATGTTTAAAAAAAAAAACAATCATCATGCAAGCTTGTTCTGGGAACAGTTTAAGACTAAGGCAAAGCTTGGCAGGAAGACCTGAGTCACAGGTGGAAACTATGAAGAAGGTAATTATGATCTTATCAACAGGAATGACTGAGTTTCAGATAGCTACAGTACGAATACCACTGGTAAAAGACGTGTCACCACCTTAAGTGGAATGCCTAATGATAAGAAATGCGGAATGCATTTGGACTTATTATAATATAACTGAATAAGAATAACGTATTCAAAAATCATTTAAAACACAATGAGATGAGAGCTCTTCCCTGGAATGAAAATGGAAAAAAAATGATGCTACACTTTCCAGACAACTCTGACTATTATAGTAGCAGTCTCACAATGAGGGCTAGTGGGACTGCCTTTTAATGTTAAGGCAGTAATTTGAATTCTAATGATATTGAGTAGCTAAGCATGACATGCTTTTTTCTTTCCTTTCATGCAATGTGCCTCTTGCCATAATTTCTCCAAGGGAATTATCAGCCTCCCAGTGCACCTAATAATGATTAATGTAGCCCACCAGAAAGGCCAACTGATAATTACTTATAATGGACAATTACCATTGAATGCATAAGATTCTTCTTGCATTTCACATACCAGAGGAGGCAAACATTCTCTAATTATAGATTAATTTCTGTGGTTTCCATTTAGCAGCTGTCCAGCTGTATTCTATTGAAACATAAAGTAAAGTCGGCAATTGTATATATGTTGAAATATATATTCATTTATTTTTGTGTGTATCTCTCTCTCTTTCTATATATATATATATATATATATATATATATATATAGATATATATATATAGATATTTATATATGTATATAAAAACCTAAATAAACATATGTGTGTATATGTATATCTATGTGCATGTCTGTCTCTCTGTATATATGTATACATATGGGTCCCCTTCGAATGGTCGACATTTCAAAATGTCGACATTCATATGGCCGAGACCATATGATCGACATTTGAAATGGCGATCATGGGGAACTGGCATCTCTCTACAGTGCGGAATGGAAAGATTTCCACTTCTGCACTGTAGTGCAATCTCGGAGTTGGTATATTTAAGTTCCAGGGCCCCCACAGGGTTTGCAAGGGGGCAAAGCCCCCATGCTAGCAGCGTTAAGGTAAGTTTGTTTTTTGTTTTTTTGTGTTTTACTTTTATGGTCAACATTTCAAATGTCGATCATTTGGTCTCGGCCATATGAATATCAACATTTTGAAATGCCGACCATGTCAAGTAGACCAAAACATACACATGCATTATCTGTCCGTGTGTGTGTGTGTGTGTGTGTGTGTGTGTGTGTGTGTGTGTGTGTGTGTGTGTGTGTGTGTGCATCTACCCTGAAGGAAAGAATAAATGCTGGAGCCCGCTCTTGCCACGTTCATGAATTCAGGCAGAGCTCAAGGCATAGTCAGCTAACAGATCACACTCACCATGTGAATTACCACAGTTGATGGGGCCAACTTGCCTCAGTAAAACAAGTCATGGGCAGGATGTCACAGATGTTCATCCAGTGTCAGGGTTTGCCTTAGAGAAGTGTGGACATTGCACTGTTTGTTATATGTACCAGAAAGTACAGTTGTGTACACTTACCATAAATGCAGCTGTTCGAGTGTATTCACTGTTGCAGTCATTACATTTGGGTGATCTGCTAGCACGTTGCCCTCAGTCGGCCTGAATTCCAAATTCTTGGGTCCTGCATTGGCTGCTGTCTTCTCTTCCATGTCAGGTCATCAGGGGTATAAAACATGCGGCCAACGCCATTTTCTTTAGTTTTTCTTGCACCTGATGTCAGGTGCCCCCAAAAAGGTACCAAAATTTTATATATATATATATATATATATATATATATATATATATATGTATACATACACAACAATATAAACTTTACCTTCATCTACAAGCAAATACATCACATAGGTTGTAAACTTCAGAATGACAGGGGGATGGCGGGAGGGTAACCTGGACTGCAACAGTGAATACACTCGAATATCTACATTTATGGTAAGTGTACACAACTGTACTATGTTCTTTGTTTTTCACTGTTGCAGTCATTACATTTGGGTAGAATCCCAAAGCTATGGTTGGGAGGCTGGAGCTAAACAGCATTAGGTGTGGCTATACGGCCCTGCAGCACTGCAGTGGCAAAGCCTGCCCTGGACTTAGAGTAGAGAGGGAAATGGTAATGCTTTGTAAAGGTGTGAACAGAACTCCAAGTAGCAGCTTCTAGAATGCCTTTGGTTGGTACTCCTTTGAGAGGCTGCTGAAGTAGCTGAGCTCTGGTGGAATGAGACCTAATGCCCTTGGGCACAGGTTTACCATGGTATAAGTAGCAGAAACGGATGCAGTGGCTTATCCACATTGAAATTGTCTGCTTTGAAATAGCCTTTCCTTCTGATCCTGCAGCATATGACACTAGTAATTGCTCAGTTTTTCTTAGAGCTTTTGTCCTGCTCAAGTAGAATCTTAGCTGTCTATGTACATCCAAGGAATGCAGAATTCTCTCCCCCTTGTTCTGCAGATTGGGATAAAAAGTTGGCAGATGAATTGTTTGGTTAAGAGCCACACTGGAAACCACCTTAGGATTTGCCCTCAGAGACACCCTGTCTGGGTAAAATATGATAAAAGACTCTACAGCCATGAGGGCCTGTATCTCTGAAACTCTTCTTGCTGAAGTAATTGCTAGTAGCAGAGCAGTTTTCCATAATAAGAACTTTAGATCAGCGGTAGCAGCTGGTTCAGATGGAGGCAGGGTGAGCTTTTCCAACACATAATTGAGGTCCCATGCAGGTAATGGTGATCTTCTAGGAGGCCTTACATTTTTGGCTCCTCTACGATACTACTTTAGTAAAGGATGAGAAAAGATTGCTGATTCTGTATTGTAATGAGCCAAAATGGCAGAGGCATGGATTTTGATTGATGAGAAAGATAGGCCTTTGTCAAGCATCTCAGTTAAATATTGTAATATCTGAGGAATATTTGGTTCTGCTGTATCAGTTCCTTGTGCTTGATTCCAAGCACATAATCTCTTCCATTTGTAAGCATAAGATTTTCTAGTACTAGGCCTTCTGGCTTCCAAAATGACATCCATCACAGCTTTACTGAGAGGTGTTGTTTGTATGACTACATGATTAGCCATGCTGCCAGGTTCAGAGTCTGTAGCTGATTGTGCAGGACCTGATCGTTTTGCTGGGAGAGTCCGGGGCAATTAATATCATCTTTGGCTTCTCTTGTCTGATTTTTAGGAGGACCTTGGGTAGAAGAGGCAGTGGAGGAAAGGCGTGAACTGATAGGTTTTTCCAACTGAAGGATAGGGCGTCCACTTTCCATGCTTGTATGTGATAAGTCCATGTGCAGAATCTTTTCAATTGATAATTTTGAGGACAGGCAAATAGATCTATGTCTGGGCTCCCCCATTTCTCGGTTATCATGTTGAAGATTTGTGGATTTAGTTTCCACTCGTGAAGATCCATAAGGCTTCTGCTTAAATCGTCTGCCAGAGTGTATTGTTTTCCTGGCAGGAATTGAGCTTGAAGATGTATTTGGCAGGTCAAAGCTGTGTCCCACAGTGCCATGGCTAATCTGCAAAGGGGATATGAGTGTGTGTCCCTTGCTTCTTTATATATCATGACTGTGGTGTTGTCCATCTTTATCAGTAGTTGTCCTGGATGAAGTAAGTCCTTGAAGGCTGTTAGGGCATTTTGAAAAGCTAAGATCTCTTTCTGGTTGATATGTAGATGCATTTGTTTTGGTGTCCATAAGCCCTAAATGCATCTTCCTGCCATGTGCGCCCTCCAGGCATAATCTGATGCATCTGTTGTTAAGGTTTGGCTGGCAGGGGGTAGAGTTAAGGGTAGTCCCATGTTTTAGTGACATGCCTTTGCCCACCACAGAAACTCCTGTTGCAGGCAGGGAATGAGAGGAATTATTTTTTCCAGACTGTGTGAATGTTGACTCCATAAACCTTTTAGGTACCATCGAAGTTTCCTCATATGCAGTCCTGCATATGGAATTAGTAGGATGCAGGATGCCATGAAGCCCAGAGCCTGCAGAATTTGCCTTGCAGAAGACTGGGTTTTTGTTGCCATCAGTTTGAAGTAAGCAGTCAGTTGCCTTTGCTTGCCTGGCATGAGGTAAGCCATCTGGGCAGTTGTACCCAAGCTTGCACCCAGGAATGTTATTTTTCTGAGAGGGTACCAGTTGTGATTTCTTTTCATTTATTGTGTACCCTAGGCATGTTAGAAGCCTTTCCACAAATGCCAGGTGTTGAAGAAGAGTGTCCTTGTTCTCTGCTTGAATGAGACAGTCGTCCAAGTAAGGATATATTTGTATACTTCTTTGTCTGCAAAATGCAATTACTGGTGCCAGGCACTTTGTAAAGACCCTGGGCTCAATAGATAAGCCAAAGGGCAGTGCAGAGAATTGGTAATGCATTAAGCCAGCCTTGAATCTGAGGTATCTTCTGCACGATTGTCTTATTGGGACATGCAGGTATGCCTCTTTTAGGTCTAATGTCACCAGCCAAGCATTCTTGCTCAGCATGGGCAGAAGCTGCTGCAAAGTCAGCATTTTGAATTTTGGAATGTCCAAGTATGTGTTCAAAATCGATAAATCCAGTATTGGCCACCAGGCCTTGTCCTTTCTGGGTACCAAGAACAGTCTTGAATAAAAACCTTGTCCTTTTTCCTGTTCTGGTACTGTCTGAATGGCCCCCATATCCATGAGGGACGTAACCTGTTTCTATGCCTCTGCCCACTGATTTTTTTGGCAGATCTGGCCAACCATTTGCCATTAGCAGAGTGTGGAAATGGAATCTGTATCCTGTGATATGATGTTTAGTACCCACTTGTCCTGGGTTATTAACTGCCAATTTTGAGCAAAAAGTGCTAATTTTCCCCCTGTGGGTGCTGCCAAAAGATAAGTGCTTGGTGCAGGCAGAGGGAAGTCAGTGGGATTGCTTTCTGTAGGTTTGCGCTTTATCTCCTCCAGATTTGGAGGTGGAAGTGCCCCATTGTTTTTACCTGTATGATTCTTGCGCCTGGTATCTGGAACCCTTAGGGCGTCTGGATTTGCCCCTTTGAGCTCTGCCTGCAAAGGAAAGGACCAATATTTTGTAGGCCAATGTTTACTGAATCTAGGTGGCTGCACTTGTAAGAAGTCTTTGACAGTTTGCATAGACTTAGCTTTGTCTTCCATTTTCTTTAAAACCTCTTCTGCCTTAATACCAAACAGAGAATCATGCTGTAAAGGTGCATCTAGCAATTTGATTTTAACATGATCAGGCAAATTTTGTTCCATTAACCAGGCATGCCTCCTAATCACAGATCCAGTAACTGCAGCCCTGCAGGAGGCCTCTAAGGAATCAAAACCACATTGCAAAGTATGCTTTCCAACTTGTTCAGCTGCATGCAATAATTCCTGCAATTCTTTATTTTCTGCACATTCTGAAATCAACATCATTTTCTGTTTCAGCAATCCCATAACATGTTGCTGGTACTTAAGCATATGAAATTGACAGTTTAAGGCCCTGATTGCAGATGTATAAACCTTATTTCCCCCCATCTGTCTAGTGCCCTTGAATCTCTGTCAGAGGGGGTCGGATTTTTTGATGTTGAGGCCTTAACTCCCTTTGGACCCTGTGAAATAGTTTCAGGATCAGCAGCAGGGTTTCTAAATAAAAAAATATGTGAGTCAGGGACCCTGTAATACCTGTCAGGCTTACTGGGAGCCAGAGGTAAGGAGTCAGGGGTCAAGCTTGACTCTGAAAACACATCATCCACAATGTCTAAAACAGGAGGAATGGCTAAAGGCTTGTGCTGAGGGAGAAGAAGGAAATCCCTGATCCTCTTTTTTTAATTCTGAGAAGTCTTGACTCTCCCAATGAAAATGCTCCCTCAAAGTATGCAAGGTTTCTCCAAATGAATAATCCTCAGGAGGAGATGCAGATGGAATAGACTCCTCAGCATCTGAATCCTCATAGGGAGGTATAGATAATTCCTGATCAGAAGAGGAATCAGAAGAAATGGAAACCTGATCTGGAGATTCATAATCAGTGTCTTGCCTAGGCCTCTTATCTGGAGGGGGATGGATATCCCTGATCAAGGTAATAAGGTCTTCAGCCATTTTGGTCATCTGTTTTTTAGGCATAGAGGCCTGTGCACGTGGCTCATGTATCGTTTTTTTAGTTTTAGAAGTTGCTCTTTTCTTTGGTTTTGCAGCTGTCGTCGGTTTGATATACAAATGTTGAGGTCTGAATACACCCTCAGAATCCGATGCCTGCTCAGCGGCTCCAGACCCATCTGAGGGAGATACATCCATCGGTCCAATACCTTGAGTATCTTGTTGCATGCCGGACTCCACATGGGTATCAGTAGAGGCCTGCCACTCAAAGGTAGCGGGTATCAGGGGCTGTGAAAGCACCTCACTGAGTACCAGCGAACTGGCGACTGGCTTAGGAGAAGCTTCATCGTCGGTTTTGGATCTCGACTGTCTTTCTCTGTCCTTTTCTTTGTGTTTTTATGTACTCCGGTAGTCGGATTACTATCCGACGACATTTCTGGGTAGTTAAATCTGTTTCCAAAATAATTTGATGCAAAAATATACGACGCTTAATAGTGTGTTGGTTAAATCTAGCAAAAAACTGACAGCCAGGCACGTTGTGATAAGGGCCTAGGCAAGGAATATAGTATAAATGGAAATCCTTATGAGGTATTTGCTTCCCACAAATAATACAATTATTAACTTTTTCTGACATTGGTAAAAAGCAAGAAAAAAGTTTCCCCAACGGGGTACTTAGCTTTAGTGAAGACTTCGGTTCTGAAACTCAAATTCGAATATTTCAGTAGTCGGCAGACCGGCACCTGCGAAATGCTTCTGCTTTGGGCACTTCGTGGCAAAAAAGACTGAAGAAAATGGAGTCGGCTGCATGTTTTATACCCCTGACGACCTGACGTCATGGAAGAGAAGACAGCAACCAATGCAGGACCCAAGTCTTTGGAATTCAGGCCGACTGACGGCAACCTGCCAGCAGATTACCCAAATGTAATGACTGCAACAGTGAAACATGAAGAACATCATATGGTTATATATGTTATATGTACCAGCACATTATTCCAGAGTTTGGGGAAGCATTGAGTAATACACCTGCTCTACCAGTATATCTTGTTTATCTGTTGATGAAGATTCAAGTCTTTAGTCTGAGTGTTTATTGAAGGGGAGAACAATCAAAGAGGGCTAGGTTCTTAACAGCATGGAATGCTAGATGTAAATTAGTACATTACAGTCTATAAACGACAGAGTAAGATGATAGTTTCAATACACTTTAGGTAGCTTCTTCTTCTTCTTCTTCTTTCGGCTTTACCCGGTTAGGGGTCGCCACAGCGGATCACCTTGTCCACTCATGATTGGCAGTGGAGTTTTACGGTGTCGAGTTGCCAGCCCGGCGCCCAACCTTCCACAGAAGGCACACATGTGCACACACTCACACCTAGGGCCGATTTAGAGTGTCCAATCCACCTGCAGCATGTCTTTGGGATGTGGGAGGAAACAGGAGCACCCGGAGAAAACCCACGTGACCACAGGGAGGACATGCAGACTCCGCACAGAAGGCACCCCAGCCAAGGATCGAACCAGAGAACCTCTTGCTGTGAGGTGGCAATGCTAACCACTGCACCACCGTGGCCGCCCAAATACAGTTTAGGTAGCTAATTTTCTTAATTCTGATGGTCTTTTTCATTAGGAATATTTTTGGTCTTTCTGTATGACATGTTTGAATATATACATATGCTCTATAACTTAAATGACTGTGCCAGTAAAAGACTAACAACATCTTTCATCATGGATGAGATAGTAGTAATTGGGATAGATGGATTTTGGTCTTTCTGTGTGACATATTTGAATATATACATATGTTCTATAATTTATACGACTGGGCCAGTAAAGGACTAACAACATCTTTTATCCTGGATGAGATAGTAGTAATTGGGATAGATGGAAGGATTACCTAACTACTATTTCTATGTGGTGCTCAATGGTTAAGGAGTTGTTTACAAAGACAGTAAGATCTCTGAAGATTGTATCAGTCTGCAGTCAGTTCCTGTCAAGCATAGCTCTCAATTGTCCAGATTTTTATATAATGTCCAGATTTTTACTGTACGGTTTTGGTCCTCTCCACATAAAGTTTGTGGTTTTCTGTAAAATTATAGAAGTTTGAAGTTTGTGGTTTTCTGTAAAATTATTGAGGTTTGAAGTGCCAAAATAATAGTAAATAATGACATATATTTGAATAACAGACTTCATATCCTTCAACAAATATATAATAATTCAAAACCTGTTATTCCAGCAGCTTTTTAAGTTTATAGGAGGAATTTTTAAAATCTGTCCCTAGTTTGGACCTTTGTCCCCACATTATTTTTGGCATTGCCTAGATTTAACAGTGAGGTTGAGAAGTATACTGTCAAGATTTGTTTGTCATTGGTTTGAGAATTGTGTGCTTGGAAATTTAATATGCAATGAAAACAGTATGATAAATAAGACTAATGGTGATGAAGATCATTCCTTCATAACAATTGCTAGAGCAGATATTACTGTATTAGAAGTTGAAGAGTCTTCAGATCTGGTCAGAAGAGATATTCATGTAATTGGAGATTCAGTTATTAGAGGAACTGATACTTACATTTGCAGCGAAGATAACGAACAGTGAACAGTGAACAGTGTTATGCTTGCCAGCTGCAAAAATAGAAGATGTAAGCAAGCCTTGGAATGCCTTAATATAAGGAAGTACGGATCTGTTTTTATTCATGTTGGTACAAATGATATATCCACAAGGACAATCTGACTATTAGTAAGGAACTTACAGCCGACGTAGACAGTAAAGCTTGTACTGGTGTTAGGATATATTTTTCGCATGTCACATATAGAAAGGATAGTAAGGTCACTATGAATGAAAAGATGTTTTGGGTAAATACCTATATGGAAAACATGTCCTGTTTTAAAAACTGTAATGTGTAGATCATCCAAGCCTAGATTTGAGAACACTTGTTCAGACAGGATGGCGTGCATTTGCCATGATCATGGAAGAGAATTCTTGCAGCAGATATGTTGCAATATTTGACAAATACTATGCAGGGTTTTAGTCAGGTTGAACATTTAACATTTCACAAACAGCAACATTTGATGCATCTGTGATGGTTATTAATATTAGGAACATAAATAAAAGTTTTTTTTTTGGAAAATTTGCTACATTTCCACAAGATGTATGTTGTTATTGTTTGTGAAACATGGTTAAAGAACGATGACTGGAAACCAGTTCTGTCAGGGTATAAATGTTTTTGTTGTAACAGACAATCTACCAAAAAATCAGGTGGATGTGTTATGATAAGGATTAAAGATAGTTATGAGACCTGTGATTATTACATATTCAATGGCAACACCAATACTATAGACTATGTAACTGTCACAATTAAGACAACATTAGAACATATAACAATTGTTGGAGTGCCTAGACCACCAAAGTCAAGTACTGATGATCTAGAGGAATTAATACATTTCTTGCATGAAACACAAGGAGGAATAATATTAGCTGAGATCTTAAATTTACCAGAAATAGATTTAAATAAGATTGATTCAACACTATTACCAAGGAAATTATTCGCAATGTATGTTCAAGAACAATTCTTCAGAATGTAAAAAACCTAACAGGGCATGGAACATACCAGATATGGTTTGTGTTAATAAAGACATTACTGTTACTTCAAGTCAAGTTTTACCACCAATAATGTACAATGATCATGGGGTTATACAGGTTAGTTTGTTGCTAGATAATTCTGCCAAACTGAAATCTAAACTAATGCACAGAAGGTTAATTACAGATTATATGGAAGCAAAGTAGTCACTATGTAAAACTAACTAGACTGAGGTGTTCAGTGGAAAAACTGCAGATGGAATGTGAATAGTTTTGAAAGGAAAATTGTTTGAATGCAAAAATTAAAAAACAATGTTTAACATCAGTTTGATATGTTTCCTTAAGAACAAGTTACCTGATTAAGATAAGAGACCAAAAATATAAGAAATGGAAGAGAGGTGAAACTACAACTATGAAAACTGAAATAAACAAGCTGGACAAGCAAATTAAGCATAGTGTGAGACAAGATCCAAAAATGTATATAAAGATATTGAGCATAATAGGAAAGCTTTTCATAGATATACAAGATGTGGAAGGAGTAAAGACATACAAATTGATAAACTGTCTGTAGATTCTAAAATTTATTCTCAGACAGATTATATTTCCCAAATTTTATGCAAAACATTTTGGCTCCACAAAGTGGATGATATGTTGTCCTAGTGATATCCAGGTAACCTCAGATACTGGAATGAAATTAGATTATATTGAAAAAGAACTGAGCAAACTGGATCCAAACAAACCACAGGAAGGAGAAGCAATGAGTAATAATGACATGAGAACACTTCAGCAAGAACTTAAAGTACCATTATATCTTTTTTCTAGGTCATATAAACATTGATAGGTTCTGCAAGACTGGAGACATCACTTACTAAACCGTCTTTAAGGGAAAGTGGCCAAACCCATAGACATATAGTTCCTTAAGTCTACTTTCATGTTCTGGAAAAAAAATGGAGACAGTAATATTGCAAAAGTTATTGTCAGAATTGGATAGTTTGGGATATATGTATCAGCATGCATCTGTTGAAAATAGATTTATTGGCACCTGTTCTATAACAATATAATAACAGCTATGAATGAAAAATGGTGTTATGATATAATTTATATAGATTTAACTTCAACATTTGACAGGGTCATATACAAAACACTGATCAATAAATAAGAACAATAAGATATCTATGTATTCTTGATAAGATGGATAGCTGCAAGGCATGCAGATAGGACATGGCAAGTATGATACAGCAATTGGACAGGTGAAATTCTTGGCTGCATTCAGGGTGTCCCCCAGGGCTCTGTCCTAGGCACTTCCTTGTTTAGATTGCACCTTTCAAACCTAACTTTTCATCTGAGGTGTTCTACTGTCCATATGTGGATGACATGAAATTGGATAAACTGATTATATATGTTACAAATGAGACATGTCTGCCAAAGAACTTGACTAAACTGACCATCTGGGCACAGGAGAATAATATGCTGATAAATACATGAAAACCTAAGCATATGAGATTTGTAAAACATAAATTGAAAGTGAATATTTAATACGATGCACAGTGATTGAAACTGTAGATTCATTTCAGGACCTGGATATATGGGTAGATCCAGCTTTTAGTTTTTCTAATCATATCAACGGATTGGTTAATGATAGCTATAGAACTATTGGTTATATAAAAAGATTTGTAAAGTCTAGAAAATCAGAAATGAAGAAGTCATTGTTTGTTAGTTAAATTAGACCCAAACATGAGTATGGAATAACAATATAGAAAGCTCATAAGAATACAGTCATGAGTAAAGTGGACAGAGTACTGTGGAAATATACCAAAGGCATCCATGGATGTGACAATTAAGTTATTATGAAAGACTAAAATATCTGAACTTCTCCAGTGTCTCTTATAGTTGTGTAAGAGAAGATATTATTCAGGTATACAGGGTATTTAGATATAACCCCAAACATTCACAGAGATAGTTATTAAAAAAGACTAGAGAATCATCATACAACCTATGTATAAGATTATGCATATTACTTTGATTACACATATAAATCTTCAATCATAGGAATGCACACATATCTGCTGACCTCACAAGACCCAAATGTAGTGAAAGATTTGAAACGTGAGGAGAATAAATCTAAGATGACTTCCCTGCTTTGTCTAGCAGAAGCATATTGGCATCAAACAGGAATGGAAATCAAACCATAAGTAGATAAAAATCAGGCAGCAACTGAATGTGCTAAAAAGCAATGGAAAGAA
This sequence comes from Protopterus annectens, assembly GCF_019279795.1. Lineage (NCBI taxonomy): Eukaryota > Metazoa > Chordata > Ceratodontiformes > Protopteridae > Protopterus > Protopterus annectens. Next base: position 295,134,351 of record NC_056749.1, on the reverse strand, counting down.
TAAATATAAGGTGAAGGATCAGATGAGAAGGCAAGAAATATGGAAAATTGCATAAATATAGTTGCCAGTATAGAAAACTCCTGGAAGAACCTCATGCTGATCTGGATCGAATGCAGGAATGGGTAACAAGAGAGGAATTCAACCCAAAAGATGAAAGGTTAATATTGGTGGCCCAAGACAGTGGACTATGTACAGATTGGTTTACAATGTTCATTGTGCATGTGGGAGAAACAGACAAATGCAGGTTTTGTAAAACAGAACTGGAAATAGTTGCACACCTTGTTACTGGTTGTGACATACTAATGGCTGAAAGACTGTATACTGAAAGGCATAACAATATGGCAAGATTGTTGCACTATGGATTGTGCAAACATTATAATATTGAAGTGGCTAAAAAACACTGGAAAATTCAGCCACAAAGTATCATAGAAAACAATGAAGTCTACATCACAGAGATCACCCATTACCAACACTTCAAAAGACAGCTATGAGAAAACCAGATATAGTGGTCCATGAAAAGAAGACAAAAGTAGCATTGATCTCTATCTTGCAAACAGACAGACACAAAGTCATAAAATATCATTATTTGAAGGCAGAAATGCAAGGAATGTGGAAAAAAGATACCCAGATGGTTCCAACAGTGGTAGGAGCAACAAGTATTATAAAAAAGAATCTTTAGTCATATTTAGATATGTTATCAATACAAGTAACTCCATCTGAATTGCAGAAGTAGTCATTACTGGACACATTGCAGGTGCTGTGAAGAGCACTTCTAGCTGACATCAAAGACAGAAAACAATACTAACTTCATGAACTTTAATTGTACTTTGATTTAGGAATTGGGTCCATTCTTGTTATGGTGTTAGAAACCCAAAACACTTGGAGCAATTAAAAAAAATATTCTGTAGGAATGAGAAGTATGCTAACTGGTTATCTGAGAGAGAAGCTAATGCATGCAACAGACAACCAAATTACATCAAAGCAAGTATTAGCTTAGATATTTTTTAAGCAACACCTATACACTTATGGCAACAGCGTTTTGGTATATTGGCAGGCTAGAAGGGCACTAATGCCCATGTTTGAAATATTTGTATGCATGTATATATGTATGGAACGGTGAAGTGTTACATATTTTTGCATACGTTTAAGCCCATTTCTAATAAACCATTTGACTTGAATAATTAAGCTCTTACCATAGTAACATGGTATCTGATGGTGAATAAATACCACCCAGCTTGTAGTCAGCCATACACTTGGGATATTGGTTTGGAGATCCCCAAAATAGAAGATGAACAGAAGGGGTTCCAGTTGTGAGATCTGAGGGATGACAGTAGTCACCTTTTTGCATCTGGAAGTAGCGCTGGCTACTTTAAACGAGTTCTATCATTCAATCAATCAGTTTGCTAACCATCTTACAGTATAAAGTGTAAAAGGCATTGATTGAATCAAAGTACTCTATATGACTTGCATGGTCACTATCAATAGCTCTGGCACCAGTGACTTTTTCATACAAGTTTATTAAATTATGGAAACATGGTTTGCTTTAAACAAAACCATACTGTTGTGAATCTAGAACAATAAGAATTTTATACTGGAACATATGAAATCAGATGTAATAGTATCCATGGTTTTAAAGATTTGACTTATTAAGCTGATTGATCTATATCTTCTGGCATCAATGATGGGGAAACCTTTCTGGAATGTCAATTGTTTCATACCTCAAAAATATAACTTGTGGTGATAATTAAGGCAAACGTTGTTCAGATGAATTCAGAGTGGGTGTGCTTAGCATTACTGATTAAGCAACTGTATTTGTCCATGGCCAGCAGAGGTAGTACTTTTGGCTATAGAACTTCCTTAAGGGATGACTCACTAAGAACTTTAAGTAATCCTGCATTATCATCTGTGAATATGGAAGTTCAGGCACAGATTGGGACTTGAAGTACTGTAATATCAATAATAATAATAATAGCTGCTTGATGTCCCGTCAAACAACTGTTGGATTTGATCAGAGATGAGGTTATAGGAATAGTACAAGTCAATACTAGGTTTTGAGGCAGTTTTAATGTGCTAATGGGGTGGTTAATGATTTCTATAAGGGAGTTAGCATTTGGTATGTCTAGAAATCTCTGGACATCCCAGTTAATCAATGAATAGTTGACATTATTCATCAAAAATACTTCAATTTATGTACACTTATGTAAGAATATTTAATAATCTTTCACTGTCATCTGGGGACTAACCTAAGTTAGGCTATGAATTGATAATCTGTCTTCTTTATGGAAATCTGAAGTTCAATAAAATATGTTTTTGGTTCATGTGAATTCTATCTAGAGACAGTTATGTCTCTAACAAAAATTAACAGTCACCTGGATTTCCACCACGTGCAAATTGTTTTGTAACCATCACATGTTAAAGTTTGCTTTAAAGTGCATTATTGCCATCTTTACATCTTATAGCATATAGGTGTTCTTTAATTCTAGTTCTTAATTTTCTCATAGTCATGCCTACATAAAAAGAACAACATCCTGATCATATGGCAATATAAATAAGCCCTAAAGATTTACATTTATAATGCCCTTTTACTTCCAATACACGTGCATGCCATCATAACAAATATTAAAGAATGAAAGAAAACATGTCATCTCTTCTTCCCCTGAGACACTTCTATAACATAATTTCTCCACCAACACCGCAACCTCATTTGCTTTAAATCATTTCATACCATCTTGTATTTTAAAACCTCTTTCTAAAAAAGTAATTTCAAAACAGACTACAATTATGACACAGATTTCTATACATTACACCAGATTGCTAAAAAGGGGGAATATAATCCTACGACATTATCAGTTCCATTCAGTTTTAAATAGTCATTAAAATTGCTGATATCCAAAACAGCCAATGAGTGGGTGTGGTATAGTGAAGATTTATCCACAGTTGGTGTGATTAATCAAAGGCAACCAATGGTAAAGCTGCAATATACCAACACCCATGAGTCGGTTATTGCTACTATACAATGACATTATTTAAGAAGAAAGTGCTTACTTTTCTTAAATAATGTCTTTGTATAATGGAGCTGTGGTATTCTTCCTCATTCATTATGCATTCTGTCACTTTGTTGATGTACTACACACGCAGATGGAACTTGGGTCTCCATGCTTACACAGTACATCAGTGCTTTGGAAAGCAAGCACCAGAGAAAGGAAGATCCCCATTTTTTTTTTTTTTTTTTTTTTTTTTTAGCAGAAAAAAAAACTGTAAAAAACTCTAAAATTCAGAGAGTTTAAAGGCATGGCAAGGGCGAATATATAAGTAAAATCAGGATTGTGTCTTTAGTTTTGAAGAACGTACCCCATTTTTCTCATATTTTTTCTGCCCTCCATATGTACCTCTTGACCTCTAGCTGAAAATCTGAAATGGAAAGCATACCTGGTTCAAGGCTCCTGAGAGCACCCCGGCACTATTAGGTTTTACCTCATATCATGCGTTCCGGCCCCAAAACCCGGACCACACCACAAAAGGAGGGGGTGTATCCATATTCATAAAGGATACCCACACCTCCAGGTTGGTGGCAACGCATGAAGCTTCGGAAACCATCCAGGTGCAACTAACCATAGGCAAAACTGCTCTACAAATTGTAGCATGCTACAGGCCACCCTCTCAAACTCAGGAACCCCACACAGCCTTCCTGAAGACACTGGAGGGTATAAATGTCTCTCCAAACACCATCATATTGGGTGACTTCAACTACCCGAATATAGACTGGGAACATTACTCAAGCCCTAACTTTCTAGCCCAACGGTTCCTGGAGTTCATAAATTCAAATGCCATGGAACAGCTAGTCACTGTTCCCACGAGAGAAGAAAATATACTAGATCTCATTGTCACAAACATGGGGACAAAATGCTCCACACCGGAAGTATATCCCTCATTGGTGAGATCTGATCATAAACTAATCTCACTGGAAATCCACATCCCGCCCCCACCCCAAACAAAAAAGACCATAGTGAAGAACTTCTCTAAAGCAAACTTCACACTACTCAAGACTGGTGTGGTATCCTTCAAGGCCCCTGAACCAGTGGAAACCACAACCCAAGCTGCGGAAGCCCTTACAAATGCTTTCTATGAACACCTCCAGGACTGCATGGATCAGGCAATCCCAAATAAAACCAAGACTCTTTCCACAAAGGGCAAACGTTCAGTCTGGTGGACCCCAGCCATTAACAAACTTTACAATAAGAGGAGAAAGCTATTACATGATAGAACAAAATCCATAAAAGGGAAGTCACCCCTGATCATTATTAGTAAAAAATACGAGCACTCATAAAATCAACTAAGGCCAATTTTGAGAGAAAAATTGCCATGGATTCAAAGGACAATCATAAGGCCTTTTTCAGCTATGTTAGGAACCTGGGTGGAAACTCCCAGATATGCTCAGAATTAGTCCAAAATGATACAAAAATCACTGAACCCACAGACATTGCCAACATACTGGCAGACAGGTTCAGTACAAACTTCACCCCCCTCTACCCCCCTAAAGGAGAGATAACTATCCCAGCCGAGTGTAGCCTCCTGGACATCTCAAATGCGCAGGTGAAAGCTGCTCTCTCTAAAGCTAAAAACACAGCATCAATGGGACCGGATGGTGTCCCCGGCTGTGTGCTACACGAGCTAAATGAGGAATTAAACCCGCACATAAGGCAGCTGTTTAATCTCAGCCTTACCACAGGATACGTGCCCAAGGAGTGGCGTACGGCAACTGTGGTCCCACTCCACAAAGGTGGCGCCTCTACTGACCCTGGTAATTACCGCCCCATAAGCTTAACAAGTCTAGTCTGCAAAGCTATGGAGAGGATCATAATGGAGCTCATAAACAAAGATATAGGGGACTTGCAGACATTGGACCCGACCCAGTTTGGCTTTGTCAAGGGAAGATCATGCCTTTTGAACTTGGTCGACTTCTTCGAAACAGTCACCAAGGCCATTGATGAGGGAAAGGCAGTCCATACAGCCTACCTTGACCTTGCAAAGGCTTTCGACACAATACCCCACTCGGGTATTGTAGAAAAACTTACCAGCTTAAATGTAAACCCATATGTCACAAGATGGGTTGCAAACTGGCTTAAGGACAGAACCCACAGGGTTAGAGTTGCTGGCGCTGTGTCAGACTCCAAGCCGGTCACAAGTGGTGTCCCACAGGGCTCGGTCCTTGGCCCGCTATTGTTTGGCATCTACTTCTCAGAAGTACAGGCCAATATGGGAGGACTTTGGCTGACAAAGTTTGCAGACGACTGCAAACTGGGCGCCATAGTGGAAAGTGCATCGGACACGGATATCCTTCAGAAGGGACTCACGGAAACAGATAGCTGGTGCCAGAGCCATGGCCTGAAGTTAAACGCTAAAAAATGTATAGTCATACCCTTCGGGAAAAACAAGGTAACCCCAAGCTACCATATAGGTGGCAATCCACTAAGCACAGAAGAGGTTATCAGGGACCTGGGGACCCAGGTTGACATTGGCCTTTCTTTTGACACTCACGTTGCTAAAGTGGTTAGAAAGACCTTCTACATTGCCCACCTCATCATGAAGGGATTCACATCCAGATCTAGTGAGGTCATTGTTCCCCTGTACTCTTCACTTATCAGACCAATGATCGAGTACAATGCCCCATTCGGGATGTATCTCACCCGACATCTGCAGCAATTGGAGAGACCCCAAAAGTTCCTCACCAAAAGGATAAAGGGACTCCAAAATCTGTCATATGCTGCCAGATTGAAGAAACTCCAGCTCTATTCAGTCGCATACCGTCTGCTCAGAGGTGACATGTGCCTGACATACAAGGCCATGTCCAACCCGGAATTAATGGACATGCTCCACCTCAAAAATCCAAATCCACCAAAACCACTAGAGCAAGCGACTTAAACCTTAGCACGGATATAAATAGGACGTGCTGGAGGGATAGATTTATCACTCAGAGACTCCCTATGCTGTGGAATAAAATCCCGGTCCATGTGAGGCAGAGCACCTCGCTGACTCTGTTCAAGAGAAATCTAGACCTGTGGATGGGAGATCGTAGGTTTACCCCGGGAATCATCTCTGTGTCACTGCTGGACAGAGGCACAACAAACTAATGGGCACAGTATTTTTTCATATAAGGGGTGGTGTAAGCCACAAAAATTTGGGCTAGGCTTATAAATGCCTTAGGGCAGATAGCCTAGTATAAACCTATGAACCTATGAACCTATACTAATAGAAGAAAGCCTAGTTGGACTTCAGAAGCTACATTTTTTTCTAGTAGTATATGCTCGATTTACAATGGGCAAACTGGTTGGGCTAACCAATCAGCATGCACATTTTTGATTACTATCTACCACTGTATAATTAGAAACAAACATGGATGCCTTCCCAGGTAAAAGTACACTAGCAGCATTATATATGTGAATTAAATAAATCTGTAGGAAAATGGGAAATGGACTACTCAAAGAAACAGTATTCCTTGATTTTAAATGTGCATTTGAATCTGTAAACCACAGGATACCATATCAACAGCTTCACAAAATTGTCCTTGCTCAAGAAGAACCTCAATTGCTCCAAAACTATTTCAATGATAGCACCTTGGTGGTATTCTTTAACAATGCTATCTCGGAAAGGTTGTACAAGAAGAATGCTGCAAGACCCAGTGTTGGGACCACTGCTCATCTCTCAGTTTTTTTAAATAGTGTACTGCATGATTCCCCAAATATCTACAACACCTGCACATAGATGATATTGTTTGCAAGAGGATAAAAATCACCCCATTCATAAAATAGTTACAGGTGTATTTTTGCCTAGATATGGAACTGACTGAATTCTAACAGACAATACTGAAAAGGCTGCTGCTGTAATGGTAGGAACTCAAAAGAGATTAGCAGTAGCTTAGTCTATATATGCATACGTACATAAACGATCAAAAAGGAATGCCTCTTCACTCAACTGAACTGTAAAGGAACCTGGCTATTGTGTCATAAAACAAGTTTATCTTTTGGTAGATATGTAGGACAGAGTTTGATACAGTTCTAAAGTGAGTAGAAGGATCCTATAGAATCTCTCAACAGTGAAACATGCACATCAGTAGTCAAAAATGTCATCATTCTACGCCATGAGTATTGTCAACCAGTAATCTGCCTGAATTGCCATCAAAATATTGTTACACTTTGAACAGCTGAGAACAAAGTATGCAGATACATTCATTTATTGTGCAAAATGAAAAACCAAATGGACAATATTTGAGACAAGAGCACATTTTAGTACTCTAAACCTATATACTATTAAACTGAAGTTACCTTAACAAAAAAAAAAAAAAATTAGTCATAAGACTCCCAATATAACCTAAAAAGTCAAGACAACCCACAGGTTTAAAAACATTTTATAATTCCTTTGAAAAAAATAGAAAGAGCTTACTACAAACTGCCTCAGTAGCATGCAATGCTTTATCTGATAAAATACAAAAAGCCAACAAATTACATTTTGAAAGCAACCACCACTAGAAAATATAACATTTTTTTTCAAATATGTTTTTATTGAATTTTACAGACTTTTCAAAACATGAAAAGGAAAATTCATTACAGGAAGCAGTAAGGTAGAGGGAGATACAAAACAATTAATACAAATGCTATGCATTTACAAAACAGCAGTTATCATTTCAGGCAACTTACATCTTAAAGAATAAAAGAAGCAGTACGGTATCCCAATAATCTATTAGAGTCAAAGTCTAAACTCACAAATGGAGGATGGCTAGGAGGGAGGAGTATATGACTGTCTTAAGAAGAATTAAAGGCGGTAAGGAGGGTATATCTACATAAACTATTTACAATATATACATCTATTAATGACATATTTACAACATATGTATACCATGGATGCCAGAGTACAGCAATATAAGATAACAGAATACATTGTAAAATCAAAAATCACAGTGTAATGACAACAATATCTAATGATTATAGGACCAGGTAAGACACAAATGGAGGTCTACTTGGAATGTAAAAAAGAAAAGGTGACCCACAATTCTAGGAGATTATTTAGTTTGAATTAGGTCAAAAAGGCTACACCAATAGTTCTGAAAATATATTTTTTCTTTTTATTATTATTGCACAACTTATGTACAGATATATATTTGACTGCCATTGTTGTAAAGTTTTCCCAGGCTATTGCTGAGGGGTTAACCAAGTTTTTGGCCATGAAATATTTGAGAAGAATGCAGACCATATCACGGATGTGGTGAAGGATGCCTTTAAGAGATTTGGAAGTTATATTTAGAATTGTGGTTTGACAAGAGAATGTGGTTTTCTCATACCCCATTTTTTCCAACTGAGTTCTGAGGGAACACCAAAGTTTGTAAATATTCTTACAACTCCAAAAAATATGGAGTATGTCTACATGTGGGAGGGAGCAGAAAGGACAGGTTAGGTTTCTGTTGTATCCAAATTTTAGTAAGACTGCTGGAGTGTAATAAGAATTGTTGTTGACCATAAGTTGAATGTAGATTAGGTTCTTGAAGGGGGTTAGATTCAGGGTAGTACTGGTTGCTTTGCATTTATACTCCCTAGGGATTTCACCTTGTATGCCATCCCAATACCTGGAAAATAGAAGTGAATGGTTATGTTTAATGCTTGACACAAGTTTATAAGTATGCAAAATCATTTTGTTCCTTAGGGAAAGTGATTTAATGATTGATTGTGATACGGTAATGTCTTGCTCCTTCACTCTATAGTTAGAAAATTGTTGTTTTATAAGTGAGCTGAGTTGTCTTAAGATAGGGTCATATTTGTTAGGAGCCCCAAATAAAGTTTTGACCTCAGCTGCATTTTTAGAGTAATAAAAGTGCCAGACTGTGACCTTCCTGATGATAGGGAAGTTTAATAGGTCAATCATTTTATTATTGATTTTTCGATTAGGATTTAGATTAATGGGTTAGAGAATGGGAACATTATTGTGCAGATTTAAGGAGCTCAGCAAAGCGTGAAAAATGAGAATTGTGTTCTTTAGTGGAGGCAAAATCTTGAATTTGTAGTCTCCATCAAGTGCAAGAAAATGGACAGAATAAGGGTTGAATTTTAACAAATATATATATATATATATATATATATATATATATATATATATGTATAGCTGATCCAGATTTTGACCCAGGTTGGGGACCAAGATTCAGCAGAGGGATCATAACAGGCTATTTGGATTAAGCGGCTAGCATTAATTATGTGGTAATATAAATTAAAGTCCAGGAGACTTAAACCACCTTTAGTCGTTGGGGTAATTAGCTTCCTGTATGATATTCTGGTTGATTTAGGGAACTATAAGAACTCTGAGATTGTGGTTTCCATTTTTCTGAAGAAATTTTTCGGAACATTTAAGAAGATGGAGTTAAGATGGAAAAGGATTCTAGGTAAAATATTTATTTTAATGATAGCGGATTTTGATAATAAAGAAAGACTGATGTTTTTCCATCTAGTTAGATCATTATTTATTTGATCCCAGACTCTATATAAATTTGCTTTCATTAGTTCTTGATGGGAGAAAATATAACAGATTGCTATAAGGAACCAGGTTGTATCTACAGAATTAGTGCCTAAACTATAGTACTGAAAATCGTAGTACACTCTCTGTGTACAATGAGCCATTAAAACAGGTAAGCAACCAATGAAAAATAGTCACGTAAATAGCACTGTATTACTGCTTATATCCTTTTAAAGAAAGCACTGATTCATGTAAATGGTGTCCATGTAAAATCACAAATATAGGAGTAATTGAACAGGACATATTTATTTTAATATTACCTTTATGTGTCTGTTGGTTTGAAATGCAACTTCAAAGATAATATTTTTGTAAACATTGTTTTGAAAAGTTTTTACTGCCTCTTTGCTTAGGTCATGGCTAAGAATAGTATTTTGGCCATTTTACATACTTGGTTAGCAAAGATATATAAAGAGAAAGAAAAAATGTATAAATGACTTAGGCTGTTTATCAATATAGGCAACCAATTTGTAGACATAATTGATAAGCTAACATCAATGACTAATATTCTACTTCTTTCTGCTTCTCAGATCTGACCCATTTTTCTAATGTTAACATTCCCTTCAGCGTTTGCTCACACTGCATTGTCCTTTCTTTTTATATTCTGGCTGGGCGTTGCCCAACTATTACTTAATTCCTGTTATCCTTGTACATTTATGATTCATGTCAGGAGAATGACAGCCAAAAAAATCAAAACCACCTCCTAAAAATGAAAAACAAAAACTTCTCATATGATAAAATGGCTCATAAATCAAAACTGGAAACATAAAGAAACGACAAAAAATGTAAAACAGAGAGAGAGAGAGAGTGAAAGAAGTTAATCCGATCCTTTGCAAAGAAATAAAACTCAATATTCACTTGATGTTGTGATAAAAGCAAGAATAAGACCTTTTTGAAACAGTTCACTTACACACACAAAATATTATTAAAAGTATTATTTACGGCAAAAAAATCTCCATAATATTGTCCAGACATGAAGATTGTTAATGGGATGAATGCATTTTTACTGTCTTCAAATTATGGCATGCCATTGAAGTTATGCTTGTATAAATTATAAATTCAAATGATAGATTCTATGATAAACTATATGAATTTATTGAACTTTTGTTGCCTCTTTTTATGCAATGTTCAGTTACTGCAAACAGTAAATTAATAAACTAACAGAGTCAAACTTAAAGACCTACAAAGAATAGCTCAGGGCAGCATTGTGGCAATGCACATGGCTCCCTCTTGTAATCCTGAAACTCAAAAATGCACATAACGAAGTATGTGGAGGAGTTAAGAAGTGGAAAGTGTATCTTTAGCTTTGTGGTGAAAAGGTTTTTGGCTGTATAAAGCAGCCCTAGCACTTGATGTGCTTTTCTTATGCAATTTTGAATATGCAGCCTGACTTTAAGATTATAATCTACTATAATCCCTAATAATTTGCTATGAGTAGTGACTTTAATGGTTGTATTTTCAAGAGGCAGTAGACAGTAGAATTGACCCTGTAGTCAGGGACTTATGGACACACATAGATAGTAATGTAGCCTTTGACCATCACGTGTCTACAATAGTGAGGAAATCATTCTATGCTGCATAACTTATAAACAAAGGTATGGCATCTAAGTTCAAGGAAGTCATTGTTTCACTGTATTTGACATTCATCAGACCAATCATTGAGTACAATGCTCCTTTGATATGTACTTAACCAGGCATATCCAACAACTGGAATGCCTACAGATGCTCCTCAATAAAATAATACCGGGAATAAGTAAAATGTCTGTACAAACCACCTCAAGGCCCTATCCCTGAATTCTGTCTCCTACAGGCTTTTGAGGGGAGATCTATGCCTGGCATACAAGGCATTGTCATACCCTACTCTGACGGACCTCCTGCATATCCACAAAACAAATAACACCAGACTTACCACTTCAACAGATTTAAATCTTACCTGTAATATAAATAGTACTTGTTGAAGAGACAGGTGTGTATCCAAGAAAGTAAAGTACCCCTTTTCTGGAAAAAGCTCCCCATCCATGTGAAGCAGAGATTCTCCCTAATCCAGTTAAAGTGTAACTTGGACAATTGGATTGGGAACAGGAAATATATCCCTGCTTTTGCATTTAAGTCTCTAATTGACACAGGCATCCTGTAAATGGTTCATCTCCCAGGCCCCTACTTGCAAATGTTTCATCTCTCCAAGCCCTTGCTTACATTTATCAAGGGTACCAGAACAGAGGTGTGGTATGCATGACTAGGTTTAAAAGGGCCTTTGTGGTCATTAGGCTAGTAAACATCTATGAAGCGATGGTGACAGACTTGGCTGCTAGACATGGTTAGGACTAGATGTTGGGGATTCCGTGCTTAGAGATGCTATACTATCTATGAAATAAGGGTTGAATTGTACTGTGGCTTCAACTGAGTTATTGGCAGAGGGGTTAGGGCTGAAATTTTGGCCAGGATGCAGGATTTCTTTAATGGCTGTCCTGAATATTTTAGGATTGTGTTTACTTTTTTTCAGAAAGATATTATAGTATAGTTTATTGGCTTCATTAATATGCATTTTAGTGCAATTGAGAAACATTCTGAAATGTTGCTATTTCTTTGCCATTCTTTCCATGCTTTTTCTCATCAGCATTACCGCTCCACTGTTTTGGATGGCCACATTGCATTTTTTCTTTTTATGCTCTTCCTTCTAGGAGGTGCATGGCTGTTTAGGATATTCAGAAAAGTTGTAAGTTCCAATTAATAGATACTAGGATAGTAATGAGTGTTTCTTGGTTAAGCTTTGAAAGGTTGCATGTTGTTTTATTAATGTGTTTTTTAAGTGGATGTCTGATATTTTGGCTGTATAGATTGGGAGATGATCACTCAGACAGTCAGACAGTGTTCTTTATTATTCTCGGTTATATTTGCACTTTCTAATTACTAGTATTTTCACCGCTGTCCTTATTACATTTAATGTGTCATTTATTGTGAATACAAACACCACAGAAATCAAATTAACAGTTACTTGCCATGTAAGTTCAGCACTTTTAAAATAATGTAAACATATGCTGTCTCCAGAACTTCAGTTATAACTGAATAACTTTAGGAAACTTAGCCAGTGACAAAATATAAACATTTAAAATCTCAGCAACAGTAACAGATAGTGATCATATACAGACTTATTCGTTGGGAGGACTAGTTGGAAACACTGAAAAAATGCTATCAGACAAACACAATATACACTTTAATGTTTCAAAACATGACAAGCTGCACGCCTTCACAAAATGCTTCAAAGAAACATAGTCATGTCATGTTTTTGAAATATTAATGTGTATATCAATTTAATCTGCTTTTTTTTTTTTTTTTTTTTTTTTTTGCGGTTTGTAACTTGTTCTGGTTGCTGGATCGGACATTCAGTTGCTGAAGGTTTAATTTTAGTTTACTTTGCGATGACTAAGTTAGCTGGAAATAGACAATTCTGTGTTCTGTCTTGAGTCACCATAGGCACATGAGTAGTAGTGGTAGAAGTATTTTCTTTTTATATATCCAAGAAGTATTAATGATGTAATAATCAACATTGCCATTCCCAGGAGTTTTCCCATTAGTCTTTGCATCTCCAGCTTATATGTACTCTATTAAGTCTCATTTAATTTGTTTAATGGGGTTATTTATGCATGTGGAAGGGATTTTTTTTAATCTTAAGTGTAAAATTATATATTTGTGATACCTGTCTAACCACTTTCATGAAACTAATTGAAGTAAATCAATATAAACAGTTACAGCTTTGAACTGCTGTTCCCATGGTACAGGCTGTGATTCCATAAGCCCCCATTTGACTACTGTGTGACATTGAGCAAGTATCATATCCAGGTACTGTTCCCAGATTGCCCCTGAAGTGGAACTGTGTGTCTAGTGGGCCTACATTGTTTTTATAATCTAGAAGTATTAATAATCTGAAAGGCAACCTTTTTTTATCTTAAGTGCAAAAACATATCTTTGGGATGCATATCTAGCCAGGTTACATGAAAATAATTGAAATACGTCAATCGATAAATGAATGAAACATCAGCTTATAGCACTTAAGACTTCACAGAAGTGCTGAGCATCTTGAAACCCCATCCCCATGGGACACACTTCCTTAGATTTCTTACAGAAAGAGGATGATTTGAGAAAACAGTTTAGATTATTTCTTTGTATCAGATATTAGTGCTTGGCAAGTTGGTAACATGTAATAAAATCATATCCTTCTTAAATTTATAAATGTGCTTATTTGTTCTTAATTCTATTAGAAGTTTGATCCAGTGGTTTCCTAAATAGTTAGTAAAATTAACATAGCCATATCGGTAATAACGTTTGGAATGTTTACCAGATTGAGCATCATACTAGTCCTAGTGTAAAATACTAGGAAAGGAATGATACTGAGAGTTGTGAGGAAGGAAAAAAAATGAAAAATACAAGTAGTATATTATATCCATGTTATTTCTCTGCAAATGACATAAAGATATGATCTAAAGACAGAGGAAAAAGCAAATTTTGAACATTTTTGTACAAGCTTAGCTGGTTTGGAGCAGGGCATTTAATGAAAACAATGTTTCCATAGCAAAGTTTCAAAAACAAGGTCTTCTCCTAGTCCTTGACATAAGTAATTCCCTCTTTCAGTAGAAAAAAATCAAAAAGAAAATCACACTTTTAAAAATGTTTTCAAGGGTAGTAGTGTAATCTAAAATAATGTCTACATATTTAATGGAAGTAACACACACAGTCAGCATTCCCTTCTATGTAAATGACAAGATCTAGGTGATGACTTGAAAAAAATGATGATTGCTACAGGGCAGATTTTTTTAATCTGTATTTTCTATGAGATGGCATTCCTTTAACCAAAACTCAACCTTAGTAAACCCTCTTTGCCGTGCTTCCTAGTTGAAGACCAGAAACCTGTTTCTAATGAGAAGAGCTACATTATCAACATATTGCATCATAGTAAACTCAAGACACTGAGATGGAATGTTTTTTTCAGTAGAGGATGTGGTATGGTCTGATCCTGCAGGACACTATTGTCAACTGTGTACTTGAAGGAGCATGCAGATCTCCATCTTGAATACTACTGTGGTCATTGTGGGTTTTCAGGAGCAACTTAGTGAGCTTGTCTCAAAGTGGTGAATCATTTATTTGTTTGTTGGTTACCAGGATTCTCCAAGAGGGTATAGTTAAAAAAAAAAAAAAAAAAAAAAAAAAAAAAAAATATATATATATATATATATATATATATATATATATATATATATACTGTATATATTTTTTTCAGAGCTGGCTCAGGAAGAAAAAAGGATACATATTATAAATATTTTTAAACAGACTAAGTAATATACATTAATAATTAAGCATGCATTTGTTAGTAAGATTAAAATTATCTGGAAGTGAAGGCAACTATTACAGTGTAAAAGTTAACTATGCATTAGTAGATGTTGAAAACTGAGCATTTTGAAAAGCTGTATTAGTGGATTTGATTACATTTAAAGAAATAAAAGTGAGGGAAGGAGTGCAGTAGGTCAGAAAATGTTAATATTTAATTTAAGAGATGACATAATGACATTTGATATATATATATATATATATGGGTCTATATTAGCAAGTCGAAAATACGTTTGAGTGAATACCTAATAAGCGACACATGTTAGTCGAAAGAACGTAATGTCGAAGTCTTTAAATATCAGAAAAACTAAGAACGAAATGTTTTAGTTGGCCAACTGACATTTATGATGTAAGTACATGGCTAAACTAATATAAAATTAAAATCCAAGTTCCACTTTAAATTGATTTTATAAATATATATTACGTATACTCTATTCTATGCTACATTTTCAATGTCTATTACAGAAAAAGAAATATGTATTGCATAAAATGTAAATATTGTTTTGTGCGTACTATTTACATGCAGTGTGAGCAGTACTATAGCGTGCATATCGCATTTACTATCTGCAACAATGGCTTACATTCTTTCAACAGGACCTGGTGTGATAGGTAATATGTGTGGAAATGTACAGTCTCAAAAGATGAAACAGATGCTTAGAATTGACGGATATCTGTATGTATTAGAGAAAACTATCAAAACTAAAAAGTATTGGTGTTGTAGATTGAAAAATAGCCATAAATGTAAAGGTAGGTCTATAAAGAGCAGTAAAGATTTGCAGGAAATGTTACTGAAATTAACTGTACATCAGCGTGCTTCAGATCCAACTGATGTTGATAAATACATTGCTTGCAGTAAATTAAGAGAAATGTCTCAAGATTGCAGACATGCAGCTGCATTATTGGTAGATGATGTTTTGGCTAGTACTTCATTGGAGAGTGTTGTTACATTACCTACTCGTAGGTCCCTTTTACAGCATGTACATAGAGAGAGGCGAAAGAGTTTACTTACTCAATCTAAACCCTACAGTACATTAAGTTCAGTATCTTTAGATGATTTTAAGTTGAAAGAGTCTACCTTTATTCAAGAACATAAGGTAGATATTCATTCTAACGTACATGTTTTGGTATTCACAACTAAGGAAAATTTAATTGACCTTTGCAGGAGTGAAATTTGTTTCATGGATGGTGTCTTTTTAATGAAAGGCAAGTTTTGTAGACAGATATACAGCATTCATGTCTTAATTTCACATAATGACAATCAAAAATGTGTTCCCTTGTTGTATTGTCTTATGACATAAAAGTGCTTCAAATCATATAACTTTGCATGGGAATGTGTTTTCACATTATGCACACAGTTATATGTAACTCCAAACATGACGTTTTTACTATGTGATTTTGAATTAGCTGCAATAAAAAGTATAGCAGCTAATTTTAGTGATGCCAGCAACAAAGGATGTTTATTCCACTTCTCTCAGTGTATATGGCACAAAGTACAACAGTTGCAACTATCACAATTGTATGGCAGTTGTGTTGAATTTCAAAGAGCTGTAAAGGAGCTTATAGCATTAAGTTTTCTACCTGAAGATGAGGTCATACCAGCATTTAAAGAGCTATCTAAAAAATTTCCACTATAGGGTAAAGAGCTACTCTTTTACTTTTCAGATGTATTTGTTTTGGGTCGTGTAAGGAAGCAGTTTACTCGCTCTATAACATTAGGTAGGTTTCCTCCTATGTATCCTGTTTCATTTTCGAATGTGTCAAGTTTAAACAATAATTCATTACCGCGAACACAAAATTATGTTGAAGGTTGGCATCGGCGAATCAGGTGTCTCCTTGGAAGATGAATCTCCGATATTCCATGTGTTTTGTCCATATTAGTTCGTGAACAAAACAGGGTAGATGAAATCTGACTTCAACTAATGTCAGCTTGAGCTTTATCACCGAAGAAAAGAAAGACTTTAGAGCATGAAAGACGTTTGCAGCCTGTACTGTCAAACAAGCACGAATACAACAATACTGAGTTCCTTCATGTTGTAGCTATGTTGCTTAAAGTATGAATGTATGTTTCTTAACATCTAAATGATATGCACCATTTACTATATGGGATTTATATTTCATTTATTTATTGTTTAAATTATTATTTACTTTATATGCACAAAAGCTCACAGGTGGAAGTATTAGGTTAAGTATGGTACTGCTGGGTGGATCATGTGATATGTATTGTAGTTAACATGCACATCAGCACTTATAGGTGTTTTTTATTTCAGTAAGCTTAGTTCCTTACTGTATCACACCAGGTTTTGTTTGCTAACCAAATAAAAGCATTTGACATTTTAAGTTTCGGGATTTGTGTATTTCACTATTTTATGTTTTCACACTTTATGTGTTGCTTATAAAGTACAGAGGTGAAGAGTTAGCAGTGTCACAAAATAATGTATATAGCTGGGAGATGGTCGTAAGACTATTCATTTATTGGCGAAGACTGGTTGTTGGGTATAGGATTCTAAATGAAGAAAAAGGGATTGATAAAGTGACATTTATCCTGAAGATGTACTGGAGCAGATCCAGTGATCTGATAGTTACAATTTTATTTGTGCTTTAAACAAGTTTATATTTTAAAGGGATTTCAGTGATAGTGGGATGTGGTCCACAGATTAGCTACACCATATGAGTATGTCACCTGATTTGGATATAATGATCAGCTATTTTTCTCTAGATTATGAAGTTCTGTTGGGGAATAGTGTTCTATTAAGTTACTAAGGATTGGGCAACTTTCTAGCTTTTAGTGAAGTCTGTGTATTGGAGTTAGCTGAAAAGGACCTAGGATAATTCTCATTAGCTGAATTCTCTGAGGTCAGCCAGTGATGCATTATATTTCTTCAGTTTATAGCAAAGTTGGCTATTTTATTATAAAATGTTTGCCTTTTATGAATGGGAGGTTGGCATAATAGTTAAACTGTTTACCTTATAGACACAAGGTGGAGGGTTTGATTTTGATATGGGGTAATTGGTTAGGTTCATAGGTAGGTACTAGGCTATTGGCCCTAGGGCCTATATAAGGCTAGCAAAAAGGTACCCTAGCTTTTGCCATCCAAAGAAAATTATTTTCCTGTGCCCCTGTCGAGCAGAGCCACAGAGGTGATCCCTGGGGTGAATTTCCTATTTCTCATCCAATCATCATGATTTTTCTTGAAGAGTGCTAATAAGGATCTTTGTTTGATATATATAGGTAGTTTGTTCCAGAGTATGGAAAATCTCTGGGACAGGAATTTATCCCTTCAGCATGTTCTGTTTATTGTGATGACAAGGTTTAGGTCCCTAGATGTGTAGCTCAGAGGGATTGGGATTTCTTTAAGTGGAGCATGTCCAACAGCTCTGGGTTTGACATAGCTTTGTATGTTAGGCAGAGATCACCTCTGAAGAGTAAAGCTGGAGTTTTTGAGACAGTCTGCATAGGGCATCTGTTTGAGGCCAGTAATCCTCTTTGTGAGGTATTTCTGTGGCCAAAAGGGGCATTGTACTCTATAATGGGTCTAATGAGTGATGAGTAGAGGGGAACAATGACCTCTTCTTTCCTGGATGAGAAACCTTTTGTGATGAGGTGGGCCATGTAGAAGAATTTCCTGACTACTGTGGCGAATGCCACATGGGCAGTTAGCCTAGTACTAATCTACGAATGCTATGAATTTTATACATTTCTTGCCTCCTCATCTGATCCTAATGCTTATATTCTTTTTTTGTTTCTTGGCATATTCAGTTGCTGCCTAATTTGTGTCTACTTCTGGTTAGATTTCCGTTCCTGCGTGACACCGATATGTTTCTGTTAAACTAATTAGGGAGGTCATCTTAGGCCTGTTCTCCTCATGTTTTAAAACTTTCCCTTTCTTTGAATCTGATGAAGTCAGCTGATATGTATGCAGTCCTATGATTGCAGATCTACACATGTAATCCATTTCAAGGAGACCCATACCTTCTTCACAAAGAGGAATATGTAATCTTGGTATACACTGATTTTTAAATATCAATGATGGCCAGTAATTGTATGTGGTTTACTTTGTTCTATCATGGTATTGGTAGCAGAGGCAATAGTGAATAGTATTGTTTTAGCAGAGAGGTGGTTTGGGGTGTAGTGCAGCAATTTACTTTTATTAGATTTTAGAAGAAAATTATTTAGCCATGTTCCCATCCAGAAGAAGAGTGTTGAGTGGGGTCTTCTAGTTTAGAGAGAGATTTGGAAGAGTGGATTAGTATAGGGGCATCAGTCTATTGACTTGAGTAGGACTTTTTGGTGACAGCAAGCCAAAAACAAACTCTAAACACTAACCACACAAGGGGAATATAACAAAAGGAAAAAAGCCATGGCTAAATTCAAGAAGAGCAACTCCCATAATGATAGGAGTTGTCTAGTTAAACTAAACAAGAAAGTAAAATAAGTAATTCAGTCCAACAAGGCAATTACAAGGTTGAGATAACCTCAAAGGTTAAAGACAGCTGCAATGCCTTCTGCAGCTATGCCTGAAACCTCAAAGGCAGGGCACATCAATGCACTGAAGTGGTGGTCGATAGTGCCAACTTCAATGAGCAAAGCAACATAGCAAATTTGCTTGCAGACAAATGGCAAATTCAACTCAAACTTTAATGTGCACTACCCCAGCCTCTTTCCTTGAAATACCTAACATATCCCACACTCAACTAATAACATGGACCAGTTCCTAGTGACACTCAATAAGACCAAAAATACAGGCTCATTTTGCCCTGACAATATCCTAGAATACCTCCAAAATGTCTGGTGACAAAACCTATCATGACCATTTGAGTCATTTTCTAACCATAACTTCAAAATGTGCTTTTAGCCATGAAATTGAAGGACAGCAATGATTATCCCATGCTTATGAATATATTTTTCAAATATTCTTCATAGGAAAAATAAGATGGCAATTGGTTGATAGTTAAAAATATATATTTTTGATTTCATCCTTGTGCAGTAGAATAATGAATGATATTTTTCCATTGTGATGGGACTTTATTTTCAGATATGGATATATTTAAAAGAACCAGAAGTAGATATTCAATAACTTTGGCTATTATTTTTAAGGCATTTGTCAAGTAAACTTTCAGGGAGAGTTGTATTGCTCTTTAATTGTTGTTGGCATCTGTGGGAATTGGCTGGAAGGAGAAATGTTGAAGGAGGATATTTGATTGAGTAGAGATCTCATGGGATTAGTCACCTGGCTGGTTAATGACAGCATTGATTATATAAAGTGTACACTGACTTGGTTTTCTATGGTTCCATTTTGTTTCCATGTCTTTGGTGCTTGCTGTTTAGTTAGTCTTGGATTTAACATGTTATTGGTTGGAGTTCAGAACAGTTTTGAATTATTAATATTTATGTTTTGATCGGTTTGGTAGTGGGTTTTCTTATTTTTGATGATTGATCGATTTTCTAGAATTCTTATTTGTTGTTTATACTAGTAATATAGGAGCTGTTTCATTTTTTTTGCTCAGACCTTCCATGCTTTGTTTCTTTGATTAAGAATAGTCATGTGAATGTGACAGGACTGGTTTAGCTTTTTTATTCTGAGGGTAGATTGTGCGTTTAGAACACCTAGGAATATTTTGTTGAACTCATACTCAAAAGCATCTGTGGAGAGTCTTTAGTGGCTACCAGTGTCTTCATAAAAATGAGTAAGTTTTGTTATCTGGCTGTGATGATGTGCTTCGGAGATGTTTGGTACCTTATGGTGAAGACTGATAAGTGATCACTTAGGATGCCTGACAGAGTTCCATGGAATGATATTTTATTTGGAGAGGATATTAGGATCCAATAAAGAATTGATTGTCTGGCTGTGGCTTTGTTAAATCTAGTTGCTGTAATTTGGGTAAACTTGTACAGATGAATATTGTTGGCTGGATTTTCAAATTGTATGGTTTGCTGATCTATATTAATGTATATATTATGGTTTCATGATGAGGCCCAGCATAGAATATCTTACTGTGCTTTATTATTATTACTACCTGGTGGTACATATATAACCATGATCGAATATAGTTTGAATTGGTGTCAAATGCCTTGGAGGGGCTAGGGAATATGTGTGCTATAATCCATCTGTTATGAAATGCATTACTAACAAATTCTGCAAGCAAAAGAAAGCCATTTTACCAAAGTGAACTTTGTGGAAAAAAAAGCATATTGGGTGTTGGCCAGAAGACATTTTCAAGTATACCAAACATTCCATCATAACGTTTGCTAGGGGACTGAGTAGAGTGGCTAATATGCAGTTACTGGTGTCTAATGAATGCTTATCCGTTGTGTATCTGTAAATGATATGCTGTCCTCCACAACTGAATGATATAACCATTATAAATGCTTTTGTTGTGAAGGAATGAGAATGGCTCTTAATGTATAATATGAACATTTCATATACTAAATTATATCAATTACTTATTTATTTTTTTTTTTTTTGGACATAGGCTTTCTAATGAGACAGAGACTGAACCCATTAGCATATATTTATCTTTGGAGAGGTATTGGAAGTGGCTGATATGTACAGCTAGTGGCTTCTGGAGAAGGAATGGCATAGCTGTTAAGGTGTTTAGCTCACAGACACAAGGTACAATGTTTGATTCTAACCTTTGAAGGAAATTTTATGGGCTTAAAATGGCACACAAGGGCAGGTAGCCTAAATAAAACACAAATAAATGTGCTGGATCAATGCAAGATCCCTCAGGTATTTTATTAGTTACTTTTTTTATTCTTAACATCACCTGCCTCAGTACAGCCCTTGAAATCTTACCATTGAAACACATAGCAATGGAGTCCTTCACTTGTACTCGACCCACAAACGCATCTAGCTTTCCTGTATGCTGGTAACATGAGACTGAGTCAAAGGCTATGGAGAAGTGCTGGTAGAATAGGACTACTGGTATACACTATCAAGTTCTGCTTTAACATACTCATAAAAATGCATTAGCATCAACTGGCAGCTGCTTCTGGCAATGACACTGTTTCATTCAGAATTTGGCATACATTGGAAAATGGATACATACATGTTATTTATAGCTTATTTAATAATTTCTTAAGAATAGATTGAATCTGTAGATTAATACACATTCAAAACAGATGCATATAACACACTACTTATATTTGAATGACACAACGATGGCAAAATAGCTGGAAATCCAATACCTATACTTAAAATAACAAAGGCATTGTAATGTCAATGTGCAAATTATAATGCTCACATCCAAAGGAATATGTGTTTTACTGGTTGTTATTGCAATTATGGGTACAATTTGGTTCCTTAATCAATATAGGCCCTGGTCATGTCAAACTATCTACAGATTGGTAGAAAAATATATGGTTATCAACATGCTAATCTGTTATATTTGAATTACTTTTGTTTTGCATGTTTGGATTTTGATTTATTTAGCTTAAACATAAAACAGAGAATAAATGAAGAAAATGCAACATTTATTTATTTGTGTTTGTTTACTGGGAGTCTCCAATTAAGTGTAAAATCACCCCTTTTTCAGCAGACGCCCAGGGAGAAAAGCTCCAATATACACAAAACAGAATAAGATAGCAGCACAGATAAAATTAAGTTTAGTTAAGCATTTGCGTTTTGATATAGGTGCAGAGAAACACTGCTCATAGAAGCTTAGATTAACACTATGTTAACAATGTTTCTAGAGTAAATGAAATGAATGAACAATTGACGTTTGGTATTGGTACAAAGAAACAAAGATCAAGGTTTCTTACATTAAACATTTGATTAACTGTGTTTTTGGAGTAAAAGAAAATGAATAATTTTGATATACACATTAAATGTTATTTAGACAGCAGTTAATATACCAGCAATAGTAGCTGGTTGACTAGTAGAACAGATCCAGATACGATCGATCGATCAATACTATCAGTAAGGAACCGAAGACGTTTGCATGGAACTAGCTAGTGTTAATCTTGGAAGGGCATCATGGAGTGATGTGGATATTGATATTTAGGCCTGATGAGAGGATGAGCATGGTCACATTTTTGGTTTACCTTGAAGGGGTGCATGGGCAAAGCCTAGAATTTTTCAGCAGAGGTTTTTTTTCAATTGTGAGATTCTATCTGCCTTTCTCAGGGTTTGGGGTAGTTTGCTCCAAAGTTTAGAGATGTACCTTGAGAACATAAAGTCTCCAGAGCAATTATTTGATATGGTGGTGTTTGTGAGATTTGTAAGGTTAGTGAGGTGTAGGTTTCTGGGGGCGGGGTAGTGTTTTCGCATGATGCCATGTAGGGAAGGGTAATTCTCAGGCTTCTTAATAAGCCTATGTGCAGGGAGTAGTTGATTGTATAAGACATATTGTAGAAGCTCAAGCCAGTCTAGTTTGTGTTTCATAGCAAATTTTGCAACCTTATTGTAACAGGTCTCTGATTTGGATTTTTGAGTAGTTTGTAGGCTTACAAGTATAAGAAATGCATGCAGTAGAGTTTGAAGGAGATATGTGGTAGCAATAGTCTTTCTAGCTTAGATTGTGAGGTCATGGCTGGCTATATATAGGTGGCATCATTTCTTGTAGGTTTTTTGATAGTTTTCTTGTATATGGTTGTCAAATTTTATGTTGCTGTCAATGGAAATGCCGAGTCATTTTCTATGTGGATCAATTTCTATTTGTGTGTTGCTGGTTGACATAACTGAGAAGTTAGTTATTTTGTTGGTAAGTTGTTTTGAGGAGAAAATCATTAGCTTGCTTTTCTTTGGGTTTAGAATTAGATTAGAGTTTGAGAGCCAAAATTCTATAGAAGAGAGAGAAGGATTCTTGGGTGAGTTGTTGTAGCTCGTCTCAAGTGTGGACATAGCATGTGAGGGTAGAATCATCTGTGTACAAAACTAAGGAGGCATGCTTAATTGAGGTATGGAGGTTGCTGATGAGAACAGTAAATAGCGCTGGTCCAAGTATGATGGGATTATTTTGTTTCTTTTTACTGATGGGTCTTGCAACATGGTCAATCTTTAATCTCTGATCACAAAATTTAAAGAATTATCTTTTGAATGTATATTTTGTTTTAGCTATGCACTTCCCTCAGTAGTAATTCTACACACACACACACACACACACACACACACACACACACACACACACACACACACACACACACACACACACACAAACACACACACACACACACACACACACAAAAATCCCAGCAAAATCAAAAATTACATCAGCATCCTTGTCAGACCAGGAGGCAAGTCTAAAAGTTTATAATGCTTTATGAGACAAAATGAGTTAAACAACAATACACATCTTTTATTTTAGCCAGCTTAGCTATTTAAGCATGACATTAATTTTTATAAAACATACATTGTTATTATGAATGTTTTAGAACTGAAATGGCATACACATCTGCAGGTACTACAACTGTGGTAAAAATTATATGACAAAGGAACAAATAAATAATAGCTCATTATGGATGGTGCTGCCCTTATCAATGTTATATAAGCAAGTAGAATTATGTATTACAGTAAGATTCCTTTGCAGAAATTTAGCTTTTTTAAATAGGTTTCATTCTGTTTAGACAAAATGTGAATAAAATGATCAAGTGATGAAAGTGGTTCATTCCATACACTGTGCACATCATAAAAAAAAAATATTATTTTTTAGGACCATAGCTCTCAACCTTGTGTTTCCAAAATGTGAAAGACTTCCTTTTTATAATGGGAAACAAAATTGTAAACTGTAGAACACTTACTAGCAGCTTCAACTAGGAAGCTCATATCCTGGTTAATAAATATTAATATATGTTTCTTCATGTTTACAAAATATTATTTTAAAGAATTATTATGATTCAATATTATTTATTAAGAGTATTTGTTAACAAACTAAAAGCAATGAATGTTTGATAGACTTCTCTATTATAGATCAATTGGAACATGGAATGTTTTAAAAGTCAGAATAAGAAATGTTCCATAGTTGAGGTGTATGTTATGAACATATAAGCCATGAGTTGATTCATGATAAAACCTATCAGTCCTATAAAGAAATAATGGGGCTTACTTAACCGGTATTTAAAAAATAATCTCTTAAGGGAAAGGACAGATGATTTCTGCAAAGATCTATACTTTTTCATTTTGATGTTACACAATGTCAGGGTGCATTATCTGATTCAGGAACAAGGAATGCCTTTTAGTCTGTAATTGGTGTCGTGCCAAAATTTGTTAACAATATCAGCACACACAAACTTCAAAAGAAAAGTGAAATGAGCTAAAAGCTTAATCACTATAAATTCATCCATCATTCTGGACTTGACATTTTCCATGCAGAGCTATGAATGGCACATGCAGCGTGTTAAATCCTATGAAACAACTTTATTTCATTTTCAGGAATGAACTGAATATAAAAGTCTTCATGAACCAGGTCACATGTCTGTCTTCTATTCCTACTTACTTCAATTGAGTTTAAAACTTGCTAGACATGAAAACAAAGAGTAACTGCATTTTACTGATGACTACTCAACAGCATGAAAAGGTGACATAGTGAAAAGAAAATGTCAGTCTCTATTAATGACTCAAGGGGAATTGTCAATCTGAATATTTTTGGAGTAGAAAGCTCAGTCCACGCATACCTTAGTAAACAAAGAAAAACAGTAACTGAAATGTCACAACAGTGACAAGCAAAAGTGGGCCTTACCAATGGATATAAATGCCCTAATGGCAGCAATAAACATGGGCCCAATTTAATGATGGTTAACTTATTAATGAGCAAATGGGTTGCATGAAAAAGACTGCAAAGAAAAACAAATGCTTACAACTGCTGAGTCATATTCTACTTACAAAACACCAAAAGTCTTTATTAGCACCAAACAGAAGGAAATGAATTAGGTTAGCTTAACATGCATCAGATAAATGAATGCGCATTAGTCCAAAATGCCATATGGGGACTTCTCCTCATTAGGAATGTAAAATTTTAGATACATTTGAAAAGCGTAACCTCCTCTCAGAGACAAGGAATTTAGGAATAAACGAATGAACATGTTGACTTGCTGCACTCAGAATAAATAAATACATAAATAAAACTGATTCAACTAATTGTGCTAAATGAGATACATTCACAAAATCACCACCTGCCACTTCTGTCTCATCAATAAGAAAGCCAAATATACGGTCTTAATACTCTGTGTTTATTACTCTGAAATATGTTGGTAAATATATACAGCATTTCCCCATAGCAGATTGTGTGTAATTCACATTTTACCAGGGTTGATGATTGGAGGGCTATTGTTTAATCATGAGGGTACAGTCCAAAGGAATAAAGTAGAACAGCCATTAACCATTGGTAAATATTTAAATTACCCTAAGCACTACCCTGGTATGCTGCTAGCATAAAATGTCATTATTTCATAGACAAACATCTGTACCTTTTTTTAATAACATCAGTATGTAGATCATGTTTTAATGCTCTTCCTTCCCTTCTGTTGACGTGATTCACACATACAAAGATGTACTCTGCACATCCAAATATACATGATAATACAGTCACAGTATATTGTCTAAATGTAGTTTGTGCTGCAGCAAATATGGCAGAAGAAATAAAAGAAAATAGAAGTATATTTACCATGCAGAGTAAATATTTTTAACATTAAAATCGGTAATAGATGTTTTTACTCAACTTATTTTAACTTTATAGCTGTAAAAACTAAATTAATGGTTATCTTTCAATGGTTAGTGGTGAGAAAACATGATGACTATTGATTTGAATCTGCCTAGTAGCCACAGTGTTCCTTCTTTAGGGACAACATATGGACTGTGACAGCTGAAATGGATTTTACCTTAAGGAATTGGAAGACTAAGGCTGGTAGTCACATTACCGAGGTTCGAACTTTTGTAGCTATTGTCTGTTAAGAGTGAGGCTATTCCAACATGCAAATATAATGATTCCAACATACAAATTTACAGGTCATTTGCAATGACTAGACCAGTGAAAAAGCTTCTGTGAGTAAATGCACACTTTTGTTAAAACTATTGCAATACAGAAAATAATGGTTTAAGCTTTTGGGAAGTAATACTTTTAAATGTAAAGACTTGGTTTAATTTAGCATTTTACGGAAGTTTTGGTTAAGCATGGCTGTGAGCAATCTCACCTGAACTAACATCATGCAGTTAAGGCAAGCAGTACCAGTGCAGCTATCTAGAATGATTTTTTTCAATATAAAGGGGTTTTATATATGATGTATAGAGGTGTTGTTATGTGGTTTCATTAAAACGTTTCTAAGGGGAAGGTAGAAAAGCTGTAAAATGGGGAGATATAACACAAGGGAGACAACAATGTAGTCATCAACAGGACTGTGCTTGAAGAGGTGGAGAGGAGAATTTTTTTGAGTGGGTATAGACCCCACAAACAAACATTCTTCAAACAGTGTATTTATTTATTTATTTTTATGTGAGAGGACAGATTGGAAAGAAAGCAAGATGAAGGGAGAAAGAGAGAGGATTAGGGAAGGAAGGTGGTGATAGGGCCCAGCCCTGTCCGCATGGCCTCAAATGTTACACTTCCTGACGGTTGTGGAGTGGAAGATCCCTAATGCTGGTCTCAGTGAACTGCAGTAATGTGTGCATGTGTGTTTGGTCAGACTTGGATAGCTTTTGGGTGATACTGGATGAGCTTCGCTCAGCTGGCTATGGAAATGAGCAGCAGTGCACAGCATGTCAAAATACAACTAAACTATCCCATAGCATTTATAAACAATCCTGGAGTAAGTCAGCATTAAGCTTGGAGTTTGATAAGGTGTAATCAATAGTCATCCTGAAGAATATAACTCAACTTCAGTGAATTACTTTGGTTAAAGCCATGAAGCACCAAGTGAACATGTTATATTTAGTCAGATGTAGATAGCTAGTTGGTGGTTGTGGATATGTATATGAGCTTTACTCAGTTCCACTGGCTATTGAGATGAGTGGCAATTCAGGGCTGACTTTCATGTGCATAAAACAGAGCAAATGATCATGAATTACCACAAAGAAGAGTAAAGCTACTCTATTTTTTGTACACTGAAATTCATATTTTATGCAGTTTTTGAATGAGTGGCAATGACCAGAGTTTGGAATTTGAAGTATTATATATTAAAGCCGAGGCTCCATGGCGATGTAATATATACAGGTCAGAGGTCACTTAACTTTTTATTATGTGCAGCACTATTTTTCATGCACATAAAGTAACACAGGAAATGATAAACAATTAAAATTCTGTTTTTTTTTATTTGTGGATGATGATGTATAGGTTATTAGTGCAAAATATTAAGAAGGCTTCGTTCAGTTTTGAATTCTGTTTCACTTTACTTATGTAAATATAGCGTGCTATCAGTATAACTTAATTTTACTACTACAGCTATACTGAGACCTTTTGTTACTGGTGGGATAATTTCACACAGAACATTGAATTTAATGTTCCTTTTGTTATGTTGTTGCAGTCTTGGCTACAAAAGGTGTTCAGGTGTAAGAAATACAGGGTGGTGAGTGTACTTATTTATTTTTTTTAATAAAGCTTCACTAGGGTGTCTCACGTTTAATGCATCATAAAGCAGCAGGAATAAAGACAGAAAAGAGTATTTTAGCCATGATGATTTCTCATGGAGTTTGTCAGGGCATATGTCAAGCACTTTTTTTGGTAAATGGGGGCCAAAACAAGTTGAGAGATGAAGGGATACTAGCTTAGGACTTTATCTCAGAGATGTTTGATTCTGACCTCTAGTTATTAGCTATGGTTGTAATAATCTGCAGACTGATAGCCTAGTATTTCCCTATGAACCTATGAACCAAAAGTTTGGAATCAAGTGGTTATGTATAAAAATGCACTAGAGGGAAGAAATTCAGCATAGACACAATGCAGGAAAAAGGCCAATGATATAGCGGAACATACCAAAACAAATTATAGTCAGAATGAAGTTGCCTGTAGAGTAGTGGTGTGGAACTATTGCTCTTACCCCTTTAACATTCTACCTCCTTATCATATGAGGCAATTACTACAACAGTAATGAACCAAAAGAAAGGAAGGTGTGTTCAATATATCACCAAAACCAAAAGAAAGGAACACTCTGGATGCAAGTTTTCCAGTGAGCCAATATTTTAATGTAAACACCACTGGCCAAAAATGATCAAAACAGTAGAACAAGCACAACTTACAAAAGTAATGAGAATGACATTGGCATAATCAGAGATGGTGTGGACACTGGGAACTCTCCTGCCCAGTAACAGCACAGACTGCAGTGTTTAGACAACATGACGTTTACTATCAAAAGGTGAACACCTACACCTCTGCCTGTCAGATATGAAAGTAAAATGAGTGTGCATGGTAAACATCCTTCAGACACCATTGTACAGCATTCGGCAGTGTCTTCCATTATCTGAGTACTAATGTAATCAATATATATTCACAGAGTCAGCAGCAGAAATAAGGAGCTACATTTTGTAGCACAGCCAGAAGTTGTCAGCAGCAGCATGGCTGTTGATAATGATAACATGATTATAATTATGAGACCATCTGAGGACCATGGCAAGCAGTAGCCAAGCTTAATGTTGGGATGAAACAT
Organism: Protopterus annectens; assembly: GCF_019279795.1. Classification (NCBI taxonomy): domain Eukaryota; kingdom Metazoa; phylum Chordata; order Ceratodontiformes; family Protopteridae; genus Protopterus; species Protopterus annectens. The sequence continues at coordinate 295,104,848 of NC_056749.1, read as the reverse complement.
GCCACAGCAGATACATAACTCTGCAGATGACACTGGTTCAGAATGTCAAGTAGATGTGGACAATACATTGCAGGCTTTACAGGGAAAGAATCTGTGCACCTCAGTAAGAGTGTTTCCTCAAATGCAGGAACACTTTCTGGATGGCACCATTTCAGAGGTCCCATTGTCTACTGTATCACCTATTTGATGGGATACCATGAGCAGGCACATGTCATAGCTACCTCCTGAAACATAAAAAAATACATTAGCTGTCCGGTAGCAAAGGTGCTGGTTGTGCAATTATTCATGAACAATCCACTGCTACAAAAAGTCAGCAAGAGATGGCAACAGTGCTGCAGGGTGTACATAACGTTGTCTTCCACTACATGGAAATTGCAGACAATAGGGATACTATCTTGCTTACACTTAGGTGCAGTATAGTGGTGCACACAGCAGTCATCACTGCTTGCATACAATATTCATGAAGTACCAGTCTCAAACAGGAAGAAACTACTGGAAATAGAAATGGAGATCTAAGACAACAGAAGTCATTTAGGCTTTATAAGCATTCAACAACACATAGTAGAAAATCTCATTAGAGGTCTCTGTCATCTATCACCATGAGATCAGGATCTGTAGAATCACCTGCAGCAAATTAGCATCAAGCTCACCTGCCAGCACTTCCTCACTACCATGAGCACTGTCACCTACCCTGTCATTAGAGGACATTCTGTATTAAACATTTGACCTATGGAAACTCAAAGGTGACATTGTAGGAAATGAAAAAAATTACAATTGTCAATTCACAAGTTTGTATATCATAAGAGTAAAATCATTGCTTAAGGTCCAAGGAAATGTTTAAAAAATTGCATATATATATATATATATATATATATATATATATATATATATATATATATATGCACACACACACACACACACACACATACATATATCACACACACACAGAAATAAGTAAATGACATTTAGTTGCATACACATATAATGGAGATGAAGACAATCTGGTATAAAAAAATAAATGAAACTTAAAAAAAAACCTCAAACATCAGTCTTTTTTAGGGGGACAAATTCCCTATGTACCAACCCTGTACCCTGAGTTAACTACATCTATCAATTCTGAGAGTGCTATACAGTGGGAAAGGGCATGATCAACACTGCTCGCAGTCTCACACTGAAACAAATCTGGTAATGTTTGATTAGCTAATTTTGATCAGCTGAGCTGACTTTTTTCAGTGAGACAATCAAACCATTCATCCAATTCAGTGCCACCTATATCTATATTTATCTCTATATATAGCTATACACACACACACACACACACACACACACACACACACACACACACACACATATATATATATATATATATATATATATATACACACACACACACACACACACACACACACACAGACACGCATATACATCTCTATGCAGACTGGGGGGAGGAAGGAAAATTTCAGAATTCAATTTACTTGTATAGAAAGAGGCATTTTTCATTAGTATGTATATGAGCTGAGTAATGGATATGGATACAATGACAGAAAAAAACAAATATGGAAAAAAGGGAGAGGGGTTAAGTTGCTGAGTAATGGCACTGCTCATAGATACACAAATTATTTAAAAAAATCTGTATAAAGGGAGGTAGAGGAATAAACTGAATAATCTACACTATTATTAACACACACACTCTGACAAAAAATAAGAATATATGGCTAACAGTCATCCTGCCAACAAGACTAGCTCTGTTGCCACTCAGCATTGCACAAACGATGATTCATATTTACTATTGATGACAGAAGATTTGGTGAATATAGCATAAGGAATTACCTCAACAGAGAATATGAAATTATTTCTTATTTGCCAGAAATTAAAGTAAGGAAACATTACAAGATAAAAAAAAAGTTGTTAGCAGTACTAATAAACTATATTTGGCAAGCTAGTGCACAGTATAAAACTGAGCAGGTTAAGTTGTCATCATTAGCAAAAAATACATGGAGTACAACTGCTGCATTCAGTTCAATGTGTTGGCTATGTTGTGTGGTGCATGGCCTACTGTCACTATTCATCAAATAGTTTCTCTTATATTTAAATATTTCTTTCAGCAGTAGATTTACTCATACAGTACACAGGGACCTTGCAGACACACACTGGGTCACGTAGGCCACTTCCTTAATTGAGTGAGTTTGTGTGCCAGATATGGGATCATAGGCACTGCTAGGATGCTGGTCTAACACGTTGGAAATGCATCCCATTGTGTAATTTGTAATTACTCATAATATAAGGAATAAGTACCTTCTGTACCATTTTGCTGCATTTGTTTTGTCTGGCAACTCTAGCAAAATGATGTATGCACTGCTTTTATTGTAATGTTTATTAAATTAAAATTGGTATTGCAGTACTTGACTAAACTGGTGGAAGAAATTCTATTTATTTAAAGATGCAATGGTGCTGTACTCTGGCTTACATTTTTCATTAGTCACTACCTTGCACAGAAAAGGAAATACATCAGTTTATGGAATTACGATTTGGTTAAGTCTAAGGTTATGCTGGGTATAGGCCATTTCACTGGATTAACAACATCTGTGACGGTCATTCTGTTTTTTCTTTGCATTCCATTTTCCTCATTGAATTTGGGCATGGTTTCTGTCTTACATCTTCCATAGTCCTCATGTGGTTGTTGGTGTTGCTTGGTGATTTGGAGTCCTCGCTGTTGAGATTTGATTGCAAAGGTAGAGTACATGCTTGAGAACCACCAGGTGCTTACTAATAAAGTTGGTCCCATGCATGTGCAGTGGTGGTAACATTTGGGAGGGTCAGGGAGGTGGGAGGGCTGGCCTACTGAGGTATAGATATTTGGGCATTTGTTCAGATGCCTTACTGCAGTTAGGCATCTAGAAATGAAACATACACACACACAAACGGAAAGAGGAACAGTGCATAACTACTGCATGGCAGATTAATTAGAGGACACAGTTAGGAGGTTTGATATCCCATATTTTTACAGTGCTGGTTCTACCTCTAATTCAAGTTGGTAGAGGACAAAAGGAAGGAGGAATCAAGCACAGAAGGTGCCCTTGTCTTCCTGTACCATATGTTCATTTTGTTATAATCAGTGCACTTGAGTGGTAAGATCAAGCAAAGACCTGAATTTTAGTACTGGAAGTGTATAATGTACTTATAATAGTATACAGTAATATTTAGGATGTCCGAGGATGGCAGTCGAGCAGATGTGTACCGTGAGTATAAGTCTTCTCTGGAAGATCTTACTTCAACATTAAGCCACATATCAACATATTAACCATTTTGGTAGAGGAGAGCCTACAGTTTTAAAAGGCTATTGTCTCTCTTATCGATGCACAGATTGCCATGTTTTTTATACCAAGTCCTTTTATTTTAGTTTTTTTTTATTTCTCTCAAGAGAAGCTAAAAGGGCTTGTTATGGAAAAACATGGTGTCCTGAACTGCCAAATACCTCACCCAGAGCAAGAAACCCATTTTAGAATCTCAGTTTTAATGTATTGTTAATGTGATATGTATTGTTTATATAACATTACTCACAAAGGTGCTGCATTTTTTGTATTGTCAATTGAACATTTAAAGTGCTCACTGCTTAAATAAAATCTATCCTACATATTACATATTCAATACCTCATTGTGTCGCTAATAATATTTAAAAATTATATTATACATATAACATAATATAAAATAGTTTAAAATGTGATATGAAATAGTTTGAAATAGTTATCTGTAAACACTATTATGCATTTTTATGAAAGGTTTTAACACAATGCAGTCACCATTCAATATACTCTCTTATTTGTATTGTATACTTTTTAATTCTTACTTTCCAATACAGGCTTGATAGAAATACTGTCATTTAAACCTGTGTGCAGATTTTATTTAAGCACTGAGCACTTTAAATGTTCAATTGATTTAGCAGTTGGTATGATTGGTAGATGTACATATAAAACCCAGCATGAAATTAATGTATGTGTTCTGATGAAGTCTATTTGAAGTAGATGAAAGCACTTAACAAGGTTTGAAGGGGTTCGTTTTGTCAAATAAAGAAGTGTTTTATCGAGTAACTTTGGTGCATTTTGTGAGTTCTGACACACAGCACAGCGAACGGAATTACAGGTTTTTCTTAAATTTGTTTCAATCTCTTTGTCTGTTACTTCATCCCATTTCATATCCTGTACCTTTAAACTTCTTATTCTTTCTTTTACTTCTTTTATCCATTTAGCATTTTTATTGTGTTCCACAGGATCTTCATAGATACTTCTCCAAAATGCATCAATTTCTTCTTTTTTGGCAGCCTTTGAATTCCTTTTACCTCATTCCCCAATTCTCTTTAAAGCTTTTTTCGGTCATTAATAAATTGCTTATTTTGTACTTTTCCTTTATATTTATATGCATATCCTCTAACTTTTTCTCCCTGTGCTGAAATTTTTACTTTATTTGCGATATTGCCTGATAGAGTCTACTTTGTTCTAATATTGCACATTACTTTTATCACATCTTTCTTAGTATTTTTGTTGATCTATCCCCTCTTCTATAATCTTCTAACAGTGACATTTCTTGTCTTAATTGCTTTATATTTTTCTCTATTCGATACGTCCATGATGGTATTCAATTTCTCCCCTTCCTTTCCCTCACTACCCTGCGTTCTTGTGGTAGAACTTTATCAGTTATTAGTTTAGCTGCACAGTAATATATCTTGTTTACTTCTGTTATATCACATGGATTTCTATGGACATTTCTAATTACTGTGTTCATTTGTTTTATCAGATTTCTGAATTTGGGGTTTTATTGACCTTTTGTAGTTTATTTCTTTCATTGATCTTAAATCAAGCAATTTTTCTCATATTTCATTTTCTTCCACACTGAGGGCGCAATCCTTTGTTTTCCATTTCCTGCAGGCATTCTGTAGAAAGTACTATAGCATTTTCCTTTGCACTTTCTCTTCAATTTCATCCTGTGCCATCCGTTGCTCTATCATATGGGAACTCACTGTCCTATCACTCTTCAACATTGACTGCATCAGAGTTTCCACAGTTTCCTGTTCCTTCCCTTGCTGTGTAGCTTCAAGTGAACATTTATAATGGTTCCCTGTTGTGGTTCTCTCTTGTAAGAGCGGTGATGATCATCGAGGTGGTGGCCATGGCAGCTTGCTTCCTTACTGAGTTGTGTTTTATGATCATGTGTTGGTGGGACATAAAAGCACACATGGGGGAATGAGGGCATGTGGCTTGGGGCATAGATGAAGGTGCACAGTTAATTTGCTGGTGTGATGGGGGGAGGTTAGGTTGTGTTTCTAGCCATTAACTATTAGGGATCAGAGTGAAATCTCAGTTTTGGGGTAATGTTATATTGGTCAAGAGTTTAAATTGATTAATTGGAAGTGTAATCAGTTTGTATATATGACATGGAGAGCTTTTTGGTGAGTTGGTTTCTGGGAGAGAGGTTTTCCTGTCATTCTTGGCACATTGGCAGGGTATTGGATTTGGCAAGGGAGGACAGATCAATTGAAGTCATTAAGAATGTAGGTTGTTGGTCATCAAATGTTTATATCCTTATGTTATATAAGTGGGTACAGTGATTGGCTTTGTATTAAATTATTATAAATTATTATTTTTTGTCATTCTTGAATCCGTTGGTTGGATAAAGGGGGCTACAGTTAGACTGAATAGCACACAAGTGGGTTTGTATTTGTCCAGGAGACAATGCGGCTCCTTAGAATCCTTGCACTACATTTGGCAGGTATCAATTTGGGCATAATTCTGAAGCTACAGTTGGTAGTTAGGATAAGTGAGTATCTGTTTATTTTAAGAGGTTATACCCAGGTTTGTGTGTTGTGTGGTCAGAGGTAGTACCATGGTTATTTTGGCTTTGTATAAGGATCATCAGTTTGTTAATGTTAGGCTACTTAGGCAACTGGCTGCTTTACGTAGTTATATGATAGGGCTATTGGTGACGGGGATCCATTTTGGTTCAGAGAGGATGGAGTACACCTGAATGTTTTTGGTTTGAACCTTTTTAGTGTGTACTTAGGTATTTTTGGAGGCTTTGCTGAGGGTTTTGGAGTGAATGAGGGGGAGCAGCCTGTCTCAGGCTGATTGGCAGAAAACAGAGGCAGACTTGTCCCTCTTCTGCTCCACCTCTGGTGTTGGATGTTTAGTTCAGTGAGTTGGGGAATGAAAGTGAGCAAAGGAACACTGATTGATAAAGTAAATGAAGTAAGCAGAGGTGAGGATGCTGTTTGATAAGTAAAACTAAGTGAGTAGCTGTGATGCTGCTGCTTATTTGGTTAGGGTGAGCAAGGTTACACTGCCCTAGTAAATGGTTAAATGAATAGTCATGCTGTGATCAATAAATGAAAATATTGTTCAAAAAAGTTATGTTTATGGAAGTTTAATGAAGGTCATCAAATGTCATTTGGTGGGGTGTATTTATTGACGGGACCAGGCCAGTTTGTTCCAATGAATTAAATGGTACATTCTAGACATTCTAGGCATCATCCATCTACAACTGCATGATTATTTCTATTCACCATCCCATTAACTGCACTTTCAAGGTAATCTCAGAAATAGTCCTATGACATGGATACCATACCAGATTTTATACCTCCTTTGAACAGTGGCGGCTCGTGCCATTGAAATGCAGGGCTACAGCCCCCTCTCAGCTGTGAAGAAAGATAAACATTTTCAAAAATAAAATATTTATAAATTATTTCAATTTTTATTTGTATAGTACCGATTGGCTGCTTTGCCTAGCTGCGAGTCCAAGTGACTCGCTACTATGTCCCGGAACTCGTACTGAGCATGCTTGGTGAGTTCCGGGTTTTAAAAGAAAATAGTTTTATGTAAATCCGGACTGCTATAAAAGCAGTGCAGATTAAGGAGAGAAGCCATCAGTGTGATGCCCAGAAATCTATGCAGTTTAACCACAAAGTAAAGTGGAAGGGGATAAGACTGCCACATCCGCAGTCATGTACGTGACGTGAATGGCTACTGATTTGTTCTCACTGTCTTCCTGCGTTTTGCATGCTGAGAAAAACTGAGTGAGAAACCATCAGTAGTAGTAGTAGTTTACTTAATGGAGAGTTTGGAACTTCGCTGATCAGACAGTCACAGACGGACAGTAATTTTTAACAAATTTGTATGGTAGGTATCCTTGTCCTGTGTTTTCTTTTACTGTTGTGTTTTAAATGCCTCATATTGGTTATATGGCTAAAAAACATTTTTTCTGCACCGACCCATCTTTAAATAGGCTGCTCAACACAAGCTCAGCTCTGTATGTTGTAAAAATTTGAGAAATTAATACAGGAGAAAAACTGGGTAAAAAAAGAATGGACTAAAACTACTCAGGCACTCTTCCATATTACAATTTAATACTGTCCCCCCACCCAAAGAATTATAGACCTCACTAGTTCAGTAAGCTGAACAGCACCTTACCAAAATATAATATTTGTGAAGGGTACACTGGTTTTGCATAAACATCAGAAATACTCAGTCCATCATAAATATCAGACTGCAGTATTGCAAATCCTGCATGCATTTTCAGGCTTTGCCTGACAATGAGTGCTCATCGCAAAACTTGCAGTGTGTTTTATTTGATATGTGCCGTGCATCAATATATTTTCCTTATTTCCATGTTTAACACTCCAAAATACAACCAGATGTTCATGCAATTCATTTGTCTTAATCAAATACTCAATTTTTAACCCTGGATAAATTTCTTCTACTATCAAATGCTGAAAAAAGTCAAGTCAGTGAAAGGAAAACTGAAACTGTAAACATGGACTAATAAATTACAAATCCAATACAGATTTGAAAGACTTATAAAGGAAACAATTTGCCAGAAGATCCGGGATTTGAACTTATTGTCTGAAAACTGAAGATTTGTAACTGGGTGAAGTGCAGACAGTGTTTCCAAACAAATTGGAAAACCTACATGGGAATTAAAAGCATCAGTGTCATCCACAAATTATGCTGTGGAATCAACAGTTGTGTACATACAGCAAGCAGTCAATACCTGAAATCACAATCTTTATGATTTTTGTGGTGCCAGGCAAGGAACGTCCGGATGCATTTACACACAGCAAGGTAGTTTTTTTTTTTTATTGTGCAAAAACACTATAGCTTGTAACATCATATGCATGCACTGCATGTAAACTGAGAGGAAAATAAACTATGAACTGCTCCCACAGTGTGTAATGCAAGTAAAATGTATGCTGGGAAATGCCTTAATGCCCTGAACACCCAATATGCATAGCTAGAACTTCAGTGGGAAACTTTAAGGCTGTAAACTACTAACAAAACTAATAGGTTTGATTCCCATACCCTCCAAGTCCTTGTGCATATTACAGTTTTGTCCAAATTGTCTAACCAGTTTTCCCATTCCTTTCTTGTGAGAGCAATCTGTGCTTACCGGGTTAATAAGTATGAACTATCTCAAATGCTATGAAACAGACACCATTGAAATATTTCACATGCTTTTAATAAGTATCGCAAAACACAGGGGCTCCTACATTAGAAGTTATGTATCACACCTACTCAAAATTAAGTTTTATGATTCCTTAAAGGTCAAAGTTTGCATTAAGCTGTAGAGAATACTGTCTAAAATGTTGAATGTCTTACTGTTCTTACAGGATTAAACTGAGGAAACTGCTATTGGAAAATTAATTTGAAAGTCTTTGAAAAAAAAACAACAATGCTTGTCTACAAAATGGTGGGCTCCATTGCTTTTAGTTGGAACATGGAAGTAGGACACCATACTGACAGAAAGTTGTGTAAAGACAGCTACTAAGTAGAAAACTATGTGTAAACAATTCACTTGTGTGAGAAATGGGAATCTGCTGCATGGATGAAATTCTGTTTTTACCAAAGTGCAGTGACCTCAGAAATTATTTTATTAAAGGGTTGTAGAGAGCAGAGCATCTTGTATGTGATGTGGTTACAGGGGCAAAGTCCCCCACAAGAAATCTAACATCTTCAGCTTTGCGTGAATGACATTTTACTATGCTTTATAAAAAAAAAAAAAGCATTTGTACAGCTGTTCTCTGTACTCATGACCTAAAATCATTATACTGTTGATGTTTGAATTTATGAATGAACTATGACTATTTCCAGTTATATAGTTACAGCTGTCCCTGTTTGTTATCATGCTGATGTTGATATAAGCATTCTGAAAGTTATTGAATTATGTTTTTGACTTAAGACTGATAGACATTCTCTGAAGGTCTTGTTTGCAGAATAATAATTTCATTGATTTTTTGCTCAGTCTATTCAATACAGTTTAATCTGGTATTTCTATCTAAATGACCTTGAGTCCCTACTACAGCTGATTTGTTACAGTTATGAAACAACATTTGCAAACTCAATTTGCTTGGGAAATTAACAACTCTGCAGTCTTCTTTATTAATTGTCTGTGTAACAATTGCTGTTAACTTTTGAAGTTTAGCCAGCTCCATTCAAGTACTGTAAAATACCCAACAGTAACATTCAGTAGTAACTTCAGTCACTGTCCTAGTTAGCCTGTGTGTGTGATGTAGCAGAGTTTCTCTTGTAATTACTTCTTTAATTTAAACAGTTATTTGATAACTAAACTATTTTATGTAAGTAATGCTTTAATATGTTGTCCTAGGAACTGTTTTTGGTAGCATACACTTTGAAAGACACTTGTGTCTCTCTGGAACCCATGGCATCCTGAAACTGTTAATGTTTAGTTTATCTCTATGAGTGATTTTTTAGAAAAGGATATATTCCTTTATCTACATGTATTTTTTGTGTCTGTGTGTGTACCGATTTTCGCATGACATTTTTTGTCCGTTTTTCATAAAATTGTGGTTTCTATCAAATTAGTGACAAATCAGTAAAGACTGAAGTTAGAAATAATGACACATTATGACAGGCATTTGAGTTTCAGATTTCATACCCTTCAGAAAAATCATCCTAATGCAAGACCTACTATTTTATTAAATTTCTAAGTGTGTAAGAGCAATATTTAAAAATTGTCCTTATTTTTGGGCCTCTGTCCAACTTTTATTTATAGCTTTGTCCAGATTTCTTGTTCTGTGGTTGAGAGTTATGACAAATGTGTGAGGACCATCACCATCAGACAGAGACATTTCAGATTGTGACATACTTGCACACAACTGCTCCATGTAGTGACTTTGGATGTGTCCAAGCAAGGCAAGGAGCAATTATGCTGTAAGTGTACAGAGTATCCCCCCATCCAAGGCAAACACAAATACTATAGTGACTTTTCATCTGTCCTTAATTTTGCAAAATGTTCTGGTTTTCTGTTATATTTCTATTGTTGATTTATGCTTCTTATTATTCAGAAAATGCATGTAGCTGCAGCGCCTGCCCTGTGTTTAAGTAAGAATGCTTTAATAACCATCAGGAAAGCTTGTCTGAGATTGCAAGATGCAAGTAAGCTTTAATAAGTGTACTGTTAAGGAATTATCAACATAGAAAGACTTTTTGTTGTTGCCATGCAGAGAATATTCACATAAATAGATAATATATAAGCCTTAGGTATTGAAATGCATATGACACTATTTGTAATAAAGGACAGGATTACAGTATTTTCAGAAGCTCATTACATTTGGTGATGACTTGCAGTCATGTTTGTAGGCTTTACCCATAAACTAAACAGAATGCCAATCTATCATGTGTGGTCCATAACGTGCAGTAATCCTTTAAGCAATTTACCTTGAGCTTGTATGTTGTTTGTTGTTCATTTTTTACTTTGATAAGGTTTTCTCTACGAAACAAGTAGACAGTTGTTGTCAGGCAGCAGGTCTTTTTTGGATAAGAATCATTTTTACAAGTGTTGGTATCACAGAGTTTGCTACTTTCAACATGTTACCTGGTACTTTTATAAAGCTGAATATAAATTATAATTAGAATTGCAGTGCAAAGAGAAGTGGTTTGAGTTGAGTGCTGCTTGTTTTTTTTTTATACTTGATTTTGACTGGCAGTCCAGTAATGTAGTTAACAAGTAATTTATTTTTTTTTATCCCTCACAACCTTTTTGTTTCCATCTAGATATTAAGTAAGCTGTCATGTAGCCAATGCATTGAAATATTTTGATAATACATTGCTTTAGTTTCATCACCAGTATGGCTTCTATGATAACGATATAATCGTGGATGATGTCCTTATTGTTTGGGATGGGACCCTTGATGAATTCAGATTATTCTTGGGTTATTTAGAGACAACTACCAGCTTTCTTAGGTTCACTATTGAGACATCATATGAAACAGTGAACTTTCTTGATGTGAGTCTGTGTATAAAAGGAGGCAAATTGGTTTCTACTTTACACAGGAAGACCTGCTGGAAGAATGCTATTTTACATTTTGACAGCATGCATCCTCGACATGTATTTCGGGGAATTGTGAAGAACCAGTTCAGCAGGCTTTTAAAACTTTGTAAGGATAAAACAGATTTATTAATGGAAGCAAATAAAATGGAGAAGATTTTCATTGACAGAGGTTATGATACTGGCTTAGTTAGATGCATTAGAGCTCAGGTTTTGGGGGATGTTCAGGCATCAAATAAGGTCAGTACCAATAAGAAATTTGTTGCTGAACCTAAATATAATCATTATAAGGGGACATCTGAAAATTTACGGTTTATTACAACCTATACCAATGATAGTACAGTGATTAGGAGGATCATAAGTAATAACTGGGGAGTACTAACAGTAGATGATAAGACAGCTAAGCTGGTTGGCACTACTCCTCGATTTACTTATAGGAATAATAAGAGCTTAAAAAGGATTTTGTGCTCTAATCCGAGGGTTGGTGATGTCTTGAGAGTTGGCACCCCAGACAAATTAGGTACTTTTCCATGTAAACACTACAATTATTGCAGGTTTATTTCTGCTGAGCAGAAGTTTGTGCATCCGATCCTGAACTACTCCTTTAATCCTAGATTTTATGCCTCATGTGAGACCTCAGGTTTGATTTACTTAGCTACCTGCCAGTAGTGTCCCACCTTCTACATAGGATTAACTAAGAGAAAACTCAAACATAGAATTTACAATCATATTTACGATATAAAACGTAAAAATGAACTCAATGCATTGGCGAAGCATGTCTCTTTAAATAATGATCATGCCTTCGTATTTAGAGTTCTGCAGATTGTTGATTCCAATGTAAGAGGGGGGGACTACATGAATTATTTAGAGCAGAAAGAGCTAGAATGGATTTTTAAGCTAAGAGGTCACTATCCACCAGGACTGAATATATATGTCTCTCTTAGATCCTTCCTGAATTCTTGCAGATAGTAGAAGCGACCTTTATGATGAGTTTTAGTTATGGTTGCTGTTTGATAGTTCCAGGTGTGATTAATTTGAGAGTATTTTTATATATATAAAAAGTTTTTATTTATTTAATATGATACTGTTATAGTATTATCTAAATGGACGTTTTAATGTTTATGTCTTTGTTCTGCTAGAATGATGTGCTTGTGCTTTTAACACAGACACCTTTCCATACATTTTCATTTAGCAAGATCAAACATATAGATAAATTTCAATATGCTATGTATTTATTTACTTCATATATTTACATTTTATACTTATGCTTTTATAGGTTATTAGATATTTCATATAATATGTGTTTTTTTGTTTGTGACAGTCCTTTTTAAACCAAAGTAAGCTGTTACTTAATTGTATTTGTTGCTGAGAGAGGTTATTTTTTGGAGGAATTGAATAATGACATAATTATGATTTGTTTAATTGATTAAATGAATGTAATTGGAAGCTTCTGCTAAAGTATATAAACCTGATTAGTTCTGTCTTATATCATGGTCTGAAGAAGCGTATACTGCATACGTGAAAGCGCTTACCCACTTTTTGCGAATAAAAATCTTTTATTGAGAACTTTGGTTTGCTCAGCTGCATATTTCCGTGGTGAGTCTGTACGTTTTGCTGAACTTTCATAAATAGATAATATATAAGCCTTAGGTATTGAAATGCATATAACACTATTTGTAATAAAGGACAGGATTACAGTATTTTCAGAAGCTCATTACATTTGGTGATGACTTGCAGTCATGTTTGTAGGCTTTACCCATAAACTAAACAGAATGCCAATCTATCATGTGTGGCCATAACATGCAGTAATCCTTTAAGCAATTTATCTTGAGCTTGTATGTTGTTTGTTGTTCATTTTTTACTTTGATAAGGTTTTCTCTACGAAACAAGTAGACAGTTGTTGTCAGGCAGCAGGTCTTTTTTGGATAAGAATCATTTTTACAAGTGTTGGTATCACAGAGATTGCTACTTTCAACATGTTACCTGGTACTTTTATAAAGCTGAATATAAATTAGAATTAGAATTGCAGTGCAAAGAGAAGTGGTTTGAGTTGAGTGCTGCTTGTTTTTTTTTTATACTTGATTTTGACTGGCAGTCCAGTAATGTAGTTAACAAGTAATTTATTTTTTTTTATCCCTCACAACCTTTTTGTTTCCATCTAGATATTAAGAAAGCTGTCATGTAGCCAATGCATTGAAATATTTTGATAATACATTGCTTTAGTTTCATCACCAATATGGCTTCTATGATAACGATATAATCAGCATAAGAGAACATAAGAAAATCACCTTTCACAACTGCATCATGGCCTGTAAGCGGTTTTGAGCTGAGAAATCTATTTCCTAATGTATTCTGTTATCATCATATCATTTTTATTATTAATGATAGTCAGCGATCATCTCTTAGCTTATCTTCATTGTGTTATGATGCAGGTAACCTATATGTTTCTATGCAGGATAAATTTTTTGATCTGTGTAGATTCTTGCCATTTTTCTGCTGTATCCAATGTTTTTAGATTCTTCACAGTAGATAGTCAAAGTGAACTGCTAAAACAATACAGTTTTTAGCAATATACTTCAATACCTGCCTATTCATGGCATTGCATCCCTTAATACAAGGGATTTTATCACGTTGTCGATGGATGTAAATTAAAATACTTACATTAAGAAGGTTTTATATCATCATGTTTCCTATCAATTCTGATGGATGAGCAAATTAAAACATGTGATAATCACTTTACAAATGTGCTGTGTATGCTCCAAAAACATGATTAGGCAGTGAAATGGAAGCAGAACAAACATGTCTTGAATGGCAAGCAATATGCTCCATCTAATTGTTCTTCAAATCATTCTGCATGAAAGAAGACAGACAAAAAAAACCTGAGGAAAATCAGCGCCGTGAAGGGTTACTTAATTTATTTTTCTGTATCTGAATGAGAGGTAGGGACATAAATATAATCATGAATGTCCACAGGCATGATTCAGATCACAGAAACAAAGCTTAACACATCAGATAACTAATTTGCTAAGATGTTCTGCTTGACACTGATAAAGCTGAAAAGACAGTGTCCAAACAGCTACTTCTGATTTTCCATAGGGCACTTACAACTATCTAAAAAAATTAGAACTTTATTCCAGAGAAATTCTATGAATAACAACTTGGAGTAAATAACATAATCATTCATTTGGTTAACAATCATTAAATCAAAACTCTGTAGTGTGCAGTTAAAATGAGGTAGTCTCTTGTCTCAGAGTTACCAAATAAGGCAATATTAAAAAAGGCTCATTATAAAAGTAAACTATTACATATTTATTAAAAACAGTCACTTTAATTTGTTTTATGACAAAATATGCATTCATGACCTTTTGCTGGTTAAATAAACGTATTGCGCTCTGAATGTCTGAGTATGTGTGCTGAGCATATGAAAAATAAACACTGTTGTTATTAAATAACATACATATTATGTGTTAGTATAACTACGTGAAAAGGTTGTTGAAAAACATTTATGAATAATTGTGTTCTTACTTTAGTGTTGCCATTAAGCAAAATATGAAATTTAGACTACATTAGTTGCTAGTCTACATGAAGTCTTAGTGTAGAAGTGCACTTTCTCAATAGCTCTTCTGTTCTTTTATTTTGCCTTCTACCTATCAGAGATCCAACAATAAATATAAAAAATGTCCAGTTTTGTATGCATAACAATGCAAAGCAGATGGCGTTTTTTTATTTCTTGCATCTGTAATCAATTCGTTGTTTTTGCATGAAGTATCTTTTTGTCCTTTCAGAATGGAATATGTGCCTCAAGACAGATGAACAAAAGATTTGATTTTGTAGATGAAGAGTCTCTCTGCTTTGTATTCTTTTCTGCTTGAAGTGAGTTTAAGCAGTTGAAGCTCATAATAGTATTTTCAGCCTTGAATAATCTTAAGAGAAGTTTAAGGTGTACTGTGCTATTCATGCCTTGACATTAATTAATAAAATGCATTAGCTTTTTTTATTCTTAATACCTGAATACTGAATGTGCTAACTGGCCTCTAATCTTGACTAGAGGAAAAGCAATTGCTTGTGTGTGTCCTTGCACTTTTATATGCTTGTGTGTGCACGGTCACAATATGCTGGCCTTATTATTGAAGAAAAGGGTGGAATACTATGACACTATTCATAAAAAAACACTAATAACAATGATGGAAAATAAACAGAATTCTCAATCATCCCTGCTGATATTGTCACATGCTTTTCTGACATTTAATTATTTCCACCATCACTTTACTAACAACAAAATCAGTATAATATTCAAATTGTAATGGATTTAAATCTATTTTTCTTTTGTCTGCAGCACTGATTTCTTAACTGGGTAGTCGGGTTCTGTATCCCACAAGAGTATGTTACTGCTTACATCCTCTTTAATCTTGTGTTTCTGTATCTGTTAGTCACTATGTTTACTCCATCATTTGCAAGGTAACCAAATCTCCCCAAAACTAGATGAACAAAGCACCTGCATGCAGAGCTGGTAGTTGGAAAAAAAAAGGTAAAGTTTGCACAACACTAATGTTGTGTCAGTGACAATAGTTGTTTGCTTTACGTAGATTCACCCCACTCCTAGTTATGCCAAAAGGTGTCTTAGAACTTGGTTAAACATTGGTCAGTGCTTTAGGTATGACATGTCTTCCAGCATCTTACCAGTAGCAACACTGATGATCAATGCTACACCAAAGGCATGATGTAGGAGATTCTGCAGCATATATCCGAGGGCATCATCACAAGAAAGGTGAGTAGGAATTAATCTCATTATTTTTTCCATATGCAATGCCAGCTCATGTGAGGGCTGCTAATCAAATCAGGGTCATTCAGTCCATAACCAGGAATTTCTAGCACTATGACAGAGAGGTGCCATGAACAACATTTTAAAGGGGTACACTGTATAAGATCAATTCTTCTGTCCCTCAGTACTAAGTGCATTAATTTTAAGCAAACGTAAGTACGACACAATGTTAGAATAAGTATCAAGATTGTGGCAACAGCAACTTCATTTTACAAGGCCAAACAATAGTAAGTTTGACATGAGTAAGCAGTGGCAGGTAGGTATTAAAACACTAACTAAATAAACAAATTGACTTTATTACTCACTAGTTTCCAGCATCCAGTGCCAGGAAATTATTGGAAAAAAGAACATTAATAATTTCTACAACTTAGTGCCAGGCAGTTACTGAAAAAATATTAATTTTCTGTTATTCTTTTCTGATGCAGCCATAGTTATCTAAAAATCCATGCGAGTAGGCCTAAACAGTAATATATCACTCTAGCCTAAACAACGATCCAGAGGGAAGCAGAACGAACGCCGAAACGAATATCATTGGTGGGCCTTGAATTCAAAAAATCATTTGATTAAGCCAACTGAGATTTTATGACAAGGACAATGAAAGCATTTGCATTCCCTGACACAATAAGAGAATTAATTAGGAAGTTATATGAAGAATAGGAGACAACATTTTAAGGAGATTCCTCTTCCAATAATCTGTGTTTGTATAATGCAACCAGGCAGGGTTGTTCTCTTCCCCCTTTGTTATTTGCTTTATACTTAGAACCACTAGCAAAGAACATAAGGGTCTCAGAAATTCAAGGATATAACTATATGGTACTTAAGAAAAGTTTACCTTATTTTCTGATGATATTATCTTGTATTTGATACATCTAGTAAAGGACAGCTCATGTTGCAAAACATTTTGAGACAGTTTCGGGTCTTTTTTGAATATGAGAGTAGTAAAGATAAAGCAACAGTTATAGTGGTATACATGAATAAATTGAAGTGTTAGGTGATTACTAAAGAGTTGAAGGGATTTATCTGTGAAGGGAAGAGGTCAACAGTTAATTAAGTTGCTTCTCTCTATAGAATAAACTGGTTTGAAGGGATACTTTATAGCAACACAGTTATGACTTATATACATAACCCAAGCAGATGGCTATAAAACAAAGTGGAAAGGAGCGATGAGATAAGTTTCTTCTGGTACATTGCAAATGTTGTAGGTATGATGGGAAAGAGAGAACTGGAACACGTCTCCTGGCAATGGAAGGAGCTGGAACATTTTAAAAATTCCCTGCATAATGTTTTCTCAGAAATGTTGTGAGGAGGGCAAATTAATGTAAGTAAGGAAATGATTATTTGAAGCTGAGATATAGTCTCTGATTTGTCTAAACATAATAAGGCCTACTAAGTTTATTGCTAGTGGCTGACAAAAAACACTAGAAAATGTAAATCAAAATGTAAACCAGCTGTAACTGAAGTAATCAACATAGTAATGAAGATAAAAGAAATGGAGGTGTGATCCTTAGAAAAATTAGAGAGTAAATTAATTAAAAGTAAATGGAATTGGTGGGAGTGATACTTGTACAATAATGCCCAGAGTATGAGTAAGGTTTTAAAGAGGGCAAGGAATTTAAGGAATTGAATAATTTATGTAATGTTGGAGTTAATGGCTGTCAAAGGAAACATATTTGCATACATTTGTTACTACGATTTGTTTTCTTTCTTACATAGCGGGAAATATGTGTACCAGTGTCACTCTTTTAATTGTGATTTAATTAAGGTGTTTAAGCAAGCAATAATGTCCTCCGGGGTGTGTGTCAGTGTATAATTAGCACCCATCCAGGGGTGTTATGAGGTCTGACTCCACAGGCTGAGTTGATAAATCATTGGACAAAGGGTATCAAGACTCACTTGACCCAGTCTTGATGAACGAGGATCCAGCCGTCCTGTTATTAGATGCATACTAGAGATAATAGTTATAACTGGATATACCGAATGCCATACAAAAAGATGGGCTAGTTAAGGCTGAGACCACTGCAATAAACTTGAATCAACTGGTGGCAGATCAGATCTGATAGAGGCAATCTTGTCAGTGAAAAACCAAGCAGCTGAATCCTTCTGAGGAAAAGATAAAGGTCATCTAGTGGTTCTCCATTGGGAAGAATACTGCTGACCAGTTCGTAAGATCTCTCTGGACAAGAATACAGGCTTGTCTAGTTTATTGGTTTTTTTTTTTCATTGTTTATATATGTGAATGCCATTCAGAATGTTGATTTTCAGAAGGGCAGAATCAAAATATAGACCAAGATAAGTGGGTATTAAGTCTAGGAGTGTGTTTGTGAGAGTATTGGTGGGTTAGGTTAAGGTAAATAGATAGTGTTGTGCATGTTTGCTGGTGTGTACGTCTGTGTCTGAGCCTGTCTTATCTTGTAACAGAATTATGTAAATGATATTTCTAAGGTAAATTTGGCTGTTAAGGGAAGTATTAAGATTACCCTAGTTAGTAAGGTGATGCAGGAGGGTTTAGTACAGTGCTACGGGAAAAATAACACTTTAGGTGTTGATAGTTATAGAAATTCGTGGATATTATAAATAGTTAGATGAGAGTTATGTTCTGTTATTTGCCAACAGATTATTTATCTGTTTTATGCCAGGATCATTGCTGTTCATATTTATTTATTTTTTTATTTATTAATTATACATTTGTTTACCAAGGAAGCCTGGCTGAACACAAGTCTTTTTTCAACACAGGCCTGGGGAGGAAAGGTCCACATAAAACATAGTAGTTAACAAGATTCAAGTACAATATTTATAACATACAAAGTTGTAGACAGTAGCAAATAACTAATGTTTCACATACATGTACAGTTAACAAAGATTTGACATCATTTTGTAATTCAAAGAAGCATAATATAAATTTATAAGTATGTGAGAATCTTTCACCAAATATTAACTAGCAAATAGTCTTTCTTAGTCATCAGACTTATAAGATCTTGGTTTGGAAAAACAAGTAGTGTGATTGAGTTATTGTCAGCATAGAAGCAGTAGCTATAATCTTAGTCTCAGGCAGATTAATCAGGAGCAGCACATGGGCATAGCCATTTTTTGGACAAGTGAGTTTTTAGCTTTAGTTTGAACTGTGCTGAGGTTGTGGTGGATGATATGTTGGGAGGTAGAGCATTCTAAATTGTAGCTATATAGTTGGAGAACAGGGATTCACCAGCCTGATTGTTGTCAGTGGTAATACTTATCAGGGTTTTGTTGCAGGATCGTAGGGTTCTAGTGCTGGAGTATGGCTGTAGCAGGTTTTGCAGGGCAGATGTTTTTTCTTTGTGATAGAGTATTTTCTGGGCCATGGTTAGTTGGTTATATAGCAGGAGTTGAGGAAGTTCTAACCAGTTGAGCTGCTTGAGTGCTGTGCAGTGATGCCACCTAAAATTTGAGTCGGTGGCAAATCTTGCAATCTTGTTATACCATGTCTCTAGTTTTGCTAGGTCAGATTTTCTTACATTGGTAAATATGGGTGATGCATAGAGCAGGGTGGAGATCAGGTGGGTTTGGGTTATGTTAGCTTTTGTGTTTTTGTGAGGTAGAGTTTGTTCCTGTATGGTGTACCTAATTTTTCTGTGTACTTGTTTTATGGTTTGAGATATGTGGATATCAAATTTCAAGCTATTATCTATTTTAACCCCCAAAAGTTTAGTGTGTACACTGGGTATGATGATAGTATTGTTTGTTGATATAATATGAAAAGAGGAGAGGGGTACACTAGTTTTTGTAAGGTGGAACAGTATACATTTAGTTTTATTGGGGTTCAAGATTAAGTGGGAATTTGCTAGTCATGTTTCTTAAAAAGCATTTGATAAAAAAATATGTGAAACACATTGGCTAGCTTAGAAAAAGCATCACGGCTTTCTCTATATGTATTGTTATTAGTACAGTAATATTTGTCTTCTTGCTTATAAAATGTCATGGATAACACATTTTTAGACATGCAAGACTATCTGAAATATACAATATACTATTAGTCATGCTAGCTTACACTTTCTTTCTTACAAAACTTCTATACCCTTACCTGATTTACAACTTTTTTTCATCTTGCAATAAAAAAGTTATGTCAAAGTTATGTGAAAGTGGAAAAACCCTACTAGAACAAGACATGCCTTTTTGTCCTTAATTATAACAAATGTCAACGCACTCCTGAGGTATGTTCTTTAGATAACACTTTAAAGTAGCAGTCAAATCTTTATAGGTTGTAGTAAATGAGGCATAAACTAATGGTCCTATAGCACTTACAAAAAGGGAAAGGGAGTTTTCTCTTGTTTGATGGTCAAATTGCAACTGATATGGTTTAGTATGAATTACATAATAATAATAATAATACTCATAAATATAATTCTCTGTATTATTCTAGAATAAGAGTACTAGGCTCAGTCAATAAACTCAGTCCCGTCAACAAACATAATACAAAAATAATCTATTACTTCCTCTCATATCCACAGGGAGTGTTGATTTTATATTTAAAAAAATAGTTGCACATTACGCAGTAAAAAGGAATGCAGCCACAGCAGTTTTTTTCCTTATCACTATTTAGCAGAATAGCTGTTGCATCATACATGAGTTAACTATGACTAGTTTTTGTACTTAAAGAATAAGGCAACTACCTTACTTTCAAAGAAAAGGGTCATAACATGTATGCATGTATGTATATGCAGATATGAACATGCTGTGCAATCACTGGGATCAAAGTAGTCAACAAAGTAAATAAATGTTTGCCAGTTAATTTCTAATCCAGTGAAGTGTTAATGGGAGAAGAAGCAAGTGCACTAATAAAAAGGGAATACCCTCTGTAGGAGATATTTCCTTTGCTGCTGATTATTTATAGGTTCATAGGTTCATACTAGGCTATCTGCCCTAGGGCATTTATAAGCCTAGCCAGAGTGTGTATGGCTTTCGCCACCCATTTTAAATTAATTTTGCTATGCCCTTTTTCGAGGTTAGTATACTGTGTCTCTGTCTAACAGTGACACAGAAGTGATACCCGAGGTAAACCTATGATCTCCCATCCACTCATCAAGATTCCTCTTGAAGAGAGTCAAAGAGAGACTCTGCCTAACCTGGACTGGGATTTTATTCCAGAGTGAAGGGAGCCTCTGGGTTATGAATCTGTCCCTCCAGAATGTCCTATTTATTTCAGTGCTGAGGTTTAAGTCCCGCGAGCGCGTAGCTCGATGGGATTTGGATTTTCTGAGGTGCAGCATGTCCATTAATTCCGGGTTGGACATGGCTTTATACGTCAGACACAGATCGCCTCTGAGCAGGCAGTATGCCACTGAGTAGAGTTGGAGTTTCTTTAACCGGGCAGCATACGGCATCTGTTTGAGCCCCTTGATCCTCTTGGTGAGGTACTTTTGGGGTCTTTCCAGTTGCTGCAGGTGTCTGGTAAGGTACATCCCAAAAGGGGCATTGTACTCAATTATGGGCCTGATGAGGGATGAGTAAAGAGGCACGATGACCTCCCCTGATCTAGATGTGAATCCCTTAAGTATTAGGTGGGCTAAATAAAATGTTTTTCTAACCACTTTGGCCACGTGGTTGTCAAATGAGAGATTGCTATCAACTTGGGTCCGCAGGTCCCTAATTACTTCTTCTGTACTTAATGGATTACCACCTATGTGGTAATTTGTGGGCACTTTGTTTTTGCCAAAGGGGATGACTATACATATTTTGGCGTTTAGCTTGAGGCCATGGCTCTGGCACCAGTTGTCCATTTCTATGAGGCCCTTTTGGAGGATGCTTGTGTCGGCTGGAGAGTCTATTATGGTGCCCAGTTTGCAGTCATCTGCGAACTTGGTCAGCCACAGTCCTTCCATGTTGGCCTGTACCTCCGAGAAATATATACTGAACAAGAGAGGTCCCAAGACTGAGCCTTGTGGGATGCCACTTGTAACTGGTTTGGAGTCTGACATGGCTCCAGCTATTCTAACCATGAGGGTTCTGTCCTTGAGCCAGTTTGCAACCCATCTAGTGACATAGGGGTTTATATTTAAGCTGGTGAGTGTATCTATAATGCCCGAGTGGGGTATTGTATCGAAGGCTTTTGAGAGGTCCAGGTAGGCTGTGTGGACCACTTTCCCCTTGTGGCCTTGGTGACTGTTTCAAAGAAATCAACCAGGTTTAAGAGGCAGGATCTGCCCTTAACAAAGCCGAACTGGGCAGGATCCAGTGTCTGTCAGTCCCCAATATCTTTATTTATAAGGTCCATGATGATCCTTTCCATAGCTTTGCAGACCAAGCTAGTGAGACTTATGGGGCGATAGTTTCCAGGATCTGTTGAGTCACCACCTTTGTGGAGAGGGACCACTGTTGCTGCACGCTACTCTTTGGGTACATATCCTGTAGTAAGGCTGAGATTGAACAGTAGTTTTAGGTTTGGGTTTAGCTCTTCTTGGAGTTCATGTAGGACGCAGCCCTGGACACCGTCTGGTCCCATTGATGCTGTGTTTCTTGCTTTGGAGAGGGCAGCTCTTACCTGACCATCTGAGATGTCAGGGGGGCAGCACTCTGCTGGGATAGATATTAGCCCTTTTGGTGGGGAGGGGGGGGAGTTTGCGCTGAACCTGTCAGCTAGGATGTTGGCAATGTCTGTGAGTTTGGTGTATTTTTTGTCATTTTGGACTAATTCTGAGCATATCTGGGAATTCCCACCCAGGTTCCTAACATAACTAAAGAAAGCCTTGTGATTATCCTTAGTGTCCTGTGCAATTTTTCTCTCGAAGCTGGCCTTAGATGATTTTACGAGAGCCCATAGTTTTATGCTAATACTGATCAGAGATGCCTTCCCTTTTTGGAATTTTGCTCTGACATGTAGTAGCTTCCTCCTTCTATTGTATAGTTTGTTTATGGCTGAGGTCCACCAGACAGGACTTCTGCCTTTGGAGGATTGGGTCTTGGTTTTATTTGGGATTGCATGATCCATGCATTCCTGAAGGTGTTTATAGAATGCGTTTATAAAGGATTTTGTGGTCTGGGCCGTATTATCCACAGGCCTGGGGGCTTTGAAGGATTCCACCTCGGTTTTGAGGAGTGTGAAATTTGCTTTAGAGAAGTTTTTCACTGTGGTTTTATGGGCATGGGGTGTGGTTGGGATGTGAATATCCAGTGAGAATAGTTTATGGTCTGATCTTACCAGTGAGGGATACACTTCTGGTCTGGAGCACAGAGTCCCCATGTTGGTGATGATCAGGTCCAGTATGTTTTCCCCTCTTGTGGGAGTGGTAACAAGTTGTTCCATAGCATTTGAGTTTATAAATTCTAGGAACCTTTGGGCTAGGGTGTTGGAGCTAGAGTAATGCTCCCAGTCTATGTTTGGGAAGTTGAAGTCACCCAATATAATGGTGTTTGGAGAGACCTTCATATTTTCCAGTGTTCTCAGGAAGGCCGAGTGGGGTTCCTGGGTTTGGGAGGGTGGTCTGTAGCAGGCTATAAACTGGAAGGCAGTTTTACCGACTGTTAGTTGCACATGGATAGTCTCTGATGCTTCGTGCTGTGCCACCAACCTGGAGGTGTGGGTATCTTTGATGAATATTGATACTCCCCCTCCTTTTGTGGTTCGGTCCAAGTTTTGGGGCTGAAAAGCATGGTATGAGGTATAACCTGGTAGTGCTGGGGTGCTCTCAAGAGCCTTGAACCAGGTTTCTGTTACTGCCCAGATATCGATGTTCTCCATGCTAAGGAGAGTTTCGAGTGCATGCATCTTGAGGTTTAGACTTCTGGCATTGAGTAGCATTACTCTTGTTTTCTTATCCCTTGTGATACCTATGGAGGTGGATTTGTCTTTTGAGCCTTGCCTAAAAAAGGCACTATGGGCGTAGAAAGAGCCTTTGCCAATATCCGAAAGCCCAGGGGTGACAGGTGCAAGCCATCCCTAGCAAAGCATCGTGGCTTGTCGAGCATGTCATCCCAGGCTGACAGGCATTGGATCCCCTTTGAATGACACCAATACTTAAGCCAATTGTTGAAATTGATAATCTTGTCTTCATATTGTGGCATCATTCTTGGTGAGGGTAAGATGCTACTCAAGGTCAGGGTCATACCGGCCTGGGCTACATGCTCAGAGAGCTCCTCTATGTCTCTTTTCATGTAGTCCAGGGAGGTACATCTCAGGTCATTCACACCAGCATGGACAATGACTGAGTCATATTTGTACTTGCCTTGGAGTGACCTGAGTGCTTGTGTTATGTGGCGGATCCTAGCGCCCGATAGGCAGCTCACCATGACTATCTCCTTGTTCAGCCTGGTGAGCGGGACGTCAGTGTGCCTGATGATAGAGTCACCTATTACAAGTGTATCAGGTGTGTTGTTTAGCCTTAAGGGCTGTGACTGTTCGGCACACTGGCTTTGTGAGCTATGTGTTGCACGTGTTTTGTTTTGGGGTAGCGGTTGCTTGGGTGTCTGCTCTGGAGGTCTCTGCTGCTTAGGCAGATTTTTATTTAGAGCCTCCAAGTATGTTTTTGTGTGTTTATGTGTTTGGTTTGCTGTCGTGGTAGGTCTATGTGAGACTGGAATTGTAGTGAGTGTGGTTTCCTTCTCCTCCTGACTGGTTACACCAGTACTGAGTTGAGAGAGCTTAGCCTCCAGTTTGGCTATATGGTTGCATCTCTCACATGTGTTGGACTTTGATGGGTGGAGGAGAGGGTTGTCTGTGTACATTAGGCAGTTGTAACATTGCCTCAAGATTCCCAGGTTCACCAGCCGGACCGGAGAGGAGATTGACAACTGACCTTTGGACATGCTAGAATAGTATTGGGAATTCTTTTACAATTGAAAAAAAGGGCCAGTGGGGAACAAGTTACTCAAGGGGAGTTTGTGAGGGTGTAGTGCTTTTAATTTTTTAGTGCTGACTTATATAATTGCTTTAGTGAGCAAGTGCTAGGCTTTAGCGTAGGAATAGGGTATTTATTATGAGAACTAGATTAGTTCCAAAGCTCAAATCCAAATAAGCGGCGCTGCTCGATGCCGCGCTATGCACAAAATCACGCAAAGCCGTGCTACAGCGGGTTTTATACAGGCGGACTTGAAAGAGCTAGAAATTGGCCCAAAACAGCCAACAGACTACCAGATTTAGTGTAATGAATGATAACATCTAGAAATGGGAAATGAATATGATGTTTTGTGCAGTTATGCAGCTATAAAATGTTGCTTTCTGACCTTAGTATTGTTGTGTGTGTGTGTGTGTGTGTGTGTGTGTGTGTGTGTGTGTGTGTGTGTGTGTGTGTGTGTGTGTGTGTGTGTGTGTGAGATTGTGTGCACGTGCATATGTGTGGGTGTGTGTTTAGGACTTAAAAATAACCACCAGACCGACCATTTTTTTTCTCTTGTTTGCTTGGTAGTTCTGAAATCACTTCTGTGTTTCTTTATAGAAACTACTGAATCTTTTGTTTCTGTGGAAAAGATAGTGTGTTATCCACCTGTGACAGTTTTTTTCTTCAGAAGTTCGATAAGTTTCTACCTTAAGCTGCCTAAAGAGGTTGTACTTTCAGCAGCTTCAGAATAATTACATTTTTTATCTGTTCCAGCCTTCTCTTACCTGTCTGTCTTAACATTCAGTTTATATCCTTTAATTTATTTGACTGTGAAATATGGAACTTGCCATTTAATCATATCTTTTTTTTCCCTGTAGAGAAGATCAAAAGTATTGCCTGATCTCCACCTTTTAATTTCCTGGTACCTGCATTAATATACCCCTTTTTGTAGCGTGTGTTTCAATGTGTTACCACATAATGACCATCTTCATTTCATCATATCTTGTTAGTCGATATCGCATTCCTTGACAATTTTAAATGTTTTCCACACTAAGTTTTTCTGAAAATATTTAACAGTTACAAGGGTGCCTGCCACATAACATCTAAAAAGGACTCAAACCTCTTGAGGGTTGTGGTATCACTTTCATATCAAACTAGAGTCATGGAATTGATTGGTTCAATTTTTTACAGTCATCTATAACGTTTGTCTGAATGGATTTTTAAGTCATTTAAATGCTCCTCACACCGATCTGTCTGGAGATGACACACTGTTTTTTTTTAATTGTTAAGCCTTAATACACTGGAACAGCTGATATTTATTCTAGACATAAATGAAGACCTCTGGACAATGAGTAATTCTTTAGAAATGAATTAGACTAACATTTTAACTAAAGAGTTAACATTAGCATATATAAGAGATAGCCTCTGGGTACTAAGTTGCAGAGTTCTGAAACTTTAATGCATTGAATGCCATTTGATGGAGTTTACCAATAGTCCAACAATATCCTTAACAATGTAATATTTTAGGGCACCTTTGTTGTAGACATTAGAATAAAATGATTTTTTTAAAACTTGGATGAGAGGCTCTTTTCTGACATTCAGAGAATCCAGCACGTAAGCTCTCAACTTTTTTTTTTATTCCTGGCAAGTAAAATCTTGGTAGAATCCATACTTGAGTTTTTCCATTTTATAAGCACTTAGTATTGATGTATTATTTCCTGTCTGTTCTTACTTTGTACAAAAAATTATTTTGTAGCAGACAGTATGGGTAAGAGGTAGACATTTTTTCTGCTTCTACCCCTACAGCTTTAATTATATTTTGCCTTGCTCTTTTCAAATTGTCATGTTATCACTGTGCCTTTTCAAAACGTATCTAGCTTAACTGGTGGTCAGCCAGTTCTGGAGTCCCCTCAGAATTAGACTGTCACAGCCCCCTCTCCTACCAATAAAGACGCTGGAGTTTCAGTGCCAAAATCTCCTAAGTAAAGCAACTCATACCAGTATCAGTTACTGTCAGTTGATATTTCTACCTTATTCTTTTTTTGCCATTTCTTTCCTTTATGATGCGCAGAAACCTCTTATACCTGCTCAATATTCCAGTATTTTGGATCAACAATAATATAATTTGGACTCTTTTCAAGGTTAACTTGTTTCTCAGTATACATTTCCCTCTGCTTTATTTCTTTATGTTGTTCTCTCTCCGTTTATGAGACCATGAGTGCAACTGAGACCATCCTATTATTTTATTTTTTTATTTTTGCAACATCTCTGCCAGACAACCATTGAAAACCTATGTCCTATAAGTATATTCACTGCTTACGGGGAGAGAGCCAAAGCTGAACCTTTTGTTCCCCCTTAAAGTGAGAGTTAATTACAGGACCATCACCATAAGAAACATAAGGGTGTCCTCTAGGCCACAGGAGCTTCTAACATGTCTTGTTAGCTTCACTGTCAGTCTATGGTGTAGGAGCATGTGAGTTTCCCTATGTGAATATCTCATCACCTACATGGCTACATCACAGCATAAAATCCCCCTGGCCAGGACAATGTGGACTGTAGAACCCAAAGATCCCAATCGGTGCCAAACAAGTGGAGATGCAAACCACATCATCCCCCTAGTGGGTGATCTGAATGCCCCTTAGTCCCATCCTCCTAACCTCATTCATCTAACTTCTGTGTCTGGTAGTCAAACATGCGCTATCTAACTTGCAGTTAGGATTTTATCCCTATGTACCAAAAGAAGGGAGGGACTTCAATTTATTTTTCCTCAATAAGTTGCTCCCCCTTTGTAAAAGATATGTCTTCATCTTCTTTTCTCTTACATACAGATATATATATATTGTTAGACCCTTCCCTCCTATGAGGTTTCTTTCTCAAAATGCTTTTAGACATTTGACTATATAGTGTTCCTTCCACTTTTACTGCCCTAGTAAAGCATGTCTTATTATTATACTCTTCTTTTCAACACTCACCTGTAAATGTTCCTTTTCTGAAGCTTTTATTTTTTGCCTAACATAAATTTTAATGTTCTTGTTAGATTGTGAATATATAGTCTTTTCAACTTCCTTCCTTTGGAATAACCACTTTCACTCAGTGATTTGTTCTTTTCAGATCTGCCACTCATTTCTACCCCCTGCTTTACTGCACTTCCATAATGCAGTAACACTTCCTGCTTCATACCACTTGCAGGTGACATTATTTTACCGTGTAGCTCTCTTACATCAACTTTTTCTGTTCAGATGGTGTCGCTGGCTGCGTTACTGTAGGTGTATTCTGACATGCATCTATAAATGGTACAGGAGCTTCCTTTCTCTAGCTTTGTATTATTAGACAGTTTTTTGTGCATTTAGGGCAGTATAACATTATGCCTTGACCTTTGCTGAACTCATACTCTTTTATGAATGTCTGATGTGGTTCTTCCCTCACTTCTCTAGGTTAGGGAAAGATATACCTCTAGGTTATTCACATGTTGGACCTCCACTTTATATTGACGAAGAGATCCTGAAAGGATTGCCTTCTTCCTGTAGTCTACACAAATCTTTAAAATAGGGACAATCCTTCCATATTATCATACCATGGGTTAAACTGGGAAATAGTATAATGGGAGGAGCAGCCTTAACATATCAGTGATATTTCTACTTAACGAAGTGATTATTGTTTCTTGTCTGAATGAATATGGACCTTTTTAACTGCTTTATTAATAGGGGCTAACTTTTTACATGCAAAGTAATCTTTCTTAAGCGTAACCATTCTGCCTGAGTCCACTAGCCCTCATAGCTCTTTCATCTCATTTTAGACAGTTTGTCATACTTGCATTTAATTAATTTTGGAATACCACAACAGCAGAATGCTGAATCAACTGCTGTTCCAAACATTTTTCAGTTGGCATCAGTAATAGTATACGTTTCACTATTTACAATTTTCACATGTAGAAAAGTGTTTTTATTGGTGCTTCAAAAATAATATCATGTGGCTCGATTTACTGCTCTGCTGTATTCATCTATATAATCCAGGGAATTTTTTCATTCTGTTAAGCATAAGTCCAATTTTATACTGTGTTTGCATTTTTAAACTCTATATTTGCTATATCGCTGATTTTTTAAACTGTTCTTGCTGGTTTATTGGGCTCAGATGGTGTAATGGTACATTGCTTTGATTGATTTGTTGCATTTTTTGCCTGCTGTAGCATAGACTAGATTCAGATCTGAATCTGGTTCTGTTTGTTAAATTGAGCACTAAACCAGGCTATCTTTTGTAGGAGAGGGCCCCCCTGCACTCTTGTGGCAGGAAAGTGCAGTTAGTACTCATCTTATTGAAGGTTACTAACACAGGGCTCAGTTTTGAGCTTTTTTATTCATTAACTTCTTTAATTCAGTTTGCTCACTGTGGCTACGTAAGCCCCTAATTTGCTCTGGTTTGCACTTGTTTTAACACAGCTCCACAGTGTTAGGCAACCAGACATGGCTCTGCTGTATTCATCTGTTTATGCATAGCACACTTTCAAGCATCCATCGCAAATTACAAGTTACATTTTCCCTTAGAAGCTGCCCGTGATCCAGCCAAGAAGTCCTTAAATTACACTTGATTGCTCAGGGAGCACCTTAGCTATGCTTTTGCCCCTTAAAGCATCCCAAAACCACCAAAAGTACAATAGTCTCTTACCATTTTGAGAGCCCCTGCTAGTATAGACCTTTTATAGAGCACCCCATTATTATGAACTAAATTATACCACACCCCACCATTTTCTGTACCCCACTGTGAAAACAGGATTTAACCTAGCATTATGGATGGTCAGTTTCCCTCCATTTCTGCTAAAAGCCTGATTGTCATGGGTAACCTGAGGAAGTGCAGCAACTGCCTGCTTTACACTGACAACCCTAAATCACCCAATTTGTGAAAGATGCATCTACACTAAGAATCTGGAATCCTTGTTGTTTCATGCGCAGAACAGTAACACCGAACAGGTTGTCAGCTCACATACTACACCTCCTACGCAAATCAGGCACTCACCACATAAACCATCATATGAGGAGGTACTCATCACAAACCTACCTAAACACCTGTGACCGTCTAAACACAAACATGCTACACCTAATACAGCAACTACAAATCTCAATACACACGAAAGCATAAGCATCAGTGACTTACCAAATAAGCCAGTAAGGCAAAGCAAATCTAAACTGAATTTCTAGTCATAGGTGACTCATTGTGAGACACAAAAATATCTCACTCACCAGGCTGGACAAGGAGAAGGATAAAGTCAGCTGTATATCGGGTGCCAGGATCCGTCATATTACATTTGCACTCACGTCTCTCAACAACAAGTGCTGTTATGACTCCATCATATTTCATGCTGATGTGAATGACTTAAGGCGTACTTCACTGGACTATATGGAGAGAGACATGACTGAAATCTATGAAGATGTATCCCAGGCAGGTATGTCCCCTATCCATGAGCAGAATTCTACCTTCACCTAAGATGATACCTCAATATAAGCAAAAAATGATTGACTTCAACAATTGGCTTAGTTTCTGGTGTCATTCTAAGGGGATCGATTTCCTGTCGGCCTGGGATGACATGGTTGATAGACCACTCTGCTTTGCCAGATGGTCTTTATCTGTCACCTTTAGGCCTTCGACTACTGGCTATGGCACTGACCTCCCCCACAGTGCCTATTTTAGGCTAGGTCTCATGAACAAAATTTCCAATTTGAAAATATCACTCACAAATTAAAGGTTATGTTGCTAAACATTAGGAGTTTAAATCAGAAACTGCTCTCTCTGGAGGATGTTGATGTCTGTGCAGTCAAAAACTTTATTTAGGTTTCCACAGAGTACCCCAGCCTTGCAAGGCTACAATGCCTTACACACTTTCAGACCACAAAATGAACATGTGAGAAACAAAGGAGGAGGAGTATCTATTGTCATCAAAGATAAATACACCTCTAGACTGGTTAGACAGGAAAATGCCATGGAGTTACTCCAAGTTCAATTAACTGTGGGGAAGACCCCCTCCCCTTCAAGTCATAATTTCCTATAGGCACTCTTCAATAAACCAAGATACCCATGCTGCTTATTTGGACCTACTTGATTCAAATTACAATCAAACACTCTAGTCATGGGCAATTTTAGCTATCCCTCAATTGACTGGGAAACTTATCCGAATACCAATATGGTCACATAAAGGTTGCTGGACTTTGTTAACACTAATGCTCTGGAACAAATATTATGCAACCCCACAATAGGCTCAAATATTCTCAACTTTATCCTCACCAACATGGGTGACCAGTGCGCCACTACAAGTATAGGATAATCACTTGTTAAATCTGATGGCAAATCAGTCAAATTTGAAGTAGCAACAACACCTGAAACCCCCTTAGGGAAAATCAGGCTAAAAAATGTCATCAAAGCTAATTGTACCATCCTAAGGGATGGCGTAAGTAATTTCCAAGCTCCTGTTCCCACAGATGGCATTGACAACTATACTATGGTATACACAAATGCCATGTACAAAGACATGCACAGATGTATTGACACAGCTATACATGATAGGATCAAAACAAGATCCTCAATAAAAAACAAGCTACCTTTGTGGACATCTAGCATTAATAATTTATACAACAAGAGTAAGAAGTTGCTGTCTAAGAATAAAAAAGAGAAGTTCCAGTACTGACGAAATACCCTTCACTGCTTGAACAAACAAATAAGATAAATGGTAAAATCCTCTAAGGGCAACTCCGAAACAAATTTGGCATCCATAGCTAAGGATAACCATAATGCATACTTCAGCTATAGCCATAATCTAAAAGGTAGAACCCAGACGTGTGCTGAACTAGCTGTCGATGGCATCTGTCTCACACGTGCACACACACACACACACACACACACACACACACACACACACACACACACACACACACA
Source organism: Protopterus annectens (assembly GCF_019279795.1). Lineage (NCBI taxonomy): Eukaryota > Metazoa > Chordata > Ceratodontiformes > Protopteridae > Protopterus > Protopterus annectens. The sequence goes on along the minus strand of NC_056749.1, from coordinate 295,072,988 downwards.
CACATATGCACACACACACACACACACACACACACACACACACACACACACACACACACACACACACACACACACACACACACAAACACAGTTCCTGTGTAAATAGCTAACCTACTATCTGATAGGTTTGATGAAAATTTCACCCATCTGTCCCCTCCAAACATTCAATAAAGCATTCCCTCTATATTGCCACCACCTTGCATCTCCAAAGAGCATGTCTTTAATGGTCTCTACAAGGCCAAAAATACAGCTTCTATGGGACCAGATGGCATCCTGAGTTGCATTTTAAGTGGTCTAAAACATGGATTAGCAACTCCATTATTTACTCTCTTCAACCACAGCATGAGTACTGGTTTTATCCCTGCTGAATGGAAAACAGCAATCAACTCCCTTCAAAAACAGTGTACAGCAACAGACCGAGAAACTACAGACCTTTAGGCTTAACCAGCCTTATCTGTAAGGCCATGGAACAAATCATCATGGACTGTATAAATAAGGTTATAGGTGATCTCCAAACTCTTGATCTGACACAGTTTGGTTTTGTCAAAGGCAGGTCATTCCTGCTAAACCTGGTGGACTTCTTCAAAAACATCACCAGAGCCAAAGACAAAGGCAAATCTGTGCATACTGCCTACAAAACAATCTCAGATTCTGGCAGCATTGATAAACTGCTCCAGTTGAATATCAACCCTTATGACATCAGGTAGGTTGTTAGCTGGCTCAGCAAAAGATCACACTTAGTCAAAGTTGGGAATTTTACCTCAACAGCAGACCTGTCACCAATGGGATTCCATGAGTACCAGTTTTGGACCCCATATTGTTTGTAATGTACTTCTCAGAAGTTCGGGCAAAAAGAGAGAGGCTTTGGCTGACTAAGTTTGCTGACAACTGCAAATTAGGTGCAATCAGTGAATCCACAAACAATGTCAATACACTTCAAGTGGGGCTTACACAAAGCAAAGACTGGTGTCAAAGTCATGGATTCAAATTCAGTGCTAAAAAATGTGTCATCATCCCCTTCAGTAAAAATGATATACCTGCAGACTATCATATAAATAATAATACCTATAGTGAGACACTTGGGAACGCAAGCTGACTGTAGCCTAAACTTTGACCAACATGTGTCTACTATTATAAGGAACACATTCTACATTGCACACCTCATTAGCAAAGGCAGTGCCTCAGGAGCAAAAGAGATGATAACACCCCTGTACTTGACCTTCACCAGGCCAATTATTGAGTACAATGCTCCCTTTGGTATGCACCTTACCAGGCACCTACAGCAACTTCAGAGACCTAAGACATTTCTAACCAAGAAAATTCAGGGTCTCCAGAACATGTCCTACATTGACAGGCTAAAGTCACTTTCACTGTACCCAGTAGCATACAGACTACTTAGAATTTTATTTATTTACATTTGTTTACTGGGAAATTCCGGCTGGACGCAGGCCCTTTTTCAGCAGATGCCTGGGGAGAAAAGCTCCCCATCATGTACATGATAGAGATACAAAATTGCAGCAATAGTAAACAACATTACAGGTTGTTGGCTTTAATACAATAACAAGATATTGATTATCAACAGTATATACAGAAAAGTTTGCAAGTTACGATAGTTTCTTGTCGTTTATAATATTACTAACAAAGCTGTCAGACAAGATGTTAGTATGTAACGTAAATGTAAAGTATGTAAACTATGTAGAAGAGACTATTGCCTGACCTACACAGCAATCTAATGGAAATACTGCTCATCCACAAGTCAAATGGGACAAGGGTCACCCACTGAGGGGGACCTTAAGCTGGACTGCGACATAAATAGGACATGCGGGAGAGGCAGATGTCTCTCAGAATTTGCCACTTCTCTGGAATTGACTACCAATTCACAAAAAACAAAACCTGTCTATGACCCTGTTTAAGCATAGCTTGCATGACTGGATGGGAAACTGTAAATTCCTGCCGGAGATTTCACCAATGACCCTCGTAAATATGGGCAGTTGTTGCTAACTAAGATCTCAAGTTGAGGCAAGATCCTTTGTATTGGGTTTCTCTAGTATTATATTGGGTACACATGGCTAGGCTTATAAAGACCTCCTAGTCAATAGCCCAGTGACCACCTATGAAACGATGAATCCATGAACCTATCATTTAAAGAAGAGTAATATTATTTCTTTATTGTCAGAATTTGAAATAGGCTTTACAACAAGCTTAGACTATTCTTATTCAGACAATTTCATTGCATATCAATCTTTATCAGTATCACAATATTTCCAACATCCTTATACTAACTTTGAAACACCCACTTTCTTAAAGCAACAAAGTGTTTCTATATCTGCCAATGGCTAATGTCTATCATTTTGATAAAACAAAAAAGAAAGAACCAGAAACTGATGCACCTCCCTTTAATAAACAAATGTATCGCTTTCGTCCAGGTACAGTGGACTTCATCACTACCTGGATGAAAGAACTAAAATTAGTATATTAAAGTGAGGTGCATCAGTTTCTGGTTCTCCTTTCTTTTTTGTTTTATCAGTTTGCAGTGTATTCTGAGATGTTCTGTTTTTATTTTACTATTAGTACACTGACCCTCCAGATACAGCTATAGTTTAGGTACATGCATCAAATCATATAATCAAGAACTTTCCAGTCTGTTTAGAGAAAATTCCCTGCTTTTAATCTTATCAGCTTGAGTATCAGGGGAGACACCAGATCAAGACAACATTTTTTTTAATTTACCCAAGTCATGATGTTCAGTCCCTTCCATGTCAATGTAGATCTGAAATTATTTGATAACAATGTGAACTGAGAGGATTCTAGCCTAGTTTCTCCAGTGCTACTCCCCATGGTGAGGGTACATTCAAAAGACACATGTTTTGCTTTAAGGTCTTCCGCTTTGGTTAGTTGTTTATGAGGTAGAACAGTATTTTGTATGGTCATGGAGTTGGCAACAGTTATCATCCCCTTGCATGCAACAGCAACTTTTTAAAGCAGGTAATTAAAAAGCACTGGAACGCCTGTTCCAACTCAGCATTTGAGTTATAGCTGCTGCTGTTTTAAAAAATTACAGCAATCACTCTAATGTTGTCCTTACAACATAAAGGCACTTCACACCAAACAAAATTCTTACTCTGCACCATGATGTTACTGTCTGTTCATGTGGGAAGTCATTTTTCTTTAATTCTAGGTAGTGAAGGTTAAACACAGGATCCTTCATGACTGAAAGTTCTGAGTTAATTTTAATGAGTGTACCTTCCAAAGTGGTATCAAAACCAAGGCAGAAGAGGCAGTTTCTCCACAAAGTTTTTCTTTCTTTTTTATTTTTGAGGTCAATCTAACAGTTCACTGGTGAAAACTCTTCTATATATATATATGTATATATATATATATATATATATATATATATATATATATATATATATATATATATATATATATGCACATATATATATATATATATATATATATATATATATATATATATATATATATACACACACACACACACACACACACACACACACACACACACACACACACACACACACACATATATGTTTCTTTAGTGCCATTCAGCACATCAGATAAAGAGCACTTTCTAGGCACTCTGTTTCTGTAGTGATTATGGTTTTACTGGGTTGGGTTGCTAGCCCGGCATCCAACCCTCTTCTGAATGGTGTACCACACACACACACAGACATATACTCATACCTAGGGCAAATGTAGGGTATCCAATCCACAAGTTACATGCCTTTGGAATTTGGGAGGAAACTGGAGCACTGGGAAGAAACCCATGTGAACATGAGGAGGACATACAGACTCCACACAGAAGGCAAGCCAGCCAAGAATCAAACTGGAGATCCTCTTGCTTGCTGCGAGGTGACACCACTAATTGCTGCACAACTGCATAAAGATAGGTAGATAGATGCATACAGACTGACATGTACAACGCTGCACCTAGGTTCTGAACAAGAACTGTATTTGTTCTTATCCCGATGTATACTTGCTCAGTGACTCTGGACTGGACATATGCAAATGGCATTCATAAATATTTCAGTATCAGTGATTATTTTCAACATTTAAACAACTGTGAAAAAATACATGGAAAATACTAGATTTAGAAATAGATCAAAAAGTGCAGGCAAATGAAAGGTATACATATTCCCCATTACTCTTTATGTTTCAGTGCAATTGCCTTAATGCCAGAGAAGAGCTTTTTTATTTTTGCCAATAATTAAATCAATTATTCGTAGATTTGATTGTGTTGGTGAAAAGCAGAGAGGTGGCTGGAATATACTGATTCTCCTTAAGTATTGCAGTGGCTTATGCTTGGCCTGAAATACACTGATTTTCCTTAAGGAATGCAGGGGCTTATGTTTGCCCTGGAATACACTGATCTTCCTTGTGGAATGAAGTGGCTTATGTTTGGCCTGGAATACACTGATTCTCCTTAAGGAATGAAGTGGCTTATGTTTGGCCTGGAATACACAGATTCTCCTTAAGGAATGCAGGGGCTTATGTTTGTCCTGGAATACACTGATCCTCCTTAAGGAATGCAGGGGCTTATGTTTGTCCTGGAATACACTGATCCTCCTTATGGAATGAAGTGGCTTATGTTTGTCCTGGAATACACTGACTCTCCTTATGGAATGAAGTGGCTTTTGTTTGGCCTGGAACACACTAACCTTAAGGAATGCAGGGGCTTATGTTTGTCCTGGAATACACTGACTCTCCTTATGGAATGAAGTGGCTTATGTTTGGCCTGGAACACACTAACCTTAAGGAATGCAGGGGCTTATGCTTGTCCTGGAATACACTGACTCTCCTTACATAATGAAGTGGCGTATGCTTTCCCGACCTGCATCATTATTATTATTATTATTTTTGGGGAGAGGCACATTTAAATGACTTTGTGTTTTGCAAACAAGAAACTTTGCACCAAAGTAGCAGTAGCTGGAGCTGTTATCAAGAAGGGGGATAATTCTTATCAGAGAAATGTTGAAATAAATAGAAGTCAAATAAATAGCAATATTGGAAGGAGCATGGCAAGCTTATAATTGCTAAACTTTTCCTGTTGTTCTGGAGGAATGCAGTTTTCTATTTTTCCCCTCCTAGGGTTAGTATTTCACTAGAATAATAGTTGAACTATGATATCAAAGGTTGGCATATGATTCAGGAGTATGTAAGTGAGATTACCTATTAGACTAAACATTTCTTACACGGCCTATATATTAGAAAAATGTTTTATTCGGCCCAGGGCAGCAGCTGTTGGAGAATGGAGCATTAGAGAGGGGATATAATAAGAACTGGAGGTTATTGCAACTGTACAGGGGAAAGTCCAAGTAGATTAATGGAATGGGAAAATGTTTACCCAATATATATATGCATACACACACACACACACATATATATATATATATATATATCTTTATCTATCTATCTTTCTGTATGTGTGTGGATCTTTGCCATATCATCATTTGCTTACTATAACTAACAGTGAAAACGAAGAGTCATATCATCAAAAGCACAACAAGTCAACAAATTAAGTGGACAAATACCCAACTGATCAACTTTGGTCACATGTCCATACTTCGGCTATAAATGTATGTTTTCTGCAGCAGATGTCAATGACAGCAGGTGCTGTGCAGGATAGCACAAGTGAGGATTCCAAATCTAGCACCTGAAGTGGTAGAAAACTTCTATGCATGACAATAACTCAATGGAGGGAAGACATTTTTACAGACTGACGGCTACTTGTATACTTTGGAAAAGATAATGAAAGATTATAATTATTTTAAACATAGGATGAAGCTGAGCAGAAAATGTAGGCGATGTTTTGCAATAGTTTCAGCTGTTGTGAAGGTGAATTACTTCATCAGCACCTCCCTGATCTTTGTGAAGTGAAGAGATAAGAGGCTGTGACAAATTTTAAAGTAAGAGGTTTAGTGTCTTGAGACTGTCCCTATGCATTCATAGATGATGTAATGACAGAGATATCCACAGAAACAGTAGTATCACTACCATCACCCAGAACAAAAGTTTCAGAAAGTAAAACGTAAGAAGTAGACAGTATACTAGTGTAGATGGATACATCTAACCTTAGATAATCATGGAGGTTAAAATATGGTGTATTTGTTGTCATGAAATGTGTTGACAGTTGTAGCTGTGTGACAGCTTGGTCTTTAGCATATACAGTAATTTGGCTGATCTATCTAAAGGGATGACATGGCTGATGGACGGACCCTTCCTTACTAACAATGCCGTTTTTTGACTGATAAATATCATACAGAGATTTATGACTTATGTATTGTGTTCTCTGCAATGTTTTTTAAGGACTGCAATATTTTTTGGCAATGTATGGATAACCTCCCTGATAGTGTTCAACAAAAAAGCAAAAAATTGGAATGAGATGAAAGGACTCCCTAGGGAACAAATTATCTTTTAAGCAATGGTCAGAAGTGCATATGCAACGGAGATGTGCCACATGTTTCCAGAGATTCTGAATATTTGCTTGAAAGGGTATGCATAAGTATTTTATATCTTCACTTATAAGGGTCATGTTTCTCACCAGACCAGCAAAATTCTTGACATTTTCTGGACAGGACTCCAGGGAGATTTTTTGTACTTTTTCTGGGGTTGTCCAGTCTTAGATTATTTTATGCAAGATATTCAGTGTTGCTTAAGGGAAGCAACGAGGATTAAAATGAACTCCAACATTATTTGCACTGGGAATGGTAAGTAAATGGGACTTGACAAGGTATCAGACAACCTTGTTACACCTGATAATGTAAATGCCTAGGAAAGTACATCAATAGACTGGAAAAAGAAAGAGGGAGCCCTGTTAAATTGGAGGGCTTATTGCACTTAATGGGATAAAGGCCTACTGAGTGTTCATGAAAGTGTACAGCAGTAAATGAATAACTCTCACCTTTGGGACGAGTAGCCAGATGCATGTTAAATCAGGGAACACTGGGTATATGTTGAAGGAACTAGGTCACCTGGAGCCACACTCCCTAGAAAGGGTCTGGTGAGGCACATTTTATAAGCTTTGTAAAATTCAACTCTTAGTAAACAATGACAGGTAAAATTCAAGAAGAATAAAAACCATAAGCTTGACCTATAATATAAAATAATTAATGTTAAGATAGAGAAATAACTACATTACATATTGCTGTCTTACTGTACATGATCTGGCCAGTTGTTTTAAAGATAGACTCATATTAAACACAAAATTGATTGATTCACTCCCTACTTATGAAATTCCATATATTGATGGTCTCCACTCATGATTCAAAAAACTCTATGTTCATTCTCTTGTTTGCCAGCTATAAAACCACTTTAATATCTCCCTTGGTCAAGCCTTTACATTTTTTTTGGTACCCTCACACATGATGGCACCAGCCTGACCCCCAATGTCCCACATTCATGATGAGTCTATCAGCCATCATCCTAAACACTTGTACTATTCTAGTATTTTCTCTGGCCAGTCATGGATCCTGAGTGAATCCAAGGAGTTCAGGTATCTATGCTTCTTTTTTATTTTTTTATGGCCTACACACACTACCTTTTCCCACCCCCACTCACATTGGATATGCCTGAGGACAAGTCCCCTTTGTGAACCATACCTCCCCTTATGGAGTATGACTGACAAGTGCCCTTCCAGGATGGGAATGACCATAACCCCTGCCACTTTGTAAGCCAAAGTCAAATACCAACCGACTAAATGCTGTTATACACTGACATCTTTAAAAAAAGAAATTGTTTACCTTTTTTTAAATACTACCATTTAGTAAATGGATTTTAATGTTCTTAATCACCTTTTTTATATATGGATGGCTGAACTATGTACTGAGCATGTGTCCAGCCAACACTTGGTGACACCTACAATGCACATAGCTAATATAGTTACTTTTTTTTAGTGACAGTGTACATATTGTTGTAGTCGCTTCCTCTTCTGGAATTATGATTTTTTTTTTTAGATTTTTAAAAAGACCAATATGTTTTGCTTCCTGTCTATAATTTTGTTTGGCAGCTAACCTCATAACAGCACACTTTAAGATATACTTAAGCTATTTTCTTTCACACAGTTCACATTGTAATGCTTGAGACAGTGAAAAAGAGCAGCTGAAATATCTGTGAGTTCAGCAATCATACTGTAAATGTAAGGATACCTGCAACACAAACTAATGTTTATGGCTAATGATGAATTTACAGCATACACACTGACTGGGTTGTCTGGAGAGCAGGCACAGTTTTTTTTCAATATTAAAGATCATTCATTGTGTAATAATTAGTAAATGCAATTTAGAAAATGCCATGTTCATTAACTTTAGTAGAGTTTTCCAAAGTGTAAACCACAGCCTACTATTAAACTACTTTTCCAATTCCAGTTTCATTTTCTCAGAAATGCAATGCTTTCCAGTGTACCTTCTCAGAGGTAAGATGTTCACAGATCTGACAAAGCTATGTCATCACCCCCTAATACAGCATCTGAAGATATCCATCTAGTATCTCTTTTAATGCCTTTTCTGGTCACCCTTTTCATTAACCACCTTCTAGCTGATCTCAAATCAACCTAATTCTCAATCCTGATGACCTTGTGAAATCCATTTCCATTCCTCACTCAGTAAATGTATTGAACAACATCAAACAATATGATAAACTCTCTGGCTACAGAATAATCTGTTTATATAAAATGCTAAAACAGTCAAATTTATTTTCTTTTGTACTCAGTCAAAGCATAAATTGTTACCCACTTTTACTCTCTCTTTTAATATAAGAAGCAAACTTTTGAGCTGCAGCCATTATATAATAAATAGGACTCACTCTGGAATCCGGTTTATTTTTATCCAATCACATTAGTAATCTAAAATAAAAAATAACTCAGTCCTACATGGCTGCCACAAAATCTCTCACTTACTTCGATCTGAAGGTCGAGCTGCAATAGGTAAAATTATTTTCCAACCCTTAAATATGCTAATATAATTACAGTGCAGCAGAATGCAGAACTTCTAATTACAAATACATACAATACTCATCAGTAAAAACCCACTCATATAAAATCTATGACGCGGTGACTGATGCAAAAAGTGTTCCAGTTCAGGTAATGTATTTATTTTTTTGACATTTGTTAACTAGGTTAGTCCAATTGGGTAGAGACCCATTTTCAGCAGAGACGAGTAGAAAAGCTCCAACATTTCAAAAAAAAAAATAGTGATTAGCAATTGTAATTTCATACAGTAGAAAACAAGGTTAAAAAGAACTAACATGAAATAGTAAGCAGTAAAGTAGCAAGGCCATTTTATTTTTTTTTACCTGTAAGACAATAATATTAAGATAAATTTAAAATGTATAGTTCAAATTTGCTAAAGTTAAGTCAGCCTGAAAAATGCAGAATGCAATAGGAATATAAGAGTACAGGCAGTTGTTAGCCAAGCTACTATGACAGCTGAATTGAGGGGGAAATGTACAGTAAAAGCAGGCAAAATTCCAGGTAGTAAGTAGGTGAAACAGCAGTTTAGGAAGGGAATAAGTGAATAGCTAGAGTACCAGAAGCTAAGGATACAACAGTCCTGATTGATGAGTTAATTCATTTAATTGAAGATGCAGCTTAGAGAGGGGGAAAATCAGGCACAAATAGGAGATGGCAGGAAGGTAGGTTAGGTTGGTTCATCGCAAAGGCATGACCATGCCATACAGTAGATATATTTTAGTGCTATTTTAAAGGACCTGGAGTTAGTTCTAGATCTGAAATGTGTTGATAGTTTGTTCCAAGCATTTGTGACAGAGTAGCAATAGAGTAGTTTACCAATATTCAGTGTTGTGCTAGTTACTCATAAAAGTAATAAGTTACTATTACTAGTTACTTTTCAGTGAAAGCAATATATTACTATTACTTTTTTTAAAAAAGTAATATATTACTATATTTGATATATAATATATAACTAAAGTAATGCATTACTTTTACATAAGCATAAGTATACAAAAGTATAGTTTATCAATTATAATACTGAGATTTAGTCATACAAGTAAGCACATGCATATAAGTGTATTATTAAAGTTGTATACACAATGTTACAATGATGACGAATTACCTTTAACTGTTGAAAAACTCCAGCAGAGTAGTCTTTATAGTTAGACAGCACAGTGGTGCAGTGGTTAGTGTAATCACCTCACAGTAAGAGGCTCTCTGGTTTGATTCTCGGCTGGGATGTCTTCTGTGCTGAGTCTGCATGTCCTCTCCATGTTTACGTGGGTTTCTTCTCAGTGCTCCTGTTCCATTCCCCTTTCGCAAGATATGCTGCAGGTGGATTAGACATTCTAAACTGGCCCAAGGTTTCACTATGTCCGTCCGTGTGCCTTCTGAGGAAGGTTGGGCACCAGGCTGGCAACTTGATACCGTAAAACTTTACTGCCACTTGCTCTGTGGACTGCTGATCTGCTGTGGTGACCCCTAACAGGAGCAGATGAAAGGAGAACAAAATGACTAGTCTTTATAGCTAGAGAGTCACAAATAATAATTAAACCAAACCATACACAACCAGCAGCACAAGACCTAGTAAAGCCTAGCACATTTTGTCTTCTCTATTTTCAGCAATTAAAAATCAAAACCTGAAAATAATTTTAAATAGAACATAACTAAAAATTGTCAAGACAAAAGTTGGCTGATCATAGATCCACCTAAAGAGTCCTGCTTGGTGCAGTGGGTTGGGGCATTGGATGTTAAATCAATGAGTGGTGATTTCGATTCTGATTAAAGTTGCTATGGAGAACCAATGCCATTTATTCTATGGCAAGGTAAGGATACAATCTTTAGCAGGCTAGAATTGTCCCAGTGTTAAAGGGGCAAGAGTCAAACAGTACTATGGCAGGGCCAGAGTTTGGTCAACATTAGCTTTCATCTCCCTGCAGTGTTAAAAAAATGAAGTAAATTATGCTCCAGACTAAATCTAATGATCATACCTCTCAACCTATTGATATCAAAAATCTGGACAAAGGCCCATGAATAGTAGGTACAACTGGCCAAAAATCTGGATGCTAATCAGCATAAAATTTGCATGTATAATAATATAACTCTGCCCACTCCAATGGAAATGTGGGATACCAACATTCAAATAATTGTGAAAATGTTCCCCGATTTAACATTAACTCTGAAAATATGCATTCACACAAAAACACCAGTTAAAGTCACTTTACAGCATTACCAAAATATCTTAAGGGAAACAGTAGGCAATAGTCATGCAAAATACTTTGCATTCTACTTTCTGCCCTTACACACTTCTAGCATATACATACTGTCATATTAGCTGCACCTTTACAGAATTTCATTAAAATAACATACATCAGTAACTGTAACATATATAAAAGAACAGTGCACTCTTGTTAATCTTAATATAAAACTAAAGTCTGTCATAACAATCATTGAGATGATAAGTCATTATTGCTGTCAATATGTGGGTGTCAGGTCAATCTGATCAATGGATAAAATAAATTTGATTTGGAAACCTTCTGCTCTAGTTATGCAAATATCAATGTGAAGCAGTAGGTTTTGTAAACAAATCTAGTAGCTGCTCATGCTGGGCACTGCTCATACCTCTAACTGTCACCAAAAGGCAGGACACTGGTGAACTGACAATCCTCCTAACTGTCTGTGAGTAAATATAATATGATGTATGTATTTGTGTGTGTGCCCTCTTATAGACTGGCACTGTATCGATGATTTGTCTACACTGAATTGGTTAAATGAAATATAATGACTGAAAAAAACAGTAGATTAATGTTCCTGGAATGTATACAATAACTAAATTGTAAAGCAGTAGTGTTGTACTCATTATATATGTAGAAGCTGTAGCAGTATTGTTCTTTAAGAGTACAGCAATGTGTGCTTAAAATACATTACAAATATTGTACGTTTCACAGTGGAATGTGATGCACTGTTAAATGTCTTGTTTTATTAAGCAGCACAAATAATATCACATATATGTAGTGAAACAGCTGTGATCAACATTGAAATGTGATGGCAAACATTTGGTTGATATGATATGTATACCAGCATCAAGAGTGTGGTATCTTGGGAAATTAAATTAAATTATTTACTTTATTCTGTGGTATGGTTATCTCAGACTTAATATAATTAAGTAGCATGGGTGTGGAGGAGGCCCTAACTGTTTGCAGCATTCTTATTTGATAACTGCATCACTCAGTGTCTAATACAACATCAAAACAATACAAAAAACTAAAACATAATAAATTGGTACTTTCTAAATTCTGCAGTACCATACCCCTCATCACAAGGAATCTGGTCAAAGATTAGCATAATGGGAGGACAAAGGCCTATGCATTTTATGAAGGATATGAAGTGAGAAACACATATATATTATTTAGTGGCTTCAGTCCTCCGACACACACACACACACACACATACCTACTTCCTGACATGGTAACATATGCACTTCATCTGTGATACAAACAGTTTAAATTACACAGACACACTCACACTCACCACATGCACAGACACACGCACACTATCTCTTTCTCAGACAGAAAAACAAACTGCCAGCTTAACTAACACACATACTTGTACACTCATACATTCATACACTCACTCACACTTACCTCAGCATGGCTAGTTTAAATTCCGCAGTAAGTGCAGGCTGAGTTAACTTCCATAGCACACATTAGGAGTTACACTAGAGACAAAGTTGTTGCCTTTCAGTCCTAAAGCAGAAGTTAAATGCTGGATTTCGTGGTGGACACTTTTACTTTTTATTAATGTTGCGATTTAAGATACCCAGTATTTATAAACTTTAATTATGGCATGTATGTTTGTAGGGGACAGTTAAAATATTTCCCATTCTACTCATGAACTTACTAACTTGCAGCTGCTCTATTATGACCAGGAAAGAATGCGTGGCTCTGTTAGTTTGTGAAACCTGTATAAACTGCACTAATGTTATTTTAACACAGCACCATGCTAATGCACAATTCTATGATTACGGGAGTCAAATATAGCTGTAATAATCATCATTATTAGTTGACTGCAGTGTACTACTCTTTCTCAAAAATGTTTAAATTGTTGATATCCTTCTGAAAATGCACACTAGCACGCAATGTGTCATTCTAAAACCATTCTAAGTTTATAAGCGCCCTATTGAAAAATTGTTCCTGATTTCAGGCCATTGTCCCTCACACACCGGTCCCCTTAAAAACATCTAAAACCCATAACATCTAATTTTATAACATTGAGACCAGAACATCTAAAACCCAAAACCCATAACATCGAATATCATAGGCTATCAAGGATTTGTCTTCAATATTACTTTTTCCTTGCTTACGACTTGCTGCCTAAAGTCTTCCCTTATTTGACGCATCTGTATAACACTGACAGACATCAATCTACAACTCTTACCAGGTACTATTCCTTCCTCTTAACTACCATAATAAACTATTTTTATTGTTACTGTTATTTTAAAAACCCAACTGATGATTATAATTTTACATTTCTCGAGTTTTCTGGTTTGGCTTGAGAGACAGTTTACAATTCAAGTCAGTTTGTGCACTTTTCATATTTTCTATTTTCTTTTCAGTGTTAGTGTTTGCAACAGGTAGCACTCTCACCTCTTGTACAGAAGGCTGTGGGTTCTTTTCTTACACCAAGGTGATGGATTCCTGAAACTGCAGTGCAGCATAAAGGGGAGCTGCCATCCTCAGTGTGTTGTCCTTTGGATAAGATATTAAACTGAGGCCCCATCTCCCACAGTAAGTGCTAACTCAGGTGGATGTAAAAGATTCCTTGGCTCCTACTAAAAAGAGTGGATGGTCTTTTAACTGGACTCTATACATTATATATTTGCAACATAATTAAATAATTTTAACAATTAATAATTCAATACATAAAATAAATAAGTAAAGGAATTAAATGAGCAATTTACATTTATAATATCTATACAGCACTGGAATTATGATGCTTGAATATTTCAAAGTTTATATCCCCAGACTCTTGTTGCCACCACCATGATCTTGTTTTGACATTATCTCTGCCAGATTCTAATCTCTATTGAACAAGACATCAATAAGTCTTGCATTTCAAATATTTTAAATCATTCTAAACAAAATTGTATCTTTTGTATATTTTTATACCTTTCCCCATAATAACCATAAATTATCATTTTTATATCTAAATCATCTACCTTTTAAATCCAAAAAGGAGCTTTCTCCACATTTTTCTAAATCTCCTGCAATGTAAAAAAGCATGCTCTGTTGTCTCAAATTCATTACAAAATAAACAAAATCTTTGAAACATAACTTTATACACCAAATTCCCCCATAACTTTTAACTTATTTATACTTAATCTCCATAAGAAGTCTTACAATTGTAATATATTTGTATCTCCTTTACATGCCTTAATTGATATAACTGCCACCTCACTTAACCTCAATGAATTCACAATGCAACACTGCCTTACAATATACTCATACCATCCCCTTCCTTTTGTATCTCTAACATTCAACCACCTACAACTATGGTCAATAGATACATATTTCCCCCATTTCCTCCGGTATCTCCTTTCTTTTTCATTTATCTATCGCTCCTCATATTCTGAATCTACAATTCATGTACCAAAACTGCTATGTTTATTCCTAAAGCTACTCAAAATTGTGTATAAACTCAAAGATACAGAATAAACAACCAGATTGGTAAACAGTAAACCTTCACTGCCCTCCTATAATATCATCTGCATAAGAAATGCAATTTTGAACACATGGTGCACCTTGCACAATATATATTCCTCCTGTGCAGACATTCTGCAATTTTTTTCCCTACTAATGCAAAAAACATTCCACTCATAGGGCAGCCTTGCCTCACCCCTACTTCCATCAAAATAGTTGAACTTAAATATCCATTTAATCAACTTTTAGAGTAACATTGCTATAAACTCACATTATTACATTCAAAAACGACCTCTTATACCATATTCTTTTAAAATATTCTACAAATAATCTTGTTTTAAACAATCAAAATGTTTACTAACACCTCACGCACCAAACATACTTTATATTACACCCGTAAAATATCATCCACCAGTTCTTTCGCCAAAATCAATACTTCTTGACTGCCGCTAACCTTTACACCAAAAACTTCCACTCACAAAATATTATTTAACCTATATAATTTTCACAAATATTTTATAATCTGCATTATTAAGTATAATCAGCTTCTGATTCTTTAAATATTCCTTCACCCTTTTCTCTTTCTACATAAATTGAATAATCCTTCACATATGTCCTTATATATATATATATATATATATATATATATATATATATATATATATATATATATGGATCACCTTCAGATGCCCGAAATCGCGTTTCGCTGACACACAAATCACCGACACCAAAAGACCGACAACAAAAAATACTGACAACGCAAAACACCGAAAACCATTACACCAACACACTACACGTAAACAACACAGTACACTACATAACATATCCACTATCCCTAACCCAAACCCTAACCCTAAGGTCCGACACTACCGCACACTTACCCTACCTGCACCCTAACCCTAACTCACTTACCCACCCCTAACCCCAAGGTCCGACACTACCGCACACTCACCCTACCTGCACCCTAACCCTAACTCACTTACCCACCCCTAACCCCAAGGTCTGACACTACCGCACACTCACCCTACCTGCACCCTAACCCTAACTCACTTAACCCACCCCTAAACCCACAGTCCCTCACTAACGCACACACACCCTACCTGCACCCTAACCCTAACTCACTTAACCCACCCCTAAACCCACAGTCCCTCACTATCGCACACTTACCTGTCCGCTCCCTAACACTAAATCCCTCACTCTATCGCACACTTACTGAGTCCGTCGGGTTCTCATCTTGTCAGTCATCTGCGTTGTCGGTGTTTTCGTCCCGTCGGATTCCGTGTCGGCGAAACGCGTTGTCGGGCATCTGAAGGTGACCCATATATATATATATATATATATATATATATATATATATATATATATATATATATATATATATATATCTTTCCTTTACATTCCTAAAAACATATATGCCTATCTGTCTATATACCAGCATACCATAACTTATATCTACAATTGTAAAACTTCCTAGCTAAATTATTACAAAATCCAGAACCTTCACCAACTCATTAAGGAAAAACACAATACCTGGAACATTTATCCTTTCCTAAACTCCACAAAACTCTTTCTCCCCGAAGAGCTTCCACTTGTACCCTATCATTTTCAGGAATAAACATAGTATCTTTTAATCAAACAACATCTGCAGCACACCTTTTACACCACTGCAAATACTATTCTTATTATGTTAATCAAACTGCAAACATTTACTGGAAAAAATCATGTCATTCTTTACCTTTCTTTTTTAGTTGTGGTCTATTTTTTTTTACATTTTCTCTTACTTACTGTCACTGTAGCACCTAGAAAGCTTTTCTTTCTCACACCCCACACAATTCTTGCTTCAGACTCTGACTTCTCACTCTTAGATTCACCCAAGATACTCCCACCATCTTCATTTAACAAACTCGTTCTTTCTTCATTCAGTGCAGCCAATCCATTTTTCACATCTCAGAAACTTTTTTCTCTGTCTTTAGTTCTCCCAACCTTTCCACCTATACCCTCTCTGTTACACTCTTCTCCTCTTTTACTATCCTTACCATCTGTAACACTCAAATCATACATGTATTGTCCATCTTTATACTTTATCAAACCAGAAACGGTCCTCCTCCTTCCACAATCAACATTGTTTGTTACATGTACTGATATGTTCTCTGTATTGACTACATCTTATCTTTTCACACTTACTAACTAAATGTGAAAACTTCCCAAATAAGTAACATGCCCTAGGTTACCCTTATATCTCACTTTGTACCTATTAGCTAAAACATGTATAACACTAGGTTCATGTTTAACAGTATTTTCTACTTTCAAAAAAAAAATCCCCTATTCCATGCCTCTCTCATCATTTGTTTTCTTAATACCTAACACAGAATGACACAAAGCACAAAGGGAAAAAATGTTCCATATAAAGTATCCGTGTACTGATTCTTCTTTTCCAGATGGAATTCACACAGGATATACATACACACACACATATATATATATATATATATATATATATATATATATATATATTTTTTTTTTTTTTTAAGTATCAACATTACCTATCCTCATTCCACTTTCTTCTCATACTGCATCAGCAAAAGACTTTTTATGTACATAGTCCTCTTTCTGGCCCCCAATATCAGTCCCTATGCCTTTTCTTTTTCCAAAAATTTTATTGACCATAAACAAATAAGAAATATCTGAATGTTCTCCAGGTTCTCTTTTATTAAACATCTCTATCAAAACAGAAATAGACAAACCACTTCCCTCAACTTCCATAATCCTTCCTTCTTCAAACAGCTCTTAGCAGCTAATCACTGACATTTTAATATCCCTATTTTCAGTTGCACCCTCATTCCAAATTCCAAAAGCACTTTCATTGGATTTTTGTTTGTTCCATCTCCGACAAATGCTCACACTGCTCCTTTGCCACCAGAGTTCTGCTACCCTCAGGCACCACCACACCAGAAAGAACAGCTGGAAATGTCATAGCAATGACATACCCTCACATAGTGATTAGGGAAAGTTCCACAATAATCTCATCAAATCTCCCATAGTAATATAAATACCTTCTGGGGTCTCCCCTAAAAACAGGTTAGTAGCCTAGTGTGACAAACCTGGTAAAGAAGGGATACATGCATAAATAAATAAAAGTAATAGAATACAATTTTCCTCATTTTTTTTTTTGGTAAGTAATCCATTCCCTTCTGTTCTCTTCATCATTCATCACTTTTACTTGCTGTTTTGTAACACTTTTTGGCAGTGACACCACTACTCTCTTGCATTAGTCTGTTGGTAGTAGTGCTGCAGGCTGATTCATCATAGGTGTATGCTCATATATATCTTGAAACGGTATAGAATCTTTTAAACAGTAACCCCTCTTAACATATCCTGGGTACAGGCAAACACAGTTTTGACTTCTCCTTTGTAATTACCAAAATACTTGCACTCAAACCGGTCTTGATTTCTACAATCAAAAAATGATTATTAATCTTAAATCTTACTGCTGATAACATATTTGAGTACAAAATTGCTGGTGATACCATGACTTCTGCTGTCTCTAGCCCTATAAACTATTCCATCACCAAAAGATATATACCGGCCCTATGAAAAAGGTGATACATTCTTCCTCTCCATAAAGGTTGAAACTTGTTCACTACAGCGAACGATCTACCCAGGGAAAGGAATGGATTTTCCAGCATTCCAAACATCACACAAGGCACACTATTTCAAACCCACCCAGGTGGGGGTTTGTGCACTCCACACACCCCCAAACATATATACTTACTCTGAGATCACACTACAGTAGGAAAAAGGGCGAATTTTCAACGATGGCCAACATGTTGCTTTCCCTGGGTAAATTGTTTGTTGAATTTAGTTGTTGTTTGTTGTTGAATGTAGTTTGAGTTTGTTGTTGCATTTGGTTCAATGAATGAAGGCTTGCAGTAATGAACCGGCAGCGAAGTGATATAGACCCTTATAGCTCGCCTTAGTTATAGAATATATGTTAATCGATATCAGAACTCTGGGAATGTAGTCTCAGCACTTTCCCTAGATTTATTCAAAGCTTTCAACAATGTATCCCACCAGAATGTCGCTTCAAAAACTAGCTTACCTAAGAATACATAACCCTAAACTTTCTTGGTTCTCCAGCTAACCCTTAAATGGGCAAATGGCAGTAAAATGACAAACTGGCATTTCTCATTCCTTGGCTTTACATTGGGTGTCCCACACGTTTACATTTCAGGTGTCCTATTGTTCAATATATTCAGTAATGATCTCCACCAAGCTTCTAAACAAGCCACTATCATACAGTATGAAGAGGACTCAACAGTCATCTGTTCTACTAAGAGCATAGATAAATTAAAACAGCTCACACAATAGTCTTTCTCCACCATAGAAGCATGGCTGTCTGGTAAATATGTGCTCCTTAACCATAAAAAAAAAAAATCACAAAGCATTCAACTGCATAAAAATAATTTAAAAATCACATCTTCTAACATCTTCATAATATAACTAGTAAGTCAGACGAAGCTTCTAGGATTTACTGTTAATGGAAGCTAAAAATTGGATGATCACATAAAACACGCAATAAAAATCACCCAACAGAAACTACAATTACTCCACAGAGTCAAGCAATCACTTAAACTTAGAGATAATACCAGAAAAAATATTGTTGTTTCCCTTCTCATCCCTACACTACTTTACACTGATCCCATCTTGATTTACCTACAATCCACTGAGCTTTCACTCTTGGAACAGGACTATAGTATGGTGGGGAAATTTGCCGCCTATCATCATTATACGGCATATCACTTTCTGGCCTAAAAAAAAACTTCACTGGTTAGAGCTAAGGCATTACCTTACACATTTCCAAGGAAACAAAATGTTGTGTCACTTTCTCAACTAA
>NC_056749.1:294873433-295048433 GCF_019279795.1 Protopterus annectens | reverse complement strand
GCATTTTTTTCCAAAGGCATGACAGTCACTACAAGAATAATTTTTTTAAAGTCACTACAAGAATACATTTTTTAAAGACCTCAGAGTTTATGTATCTACATACATTTTACTTTAAATATTCTCCATAATAGGCACTTTAATTAGTCACACATTACAAAATACAAATGTGCAGCATTAATAATGTTTCATTTTAATTCATTAGATAATTCTATCTCCAGTAAGACCCATTTCTTCTGATAATCCAGCAACACTTTCTGGTTAAGTGACTTGCTCAAAATCGTACAGTTTGCAAGTGGAAACAGAGGCAAACAGATCCGTATCCATTTTTATTTCACATTTAGATGGGTTGCTACAGAGAATGTGTATGCCATTTATTCATACAATACATTGTTAAATTATTCACTTAGATGTGTACTTTTCTATACAGAGCAATAGGATTCTTTCCAATTTTTCATAAGTATGTAAAACTGTACAAAACTCTAAAAGTGTGTCTGCATCCATTTAGATCAGCTAAAGCAGAGTTTACCTTTCATTTTACACGAAGCATACCTTAAATAGACTGAGATAATAACAAAATGTAAAAAGTGCAACCACAAAGGCAGATTGTAATTATAGCAACTGAGAAATATTTCTGCTTGTAACTCTATATGTTTTCAAAGTGACATAATTGAAATTGCCAGAAAGATGTTATATCTAACACAGGCAAATGGAGTTGTCAGTGCTGTTGCATACAGATAGCTAAGAGTCCAAGTATTGCTCCAGTTCTGGTTGCGGCACATTCTTTTCAAAATCTTAAAGAAGAAGGGAGAAATAACAAGGTTGGTGAAGGAACATTATAAAGACTCATTTTGAAGATATCTGAGGTTGATAGAAGTATTATATGTCAAGACAATAAAAGAAATATTGAATGGCCTGTGATGTGTAATTACTAAAAGCTGAGTAAAAAACAAGAGGACAAAGTGTCCTTGCCATTTTTAAGATTTAAAATGACCAGACATGATACACCCATAAATGTGTATATGGTACATAAATTCATAAGAAAACATTCCATTCCTTAAGTGTTACATATCTGCAGAAACAAATGTTGATAAAAGAATGAATATGTTTCAATTTCAGAGATGAAAAAGTTTTTGTGTGGTTCAGAGTAAGCAGTGAAACATGAAGAAAGGGTTATCCTTCTAGGCAAATATTATTCTAATATTTTATATGACTATTTTTATGATGTACTTCTGTTTCTCTGAATGTTGATCAATGGTAGCTAGCCCTCACAAAATGAATGTATTTATTTAATTTATTAATTTGCCGAACTTGTGCACTTGACCACAAGAGGCCTTTTATATCCATGTCTTTGATAAAGTTAATTTCTGCATACAAAGACAAGGATAACATATTGTGGGCTAAAATTCAAGAAACTGGTTGAAGAAAGAACAAAAATACAAACAAACAAAAAAGCACAATGCCAGCGTCATGCAGAAAGGTAAAAATGTTGCAGTTAAAATAGGTGATCTAGAATCAGACCTATCAAGCATTCAGTTTTATATTTCATTTCACCTGAATTCCTAGTATACTTTTTGGGGTTGCAGCAATGCTCCCTGCTACAGGGAAACAGCTATGTAGTTCACTTTTACTTCAAGCCAGTGTACAAGCTTTGACTAATATTTATTAAATGTTGCTATTGTACACCTACTGAGTGAATACAACTTGTGTGGTAGTCAAGCTACATCTGTCCTTTGTTTACTATTAAACCGGTATGTTAGAAGCAATTTTTCATTAAGGATAACTGTGTTTTGGCCCAGGCAAATGTGTTCAGTAGTTTTAGGCCATAGACTCAGATTTCATTTGGGTCAAACAGAATAAGCATTATGTGTGATATGGATATTTGATCTTAATATTCTATGACAAACTTGGACTTTTAGCAGATTGGTGTACAGGAGCAGTGTTCTCAGTGTAGAACTTGAAATGATGATCAAAATAATAGCAGGCTGCTCTGAGCAATGAAAGTAGCATGCCACAAAAATAATCTGATTGGGGCAAACTGTACACGATCTACACGCTTCACAATGCTTTTCTGTAATGTTGCTGTGAAAACTCTTCCATTCCAACAGCTGGAAAGACCACAAAAGTACCTCACCAAGGGGATTACTGGCCTCAAACATATCCTATGCAGCCTGACTGAAAAACTCCGGCTGTACTCAGTGGCATACTGCTTACTCAGAGGTGATCTCTGCCTGACCTACAAAGCCATGTCCAAATCAGAATTGATGGACAAGTTCCACCTAAAGAAATTCAAGTCACTGAGAGCCACGTGCTCTAGTGAGCTAAACCTCACCACAACAATAAATAGAACATGCTGGAGGGATGGATTCCTGTCACAAAGACTCCCCATGCTTTGGAACAAAATTCCTAACTACATTAGGCAGAGCCCCTCACTAACACTCTTCAAGAGAAACCTTAACGAGTGGATGGGTAACAGGAAATACACCCCTGGGATCACTTCATTGGCTCTGCTTGACCGAGGCTCAGTTAATTAATCAATGGGGCAGCAAAAGCCGACATACTCTGGCTAGGCTATAAATGCCCTCGGGCAGATAGCCTAGTACCTACCTATGAACCTATTCTACTTTGGGAATTATCACATTTTTGTCTGTATGGGTCTACCATCTTCAGTTAAAGTGTTCGATACACTATAGAATTTACAAATGGGTGTCCTGACTTACCGGTCTCTCTAATGCAAATGGCTTGCAAAAGTTAGTGAGGCTAGATAGTCTAGCCATGTACTCTGGAATATATATTCTATTAACTGTGGCAATGCATTCACTCATTATGAAATTTGTTGTCCTGTTTAATGGGATGAATCAGAATTTTTTAAATGTACTAATGAGGATAGATTGTATCTGTCTAAATTTCATGGCTGGCCCTCATTTAAGACATCAACTCTGAAGGTTTCTGCCATTAATGGATGGTATTTTGGTCCTTTGCTCTGAGAATGGGCTTCAGTGTTTGATTGGTAAGTCAGCTGCAGAGAGTATGGTACTAATAATGGATACACAGAACTTTATGGCTCTGACAACATTTGTAAAATTGGTATACATATATTGCAATGTATGTATTCTGCTTTTATTTGTGTCTCTTTTGACTGACTTGTGCAGCTTACAAATCATTTGTAGATGACTTGAAAATGAGTAAAATGATTGTGTGTGTTACAAATAGGGCATGTCTGCAAAAGAAGTTGACTAAATGATCATTTGGACACAGGAGAATAACATGCTGATTAATGCATCAAAAACTAAGCATACGAGATTTGGGGGACATTGATTCAAAGATGAATATTTAATACAGAACAAAGTGATTGAGGTCATATTTAAGGACCTGGGTATATGGTTATATCTAGCTTTGAGTTTTTCAAATCATATCAACCAATTGGTTAATGACAGTTATAGAACTATCCCCCAGACTTACTATTCCTCCGTGCAGGACTAGCTTAGTCCTGCACGGAGGCGTCCATTTAGGAGCAGGACGGCAGCATGCCATGCATAGTAATGAGGTGCACTGCCTGAGCTTGTAGTCTTACACGGAGCATGCAAGAGTGCAGGGGGCGTGTCTGTGAGCAGAGCTCTCTGAATATACATGCCCCCCACAATGAAGAGCAGCAGAAATGGGTCAGAAATAAGTGAGACTGTTCATAGGTGTCCACATATCCCCACCAACAGTCTCCCTTGTGTACAACAGCAACAGTATACATAAATGAAATGAACAAACCCTTTATTTATTTTTTATAAAAATCCCATTAAAGCTAACTGTAGATGCGTGGGTGTGCCCATCGCTTAGCTACGGTTAATGCAGCTTAAATGGCTGAAGAGAATAACAAGGAAGGTATATGCAAATGAAGCAGCATAGCAATAGTGTAGTGGGCAGAGCATTTGTCTTACGAGCAGGCATTCCCGGTTTGAGTCACACTGCACCACATTCCATTTTCCATGGCAATGCACGTTATGATCAATACTTATATTGCAAAACCCACTAAATAACATATATTTATGAACTGGAGTACTGCAGTAAATGCACATGTGAGGTGTCAGTGTCATAATGAATAGAGCCCTAGTAAGCAGAATTAAGCACCAATAAGCAGTACTAAGCATATTTAAGAACTAGTAAGCGGGTTTAACCCCATTTGCATGTCGGTAAGCAATGCTCACACTCGTTAAGCAATCCTGAAGCTAACTCTCTGTAAGCAAGTGTAACAGCAAGTTAGCAGTCCTTATTGTCATGCAAACCTGAGCAAACACGCTTACAAATGCTCAAAAGTGCCTTAATCACTCTGTATCCAATGGCCCTTGTTCTGGCCATCTGGGTAATACAAGGGTTGCTAATGTTCTTCAGCTGGTATTGATGTCACATTTAGGGGTATGGATTTGCACCTCAGCCTCTTGGTTATTTCACATCTCTTATCCCTGTATGGTGGACATTGTGATATATACTTGGCCCACCGTATAAGAAGTTTTCAAAACCCGCTCCACACTGAGTCTAGTTGTTACACACTCACAATCACCGCAACACAGGATACGAATGACAAACACAGATGCACACACACACACACACACACACACACACACACACACACACACACACACACATCTATCATGTCTGGGAGTAGAACTCTTACCTAACTAGTATATTACACTATAGCACTACGCCGTTATAGGACCCACCATGGAGATTACTGGAGTTCTCCTTCCCCAAAGGTGTATTTCACAGTGAATGACATCAGCAGGATTGCCAAAGTAGGGCATTTGAATTGTAGTGAGTGTGACTAGCCTAAAATGCATTGCTCTCTACACACACACACACACACACACACACACACACACACACACACACACACACACACACACACACACACACACACACACACACACACAATTGCCAAGTCTGGGATTAGAACTCCTACCTAACTAATTTATCACAAAACAGCAGTATGGAGTTATAGGACATGCTACAGAGATTAATGGGTTTAAACCTCCCCATAGGTGTATTTCTAGGTGGATGACATCAGCAGCCTTGCCAAAGTAGAGCATTTGAATTGTAGGGTGTGTGACTACCCTAAAAATCATTGCTCTCCACGCAGAGTCAGACAGGCAGACAGAGACACACACACACACACACACACACACACACACACACACACACACACACACACACACACACACACACACACACACACACACACTTGCCAAGTTTGGGATTAGAACTTCTCCCTGACTATTTTATCACAGTGTAGTAGTACACAGTTATGGCACGTGCTATGGAGATTACTGGGATACAACCTTCCCAGAGATGTATTTCTAGGTGGCTGACATCAGCAGCCTTACAAAAGTAGAGCATTTGAGTTGTAGGAAGTGTGACTACCCAAAAAGCATTGCACTCTACACACACACACACACACACACACACACACACACACACACACACACACACACACACACACACACACACACACACACACATACACACACAGACACAGTTGCCATGTCTGGGATTGGAACTCCTACCTAACTAGTTTATCACACTACAGCAGTACGCAGTTATGGGACATGCCACAGAGATTACTGGGCTACAATTCTCCCAAAGGTGTATTTCACAGTGGATGACCTCAGCAGGCTTGTTGCAGTATAGCTATGGGGAGGGCAGTGTATGTGCATGGGCCCTAACCCATTCATCTAATGGTTTACACACCACAGGTGGTCACACACAGGATCATATTTCACAGGTACATGTATACAGCTGCTAGATGACTACTTCCTTGTACAGTCATGTTGCACAGCTAGCATGTGCACCACATAGTCTGTAATGCTGACAGATACCTGTGACTAGTATCTGCAGTGAGTGACATCTGAACCTCATGTGGTTGTGGACCTTTAGCTATGTGCTGGGTGGGACAGGCCTGGATGGCTCCTTGTCACAGTCACCCTCTTCCACACATCTATGTACGTCTACCTTTGGTTTATTATAGTGTGTTGTCCTTAGATATATGTCTGTATTCCTATCTACTGTGTGTGCAAAGCATGTGTGGTGCATATTGATTAGTGTTTGCACTAACATTTGTGACTGCCAGATATGTCTGGTCCACTGGTGTTTGCAGACATGGTCTTCATGTGTTTTAAGTGCGTGAGCATGCTCAGTATGATATTTCAGTATGTTGCTGACTGAAATTGCCTTTATTTCTCTAAGTGTGTGAGCATGCCCTGTATGCCCATCTGTACTGAATGTGTGGATCGAGTTCAGGTAGTTTGTACTGCAGTGCTGACCTTTGTGGTGCACACCTACAGATAGAATACTGTTTCTGCAGGGTATCCTTCAAACATTTGGCATTAACTGTTACTACATGTGTACATAGGATGGGGGGCACACATGACTATTTCTACATGTTTACACAGGATTGAGGAGGCACACCTGACTGTTAATATATTTCTATGTAGGATGGGGGGCACATGTGACTATATCTACACAGGATTGAGGGGGCACACCTGATTGTTACTACATTTCTATGTAGGATTGGTGGCACACATGTCTATTTCTACATTTCCACATAGGAATGGGGGCACCCCTGACTATTACTACATTTCTACGTAAGATGGGGGGCACACCTGACTATTACTACATTTCTACACAGGAGGGGGGGCACACCTGACTGTTATTACATTACTACGTAGGATGGAGGCACACCTGATACTTTTACACATTTGCTATGACTGGTATGTCAGGTACTCCATTTCATTCAGTATTCTTACCTATCATGCTGACTAGAGGCATACCAGTGTGCTACAGATCTTAGCTTTGATTTACCTACATATTAATTTCTGACTTCCAACCCTTCAGAACTAACGTCCCACTGCCTGACCTGCTGTAGTCTGTCTGTGGAGGTCGGGGGGGGTACCCATAGGCATCATTCAGAGGCCATAGCACAACCTTTGTTTGTGTTTTTCTACACCTGTCTTGCTGGCTGTGACTGTTAGGTATGTGAAACCCCCCTAACTGGCATGTGTGAGTCACTTACCTTGCGGATATCCCAGTACTGAGGGTGGTGCTGCAGGGCTGCACGTAGTACACTCCCTACACATGGTTGAGAACAGGTAGTGCAATGTTTGACATCCCTTTTACTGTATTTGAGAGTCAGAGAGAGGTGTTATTCCTTGGGCCCCTCTTGTGTCAGTGTATGTGCTATGCATTGCCTCTTTGCCAAGACCAGGGCATACTGGGCATGCCTCCTTCTGCCTACTGGGGCAGGCTCAGGTTGTTCCTCTGAGTCACTCTGTGTCTGTGCAGGCCTTGGCAATTGTAGGAGGATGTGTGGCCCTGCCCTGTGCTGTTCCTGCTGCATCTGTTTCAGCAGGATCATATTATGTAGCATGGCACATATGAGGACAATTTGGGTACATGTAGCTGGTGAGTACTGCAAGGCTCCACTGGATGAGTCCAGGCACCAGAACCATGACTTGAGCATCCCAAACACATGAACTGCAGAATGAACTGGCACCCCATCTAAGCACCATGTTCAATCATAGCCTCACCTCAGGCTCTGTGCCCACTGAATGTTGCACAGCAACGGTTATCCCACTCCACAAAGGGGGAGCCACCGTGGACCCAAGGAACTACCACCCCATTAGCCTAACGAGCCTGGTCTGCAAGGCCATGGAACGCATCATCATGGATCTTATACACAAAGACATTGGTAATCTCCAACCTCTGGACCCCACCCAGTTCAGGTTTGTAAAAGGCAGATCATGTCTCCTAAACCTGATAGACTTTTTTGAAGCAGTCACCAAATCCGTAGACCAGAGTAAGGTGCTTTACACAGCCTATCTATATCCCACCAAGGCTTTTGACACCATCCCCCACTCTGGAATTATAGATAAACTCACTAAACTTGGTATAAATCCCTATGTCACAGGATGGGCTGCCAAGTGGCTCACTGACAGATCCCACACTGTGAAAGTAGCAGACTCCAAATCTGACTTCAGACCAGTGACAAGTGGAGTACCACAGGGTTCAGTCTTGTGTCCTCTACTGTTTGGTATCTACTTTTCTGAAGTGCAGGCTAACAGAGAAGGTCTTTGGCTAATGAAGTTTACAGATGACTGCAAACTAGGAGCCATAATTAAAACTCCTAACGATGTGGATATCCTACAAAAGGGCCTCACGGAGACAGATACCTGTTGTCAAAGCCATGGCCTCAAGCTCAATGCCAAAAAAGTGCATTGTCAACCCCTTTGGTAAAAACTATGTACCCGTGAGCTACCACATAGGTGGTAGTTTACTTAACACCGAAAGTGTGATAAGAGACCTTGGGACACAGGTGAACAGTACTCTCTCCTTTGATAATCACATCACCACAGTAGTCAGGAAATCATTCTACATGGCACACCTCATCACAAAAGGTTTCTCATCCAGGAAAAAAGAGGTCATTCTTCCCCTCTACTAGTCACTCATTAGACCCATTATAGAGTACAATGCCCCTTTTGGTATGTACCTCACAAGACATCTACAACAACTGGAAAGGCTGCAGAAATACCTCATAAAGAAGATTACCGGCCTCAAACAGATGCCCTACAGAGACCATCTCAAAAAACTCCAGCTTTACTCCATCACATATCGCTACTTAGAGGTGATCTCTGCTTAACATACAAAGCTATATCAAACCCAGAGCTGTTGGACATGCTCCACTTAAATAAATCCCAGTCCCTCCGAGCTACATGCTCTAGGGAACTAAACCTTGTCACTACAATAAACAGAACATGCTGGAGGGATAGATTCCAGTCCCAGAGACTTCCCATACTCTGGAAAAAGCTACCTATCTATATCAAACAAAGCTCCTCATTAGCACTCTTCAAGAAAAATATTGATGATTGGATGGGAAATAGGAAATTCACCCCGGGGAGCACCTCTGTGGCTCTGCTTGACAGGAGCACAGGAAAATAATTTTATTGGGTGGCAAACAGCAGGGTACCTTTTTGGCTAGGCTTATATAGGCCCTTGGGTCAATAGCCTAGTACCTACCTATGAACCTATGAACAGGGTTAAGAAATATGGTGTAAAACACATCAAAGTCTGCCATTCTTTATCCAGGGCACCCTAGTTGAGTCAGACAGGTCTGTTGACACAAAAGGATAATGCTCAAATTATAACACAGATGACATAAGTTTGAGTAGAACCTCAACTGCCTATTGGAGACCGTATTTGGGAGAGAGCAGCAATGAAACTTGCTGGTTTGCCTCTTCTTGGAGGGAAACATATAGAAGTGTTTGTCTTTTGAACATGTTACTCTGGATGAATCCTCAGTGAGCACTGCAGATTCCACAGTGCAACTACATTTGGGAGGCTGTCTGGAGGAATTATGTTACTACTAGAAGTAATTGGGACCCATTGCATGCTCGTAGCAGAACTTGTTTCAGTGCATATGCAATGCAGATAAAGCCACAACAAAAGGAAACACTGAACTGTTCACGATGGTTAACTTAATGATGACCCAACTAAGTCAGCGGTCATCCTGGTGATGGGGACCAATGGATTATTACACTATTATGATCAGCATTTAGTAGGGACAAAAAAAAAAAAGAAAACAAATCCCAAAGCTGAGTCATATTTACTGTTTGTAAATGAAAAGTAGAAAAGATTCCAAACAATTTACTAAAACTGTCTCTAGACATCTGAGTCATTAGGCACATACAAGACTCCTATGACTTGTACATCATGTGAAAGGGTATCTGAGATAAAAGCAGATTTGCTTTTATACTTATCAGTTTATTTGCAAACTTATATATTTGTTTGAAAATTATGGTAGCTCCAACTGTCACTTTTCAATCACCGTTATGACCAATGACAGAATGCATAGGAAAACATACGAAGAGACTGTCAACAAACATAGCATTACATTAGCAAGAGTCAGAATCAGCTTATGGCTGGTTAATATTTTAAGTGGAACAGAGAATGCATATTATTTAGCATGACAGATAGCAAGAGAGAACAGTAAGTCTGTAAATGCAGAATGGATGCAGTGCTAAAGACAGAGTTACAAAGGCATATATACTGTCACTAGTATGCCTCATTGATGTTATGAAATAAGTACTAGTGAGGAATAATTAGAATCCGGTGCAGTGAAAATATGTTAAGTTAAAAAGCAGTGTCATTCTGCAAGTTGATTGAATGGCTCTACAAAGCTGTATGAAATCACAGTGATATAAGCAAGGCACATCACATGTATGAGCATACCAATGTCCATTTTGCCTGCCTAATACTTTAGCACATATCAGCAAAGTAATTGTAATATATGGGGTACTCTGATTATATACGGAGTACTGTGATTATATATGGAATGTTGTGATTATCAAGTAAATTCAGGAAAAATGCAACTTTGTTGTGATGGATGTGAATGGATACTTGATTTTAATCTTCAGTATTTATCCTTTTTTTAAATGAAGATTGGTGCAGAATTTCTCCAGTGTTAAATTTTGAACTGCATTCACTTTGTTCCAAAAAGAGGATTAAGGCTTATTTTTCATATAGCTAGGCTGGTTGGTGTCTCGAAAAACTCAATGTGTTCATTGCAGAATAATGTGAATATTCAAGTCCTGTCTTATTCTTTACCAACCTGTCTTAATACTAAGGCATAATATCATATAATAATTTATATATAATTTATTATAATAAAATATAAGTAGCTGCTTGATAAACTAGAAAACGTGAAGCTCTATAATTTAAAAGTTGCTCTAAACTAGCCACACAACAAGTGAAGTGACACAGAGTACTCCAATGCAATGTACTAATACTGCACCTAAGAACTTAAAACATGCTTCACATGAAACAGTCACATTTGTTACAATAGATTAAGCTCTTTTGTTCCTTTTAAAAATGTAAGTTCTTCTTAATAAAACCTACACCATTTCCTCCCATTAGATAATTGAAACATCCTAAAAATCATTTAAGTCACTTAAAATAACAGCTGTAAAATTTCAATATAACAATGCATTCTAAAACTCAACATTGAAGATAGCGTGACCCATAAAAATAACACCATATGAAATATATTCCATTGTTATACTCATAGCACTCTGCTGTTTAGTTCTAAGATAACAATAGTGTTACACACCATAAATATATTATTTAACAAATTCCAAAAATATATAATGATTCCTAAATCAATAAAAATTGAACCCTCACCAATCCTCATCATAAATTACTGGTTCACGCACAACTAATAGATAATTTTTCATTTATCCCCGGTACCTATGTATAATTTAATACAATTTGCCAGTAGAGTTCATGAGACTCCAGATAGGCTTAATTACTACCCTTATCATTTTTCAAAACCTTCTCCCAATAAATAGAACCAACATTTTTTAAAACCTGTACACAGCTTTGCAAGTTTACTTAAAGTATCTCTATCATTCTCCTTTTTAATTGCATACTTGTGTTGATAAATTCTATTTCTAAGTGCCAGTTCAGTTTTCTTTATGTAAGATGCAGGGCATGCCAATCACCAGGCCACATAATCCACACCAATGGTGATACAATTATATCTCCAATTTATAACAGTTAACCTAGGAAAGTTCGCCATTGTTATTGTTATTTCTATCTAAAGAAAGCAACTTTTCCAACAGCAAGGTTAACATGATCTGTGCCCTGTTGGACCTGATTTTGGAAAACAATGTATTTCTCTTTGAGAAAGAGTTTTTTCTACAAAAAATTGGAGTTGCAATGGGAACAGCCTATGCTAATACCTATGCAAGCATTGTCTTAGCCCAATGGGAGAAAGACAAGGTGTTCTGCTCACCCTTGTTTGTGAAATATGTCACCTTTTACAAACAGTTTGTTGACGACATTTTTCTTGTTTGGCATGGCAATGAGAGCCAACTAGAGTCTTTTGTCAACTATTTAGGTAGTACTACCACCTATCTATCTTTTACTTCACAACACACTAAATTTCAAATTGACTTTTTGGACATCAATGTCAATAAGGACATGCTTGGTAGCATCACTATGAAGATGCATAAGAAAAGTTGCAGGAAAAATAAGATTTTACATCGGTCTAGTATGCATCCAGGCCATATTACTAAAAACATTATTAAGAATCAAGTGTTACATTGCAAAAGACTGAATACAGACAAGGGAGATTTGCAGGGTGCAGTTAAAGGTCTCTATGTAGATCTTGAGAATAGACATTATAAAATAAATGAGATTGACAAGGCTGTGGAAGAGATTAACTGTAGATGAACAAATGACTAAGCCATATTTTTCAAGTGGGATTTCAACAGAAACATTGGATACAAAAGGAAAATGTGATCAGGTTATCAATAGGATGTGTTTAACATTCTCTAGTGATGTGAGCAAAACCTGTGAAATAGTTAAAAAGAACTGACCCATCCTACTTACAGACCCAGATATTAGTAGGGTTCTAGGTCCTACTCCTAAATTTAGTTTTAAAAATAATAATAATGTAAAGCAAAGATTATGTTATAGACATAATAATGTTAGAGTCAACTCTATATCTGAATGCAGGGGAACCTATGTGTGTAGAGCATGCAAAATATGCAGTAATATCTGGTCAACTACTATGATTATGCATCCAGTGTATCTGAAACCAATATAATTTTGGTTCTGTGCTGATTGTTGCACCAAAAATATAGTTTATTTTGCTAAGTGCAGCTTATGTGATGCTTACTACATAGGTAAGACCAATCATATGCTAAGAGAGAGAATAATAGCGCATCTCAATGATATAAAGAATAATAAACTAACTAATGCCTTAGCTAAGCATTGTTTAGATTTTGGTTTGCAACATACTTTTAAATTCTTGGTGCTACAGATTATTAATGAATGTTTAAGAGAAGGTGATATATGTAATGAAACAGAGTTTACAGAATTAAGATGGATTGTTGATTTTAAACCTCATGTATCACCTGGCCTTAACAATGCTGTTTCTTTAAAACCTCTCCTGAGAAAGAGAGGCTTGCAGCACTGATTTATTTTAAGTGTTTTTATTAGCTGTTGGCTGTATTTAAACTGTTTTCATATTCACATTTTTACTAAGGTCTGAAGATGAGGGCAATCTCGAAAGCGCTTACCTTTGTTACTACTTTTGAAATAAAAGTTTTTATTTTCCAGTCTACACACCTTTTACTTTTTATATTTTTTATTTTAATTTTGTAAATGACATTGGGAACATGCGCCACACTTAGTAGTATCCATCTTTCTCTTAGTACCATTACTTGCTTGCATCTTCCCTATCTTGCTGTCATTTATTTTCTGAACAGTTTTAAAGTGGGACTTAATGCACCTGCCCTTCTTGTGTGACACTGTTGGGGTTGTTACTCAATTGTTAGTCCAAAAGATTGAAATACTCCTTTCCAATTTTTAGTTCAAGTAGACTTTATATCCTTTGAACTATTGCCAAATGTTAAAACCTTTGCTCTAGAATAATCATTGCTTTCTTTCACCTTTAATCTTACACAATCTGTGGCTTTAAAAATGAGTTGACATCTAGTTAAGCTATTCAGTAAAATTTCATCACATATTTCATTCACCACTAATACAGGGCATTTTATTTCCACAAAAGTACACTTCAGTTTTTCCAGTTCATTAACAAATATTTCCTCATTAGAGAAAAGTCGCTATAGCCTCACCATTCACCACTTAATTAAATTATTTACTATAGTAGATGACAGCTGTTGTAGTGTAGAATGCTTTTTGATGAAATTTGCTTTCTAAATATATTGGATTCATATCTTCATGCAACAACATTCTTCATTATAGTTACAGTGAGGTACTTTATGCTATCATATTTTGCTTCTGATGTGAATCTTAAATAAGAGATGGTTTCACTAATATAATTCAAAAATCATGTACTATATAATTTCCTCCATTACACATCAAAAACATGTCGTGCAAAGAACAAAAAAAAATAATATATTGGTTGTAACTAGAGGGAAAAGTAAAGTTAGTATACTACCACCATATGATTATAGTGGCTAAAACCACAGCTGCTGCCACAGACCCCATCACAGCTCCATTGATCTGCTTTTTATCTTCCCCCTTGAAATATACAAAGTTATTGAACAACACAATTTCCATAAATACATAAATGAATGAATGACATTAATTTTTTTTGGTGGGACAGGTTACATAACCTCATTAATTACTCATAAGGCCAATCTAAATCAATGACACTGGGAAATAAGGAAACAATATTTAACATCTATTCTCACCAATTGTACTTGTTCTGAAAAATGTAGCCTGTAATGAATACCAAAGAGCAAAAGAAACACGGTCCTTATCACTGAAGAAACCCTTTAATTGAAAATCTATGTACTTAGCCAAAGGTCCTGTTTTGGATCCCCCTGATATCTTAAAGGGACATCCTAGGTGAAATTATGCATCTTGGATATCTAAAAAAATGTGATGGAATTAGTTTTTACTAGTCAAAGGATCAGTCATCTTACCTGCAAAATTAAGACCCACATCTTCCAGCAATACTTTAATTTTATGATAGGAAATATAAACCTTGTTCTTAGATGCACTGGTAAAATAAGAACCATCATTCAAATATTCAGTCATTTTCTGAAAATATAAGTTTTCCTTCATTACCAAACTACTCACTTTATTGGGCTTCATGATGCACATACTCTTGTTACTGTTAAATTTAACAATATTAACAAAAAAATATTTTTCCCTACTCAATTTTAAAATGTAATACTTTTTTTTCCGGCAAAAGTCTTCCTAATGTCTTACTCCCACGTTTTTTCATACAGTGTTATAGGTGGTGCTAATAGGGGTTAAAAATAAATGTTTCCTACATATCATCAAGCTGTTAAATTATTCTGTACCCTGTCATTATAAAACAATTCCAGGTTTAACTTTCTATTAGTTCCAATAATGTATCAGTCAGGTTCATGTTATTAGATGGAGTGAAGGTAAACTCCATTGATATCAGTTTGCCAAACACTGATGTTATTTCCTGGTGGCAGTAATTAAATGTTTTCAGCCCCACTTCCCCAAAGTCATAAACAGTGCCTTTGTCAAGATCCATCAACTTCTTCCCCTGCCTCATTCATGTCAGTGTGCTTCCTGATAAAACAGAAAACGCA
Source organism: Protopterus annectens (assembly GCF_019279795.1). Classification (NCBI taxonomy): domain Eukaryota; kingdom Metazoa; phylum Chordata; order Ceratodontiformes; family Protopteridae; genus Protopterus; species Protopterus annectens. Next base: position 295,033,296 of record NC_056749.1, on the reverse strand, counting down.
GTCCAAACCATGAAAAAACATCCAAGAAATCTCACTCCAGTATAAAACACAAACCACTTTTATTTTCCACTAATATCACAATGTAGGTAAGTGCTTTTGTCCCAAATTCAATTTTTACAGAAACTTCATCAGACAAACCAAGAAATCACAATCACATCTATAAATACTCCTAAAACATAACATCACTTCCTGTAGCATGTTTAAAGTGATAAGTCATAAAAAAAGGCTTTTTATAAAATAACATTCATAAGACCATCAGAATCCTGAATCTGTTTGTAAAAAGTTCAGTCTTTCAATTTCAACAAAAGTTCAAATCATTTTAAAATGTCTTAATAAGCAAATATATATCTTACCAAATAAAAAGACGTATGGAAAGACATTTTTACCTAAAATATAAAATATAAATTATAGCACCCAAGCCAAGGCTCAAACCCAGAACCTTTGATTTAAGGGCTAACGCTCTAGCACGTGAGCCACTTATCTGCATAGTGCTTTCAGTTTTAAAAGACTAGTAATGGATAAACATTTGTTTAACCCAGGCTAACGGGTGGAATCTAAACGCATTCGCCAATACAATTCAGCTTTCTCTAATAAATATTGCCATGCACCTCCCCTACAGGAAGGCAAAATAATATCAAGAATAATAAACAAATTTGTGTCCAGGATGTTTTGTAATATTTTTAGCAAGGGCGTTGGTGTCACAATTGTCCCTGATATTTCTGAGATGTTCCCCTATCCTATTCTTGGGTTTATACTCGGTTTTACCAATGTAAAAACAAGGACATAATTCACATAAGTCACCATAAACAACTCTTGCTGTATAACAGCTAAATCTGTTCTTGATTTGAATTCTCATCCCTTTTATAGTTACTTCTTTTACTTCTAGTATATAAGGGCAAAACTTACAAGACCCACATTTATACATATGGCCATTTTATGGGGTTTCCTTTGATGTTGTTCCCTTTACGAAATACACCAGTAGGTATATCCCCTAAAATCACTCTGACATCTGTTTCACCTGTCAGAAGTGCCCAATTTTTCTCCAAGATGATTTTTAACTCATAAGCATCAATAGAAAAGTAATAAAACTTGATCTATACCTATTAGCTTGTTCAGTTACTGTCCCAGAAGTGGAGCCTAAATTTTCTAAAGATTCACCACTACGAGTGTTTAAGGGCGTTTTCACCTGTATGTAAGAGAGGGAAAAATTACCTCTCTCCCTTTTGGAAATGACCTCTTTCATTATGTTTGCTACCACTGAATGGGGGTACCCCCTACTGATAAACATACCAGTCAATTTTTGACATTCATTCAGAAAAGAATCATATAAAGTGACCATTCGAGCAGCTCCTATAAATTGTCCTTTTAGAACCCCTCTTTTTTGAATATAGGGGTGATGACTTGTAAAGTGCAAAAGTGCAAAAAATGATTAGAATAGGTTGCTTTACGGTACACTTGGGTTTGAGCCTTGGCTTGGGTGCTATAAATTATATTTTAGGTAAAAATGTCTTTCCATATGCCTTATTTGTTAAGATATATATTTGATAATTAAGACATTTTAAAATGATTTGAACTGTTGTTGAAATTGAAAGACTGAACTTTTTACAAACAGATCCAGGATTCTGTGGATCTTATGAATATTATTTTATAAAATGCTTTTTTTATGACTTATCACTTTAAACATGCTATAGGAAGTGATGTTATGTTTTAGGAGGATTTATAGATGTGACTGTGATTTCTTGGTTTGTCTGATGAAGTTCATGTAAAAATTGAATTTGGGATGAAAGCTTTTACCTACGTTGTGATATTAGTGGAAAATAAAAGCGGTTTGTGCTTTATACCTGGAGTGAGCTTTCTTGGATGTTTTTTCAGTGTGCTTCCTGATGGTTGGTATGATTTGAAGATTTCTGGATCATTTCCATATTCCTATCCACTGGTTGATTCCTCTCCATTAATCTCAGTGACCACCTGATGAGCAGGGAGATGGCTAAAAAAATCATCATCCCCTTGCTCGACACCATCCATGTTATCTTCCATTATTAAATTAGTTACGCTGTTATCCTTATACTGAACTCTCCATTTAGATGGAATGGGATCTGTCATCTTAATCTTGTAATCAGTCTCATCCTTCCTTAATTTTGCCTCTTTTCTCTTGTGAATGTTATCCCAATCCTGATCCACATTGTGAAACACAACATTATATAAAGCACAATAGGAGTTAAACAAATGATCATTGATACAGTCCTCCTGTAAGGCCTTAAATTCTTCTTCCAGTTTTGACATAACTCTACTACTGCTCCTTGCCAGTCACCACATCATTTCTTTCTCAACACAGTCAAAAAAAACGATTACACATTTTCTTATGTTTTTCTGTTCAAAGCTGGTTTCCTTGCACTGACTAAATAATAAATGTCTGCTGCTCCAAACGTGAAATGTACCTGCTGATTCTCTTCAATATGTGATTTGCAGCTGTACAAATCCCACCGAAAACTGACTTAAATGAATCCCTTCACCAGATATAGGAACAGTATCTAGTGGATTAAGTAAAGTCTACTGTTTTTCTGTTTGCACAGATGCAATAGAACGAGGCACCCTTATAATTAGTGGGTTCTTTCCCCAATGTATCATTTTTTCCAAGGTGCATATGGGCAGGAAAATAACAGACAGGTCCATATTATTTTGAAAAGAGTACCTTAGGAGTCCTGGGCTTTTGTGGGTGAGGGGATGTATCCAAAAATGCTTGCATTGTGGACTTGGCAAATGACAGGCCTAAAAAAGGATTTGCTGTATAAAAGTGGGTTCCAGCTTTGTTTCTGAACAAAAGATATACATATGATATACATATCATATACATATGACTGTCTCTAGTGATCATGTTGTCTTCCTGACTCAGAACATTTTGTGACAGCCTAATCCTTCTGAAATGAGCAAGGAGCCAAAAAATGCCTTATGTTTGCAACTAAGTAATGAGTGATGCAGTAAAACTACTGAATCAACCAAAATTGGTAAAGCCCTAGAACCAGATAGGTTAAGGCTGCCATTGAACAAGATGCATAAAGAAGATCTGACCATAGTTTTGAACTGTTTATTTGAAGACATTAAAGAATTAGGTTTTCCCTCTACTTCAGTGAGGGAATCTAGAATAATAGTGTTCCATAAACATGAAAAAGATCCTCACTCGAAGAGTGTAGACTTACCACTGTATATATTTGTTTCATACTGAAGCAAAGCTCTGTGCAAAAGTTTTAACAAGTAAACTGAGGGCTGTGATCCATACTCTGATACATACAAATCATTTTATTGTATACGATGGTCCTATTTATGGAATGTGCTTATGGCTTTTATATTATCTGATCTTTTTATACATGCTGTCCAAACCCTTTACCATTCTCCCTTCATAACGGTGATGCAGACTAGAAAAGCCAGTGATTTGTTTTCTTCCTTTTAGCTAAAGACACCCAGCATGTTTGGGAACTGACACCATTCTTGATGAATTTTGTACTGAGCCATTATTTTTGGTAACCAGATAATAATAAGACCTATCAGACTGAAAGGCAATTAGGTAACATTCTCGGATTTTCTTTTTGTAGATAACTACTTACTAAAGATGAAGGATCTAATGAAAGATATTCCAGTCCATGAGTCTATTAAAGATGTATTTTTCACATTCTCAGAGATGAGATTTAATCTAAGGATGAGGTGTATCAAATCAACAGGTCAACTGTTAAACCTTAGGTGGAACTTTAGTCTCTCTCTCTCTTTCTGTTGCTGGTGCAGAGGCAACCATAAGTATCTTTGTGTATATCTTTAGTCAGGCACGTTGAAAATGTGGCAATTACATTTGAAATCCTCATGGAAAAGCTTTTTTATCTCAGTCCATTCGTGGAAGATATTGGGTATAAACTGGTGGGGTATGATCTCTGCTATAACTATACTTTATTGCCCAAAGAATTCTGTGTGCACATTTCTGCCCTAGATTTTTTAATTTTTTTTTTTTGCCTTGCAAGAAATAAAAATTTAATCAAAACATTTATTTGTAATGAAAACAGGAGTCCTTTGTTTAAGGATGCCATATTTTCCCTAAAATCCAAGCAGGTGTGGTGTTAGTAGATTTGGGAAGGATAGAAACAAAATCCAAATGGGTCTATATTAAATCAGTGAATGCTTAAAAAAGCGAACACTAATTTATTGACCCCATGTAAGCGAAAGCTTACAATCCCAAACTCTTAGAACAGTGATTTTTTTTCCCAGGGAAAGAATTTGCTTATATGCCATTTTGGTATTTTGCCGTTTCCCGCTTACAAGTTCGATCAAGATGCATTTGAAAGAATGCATTTTCGATCATATAATAGGGAACCATCCAAACACACATTAAAGTTTCTACCCGATATCCCTCATTATGGACTGCTATTGTGAATAGACATTTTTTGCCTTAATATCTCATAGAGCAACTGGATGATACAATGACTCCTATGACAAGAAAACTCCAAGTCATTCAAAGAACTTGTTCTTTTAATCTACATCTTTTAACATGTCTAAATGACTATACAAAGCAAATCAGGGTATGGATGATTGAGCAGGAATGTTACCTGTAATGGATCATCCAGAGCTAGGTCTGGTGGGGTGGGTTAAAAATTTGGTAGTCAGAGAGGGTAGCTATAGATTTTTTATGGGTGTCCCAGTTTAAGCAAATGGTAGATGGTTATCATTGCTTTGTTCATTTTTAAGAAACCTTAAGGTATTACTGCTCAGTGCTCAGAACCTAAACAAAATACTCCTTACACTTCAAACCCTTCTCAATCTGAAGAAGGTAGACATATGTGCCATGGCCAAGATTTGGTTTAAAGCTGTAGAAAGTACTCCAAACGTGCAAGGCTAGAGTGCCCTCCACAAATTTAGACCAACAGCATTACAGACTGATGCCAAAGGAGGAGATGTGTTGATCTATGTTAGCGGCAGACACATCTAAAGGATGGCTCAACAGGATGATACCGTAAACCGCATTCACGTGCAGGTCACTTAGGTAAGGTCACCCACCATATGATGGCTAGCTACGGGTCACTAACTATACCCATAGAGTCTCATGACTCTTACCTAAACCTGCTAGAGATGCTCACCTTCCAACCGAACACCATATTCATGGGTGACTTTAAGTACCTCTCTATGGACTGGGAAATGTACATTGCCTCCTCACAGGCACAAGGCATAACATTTCCTGAATTTTATTAATGCAAATACCCGGAAGACGTAGTGCAAGCTCCAACCAGAGGATTAAATATACTGGATTTGGCACTCACCAACATGGGAGAGCAATGCACCCTCTACCGCCATGTCATGTCCTCACTAGTGAGGTCAGATCACAAAGATATGTAATCTGAAGTAAAAATCAACCCAGAAAATCCAACTAAACCAGTAACAGTTAGGAACTATTCAGAGGCAAACTACATAGTATTAAATGCAAGTTTGTCAAAATGAAAGGCTCCATCCAACCCGAAGACCTTTGCAGAATTATTCACAAAGTCACTATATAAACATAACAATGGTTGCAAGAGAGGCTGCTGTATCTATCAGCAAAAAAAAAACAAAAAACACTAAAACAAACCCACTTGTGGAATTCTCACCTAAACAGGGTATATAGTAAAAGAAGTAAAATCATGGCCAAAATCAGGAAAAACAACTCCCTTATAGACAAGTGCTCTGTTATACAAATAAAAAAAATGAAGAGGTCTAGTTAAGTCCAACAATGCTAACTATAAGGCCAGATAGCATCACAGGCTAAGCACAATCGGAAGGCTTTCTTCAGCTACATCTGGAAACTTAGAGGTAACAAACAGTGTGCTGAACTGGTAGTAACTGGTACCACCTACACAGATAAGGGTGACATAGAAAATCTACTGGAAGATAAATTCAACTCAGACTTCAATCCTTATTCCAACCCCCAACTCCACCAGGTGAAATCCCCTCCAAAATAATTCCCCAGCTATCATCATGGACCAGGTGCGGGCAGCATTCTCTAAATCCAAGAACACTGTTTCCATGGATCCCAGCATCATCCCTGGCTGCCTCCTGAACATTCTAAATTATGACCAATCATGCCAACTTGAGGCACTCTTCAACTACAGCCTTGAAACACCTAGGAAATGAAGGACCACACCAGTTATTCTTCTCCACAAGGGTAGACCATCAAATGACCCAGAGAGCTGCAGACTCATCAGCCTAACAAGCCTAATATGAAAAGCCATGAAACACAATATCATGGAAATGATAAACAAAGGCATTGGCAACCTACAGACACTAGAGCCATAGCAATTTGACTTTGTTAAGGGAAGGTCATGCTTATTTAAACTGCTAGACTTATTTGAGAGGGTTGCCAAGGCAATGAATAAGATTAAAACAGTGCTTACTGCGTATGTTGACCTGGTTAAGGCATTTGATACAATGCCCCTTTCAGGTTATTCTCATGTAGACATTAAACTGGCCAACATTTGGTTCAGCAAGAAAGACAGTCACAAGATCACATACAGGAGAGGCAAATATGCAACTCATGTAGACGTCCTCCTACTTAGGAAATAACAGCGGGGTAGAATCAGTGATTCCAAGGTTATCCCATGTGAAATAGCTGACTCACAGCAAAAAAACACTGGTTGCCACAATCGGCTGAAAGCAGTTGTAACAAAAGGATGTAATGACAACAGAGACAGGCTGAAGACATGGAAGTTAACTGTAGAGAAACACAAGAGTTCAAAGAAATTCTTAGGGCTTTAGTCCCTTATGAAGAAGATTAAATAGTTGGAGTTGAAGAAGAATGGCAGTGCCTCAAAATAGCATGTGTGAGGACTACAGAACTGATATGTAGCCAAGCCAGGTATGAAATAAGATAAATAAGGAAAGCTGGTGGTGGAATGCAGTAGTGTAGAAGTCATCAAAAGAAAGTAGGAATGCAGGAAAAAGCCAATGATAGAAATGACTGAATGGACTGAGAATTAATGCTGATTGACTAACAAAGAATCTTAGAGAGCAGCTGCAATATCAAAGAATAAGGCAAAGACACTCTAACATCTGGAAAGTGTCTCAGCAGATGGCACAAAGAAAGATAAAGAATATCGTCATCAGACACATTTAAAATAGGATGTCAGGAACAACCTGCTCACCAGTGCAAAGGATATAAAAGCCAGATGGAAGGATTAGTTCAAGCAGCTTGTGAGTGAAGAAAACTCCATAGTACCTGTACTGCTCAAGGCGCAGCCTACAATGATAGATGAAAAGGAGCCCACCCTATAAGAAGTAAGAACGCCATTAAGGAAAATGAAGATGGATAGAGTAGGAGGCTCCAATGAGGTCATAACAGATATGATCAAGCTGATGGGTTAGTTAGAGGAAAAATGACTTTATGGAGAGAAAGGTGTATCCTAGATGACTGGAAAATAAGCATACTAGTGTCAGTGTACAAGAACAAAGGGACATTAAAAACTGTGGGCAGTATATTGGCATCAAACTACCTTGACAATGCATGAAAATTCTGGAGAAGTTGAGTGACAAATATGTAAACCAGTAGAAAGTAATTTGAGAGATGAGCAGTTCAAATTCAGATCAGGATGCAGCACAGCAGACATAATGGGTGCAGTGAGACATATAGTTTAGAAGAAGCAAGAGTTGAGGAAAGAGTCCAACTAGGCATTCATATGACTTGGAGAAAGCATATAATAATGTCCCAAGAAAGATGATATGGGCAGTCTTGTGATGGTTTTAAATGCATGCTATGTTTAAGGACCTGATGAGACAAATATGAACACTGTGTTTGTACTTACAGAGGTGTTCCCAGTGGGAGTGGGGTTGCATAAGGGTTCAGATTAAAGCCCACTGTTATGCATACTGGTGAAGACTACATTCACATTCACGTCAGAGTGGACAGAGCAACACACACTTAAGTCACTACACCACAGGTACCAATATGATTCTATTATATTCCAAGTGGGTGTAAATGAATTGAAGCATACCTCACTAGACTATATAACAAACATTATGGCTCTGTCTGAATATGTGCTTCAGACAGGTATATGCCTTGCACTGAGCAGCATTCAAGCTTAATTTAGGATGATTCCACATAGTATGAACAAAAAATGACTGATTTTAATAATTATAGGCTCATAGGTATATACTAGGCTAATGACCATCAGGTTATTAGCCTAGTCTTCCAACTCAACCCAATTGTGTCTCCATATACCTTGGGTGTCTATTAGAAGGGGAGGTGGCTTAGGGCTTAGTGGAGAGTGGGTATATAATTTAGGCAACATTTTACTTACTGTCTGCCTCTGTTCATTAGCGACACTTGAGCGAGACTGGGGGGTGGAATTTCCCATCCACTAGTAAAGCTTCCATTTGAATAATGTCAGGGATGAACTTTGTTCCACATGGATGTGGACCCTATTCCATTGGTCTGGGATCCTTTGAGACATATATTGCTTTCACCAGCATGTTCTATTTATTTTGTAGGCAAAGTTTATATGCTTGGATCTAGCATTTCCAGTGCTTTTGCAGATGCACAAAATATCCATGAGGGCTGGATCACTGAATGCCTTATATGCCAGGCATTGTTCGCCTCTCGGTAACCTCTAGGACACTGGATATAGAGATAGGGCATAAAGGTAATCAGTGTAAGAGAGTGTGTTAACAACCTGGATTCTCCTGGTGAGGTACCTCTGTGTGCACTCCACCTGCTGAAAAATTGTTGTCTAGTACATGACAAAGGAAACATTGTACTCAATGATGAGTCTGATAAGGGCCATGTGAAGTGGTACCAGAACTTCCTTGGACCTGGATGCCATACCCTTCCTTATAAGTTGGACAACATGCAATGACTTTCTTACTATCGTGTTTGTGTTAGTTAAAGGCCAGATTACTATCTACATATGTTCTCAGACACCTAACTACTGTGTCAACACTATGATGAGTCTGATAAGGGCCGTGTGAAGTGGTACCAGAACTTCATTGGACCTGGATGCCATACCCTTCCTTATAAGTTGGACAACATGCAATGACTTTCTTACTATCGTGTCTGTGTTAGTTAAAGGCCAGATTACTGTCTACATATGTTCTCAGACACCTAACTACTGTGTCAACACTATGATGAGTCTGATAAGGGCCGTGTGAAGTGGTACCAGAACTTCCTTGGACCTGGATGCCATACCCTTCCTTATAAGTTGGACAACATGCAATGACTTTCTTACTATCATGTCTATGTGTTAGTTAAAGGCCAGATTACTGTCTACATATGTTCTCAGACACCTAACTACTGTGTCAACACTATGATGAGTCTATAAGGGCCGTGTGAAGTGGTACCAGAACTTCTTTGGACCTGGATGCCATACCCTTCCTTATAAGTTGGACAACATGCAATGACTTTCTTACTATCATGTCTATGTGTTAGTTAAAGGCCAGATTACTGTCTACATATGTTCTCAGACACCTAACTACTGTGTCAACACTTAGGGATGTTGTATCAACTAAATAATTGGCTTTTGTGGATGTTTTCCCAAAGGGCACTATAATGCACTTCTTGGCATTGAGTTTTAAACTATGGCACTAGACATTTGTCCCTGTTAGCTCTTATTGTTAGTGTCATGGGGGAATGTTTGATAGGTCCCAATTTACCGCCATCTGCAAACTTGATCAGCTAGAGGCCCTTGACATTAGCTATGACTTCCAAGAAGTAGATGCCAAACAGAAGAAAGCCTGGCATGGATCACTGAAGTATTCCACTGGTAGCCAGTGTCTTGATGGAGGTAATCTCACAATTCCTGGCTTCTTGGGTGGTATCTGTGAGCCAGTTGACAATTTAGTGAGGTGGGGATTTATGCCTAGTTTTGAGAATTTTTCAACAATAACTATGAAACTCATACTGAGTGGGTGATCATATCAAACATCTTCGCCAGGTCAAGGTAGATGGTATGCACTAGCTTCCCCATATATGTTGCCTTTATGATCCTCTTGAAGAAGTCTATCAGGTTTAACAGGCAAGACTTTCCTTTGACAAAACCAAAACTGGATGGGTCCAATGTCTGTAGGTTGCCAATGTCCTTGCTGATCATTTCCATGGCTTTGAATATTAGATGTGTCAGACTGATGGGTCTGCAGTTTCTGTGGTGAGGTGATGACCCTCCCTTGTGAAGAGCAATGCTGTTGCAGACTGGCTTTCACTCGCTTTGAGGCTTTACTTAAAAAGTACTTCAAGTGGTCCTGAAAAATCATGTTTTAAGATATTTAAGAAGCAGCCTAGAGTATTATAAGGGTCTATTTAGACAGTGTTTTTGACCATTTCAAGCAGTTCCAAGACCTGCTCACTGCTAACATTTGGGGGGTATGATAGAAGGGATTTCACAGGGGGTGTAAGGGAGGTGGGAGTGGTTGGTAAAGATTGAGCTGAATTTATCAGCCAGCAGATTCGCTATGTCCTCTGCTCAGCGAAGGTGGTGCCATTTACCACAAATTTAGCACACTGCTGCATGTTACCTTCAAGGTTTCAAACATACCTGATGAAGGGGTTATGGTTGCCCTTAATGTTAGAGGCTATCCTGACCTCATAGTTGGCCTTGGTGGACTTGATTAATCCTTTTAGCTTCTTGTTTATTTTAATCAGTGGGGTCTTGTATTTTTATAAGTAGCTCTTTCTGATTCTGTCCATGACTTTTTCCTTCTGCTATATACCCTGCTAAGGTTAGAATTCCACCAGTGTGGTTTGCTTTTGGCATTTGTTATGGACTTACTTCTATTAGGTACAGAAGCCTCTCTGCTGCCATCCCCATGTTTGTACAGGGTTTCTATGAGCAAATCTGCACAGATTGCTGTGATCTCAGGGTTTGAGGGGGGCATTGAAGTTTGACAAACTATTGTTCATTAGAATGTAGTTTTATTTAGAATGGCTCCTAACTTTTAGAGGTTTAGTTGCATTTTCTGAGCTGATTTTTATTTTGAGGGAGACAGCTTTGTGATCCTACTTCATCAATCAGAACATCACATGGGGGGATGCAGTGCTTTGGCTCCCAGAAACCCAAGAACCCAGCTATCTGTGCAGTATTCTCCATAGAAATATTGTACATATATGTAAATGGCTGCAATGATGGTGAGATACTGCCAGAAGTAAGCCACATCTAACACCAAATTTAATTTGTTACCTTAACAGGATAAATAACCAAATAAAAAAAGTCAAGATTAAAATCAGAACTCCTCTCATAGTGATAGGGGCTCTCTGATTCAACTAAACAAGAAACTAAGAGGTCTAATAAAGTCCAACAAGGCAAATTACAATGTTAGGATAGCCTCCTAGGCTAAGGACAATCACACGGCCTTCTTGTCAGACCATAAAGTAACACTCAGTGATGTGAAGAACTTGTGGTAAACGGCACAGCCTTCACTGACCATGGTGACATAGCAAATATAATGATTGATAAATTTAGCTCTAACTTCATCCCCACTACCCCTGTGAAATCCTTTGTAGCATAAACCCCTCCCCCCACTATCAACAAGCACCAGGTCCTAGCAGTGCTTGCTACTACTTTAGTAGGCCCCATCAATATTCTTGACTGTCTACCAAACAGCCAAAAGCATGAAGTAGCAGGACCACTGGAGGCATTTTTCAACTACAGCCTCAAAAGACGTTATGTACCATGTAAATGGAGGGCTGCAACAGTCAACTTATGTTTTTGAAAGGTATAAAAAAATAAATATGTACATGGGAAAGACAGCGAGATCTGATATGGTGAGCTGTTTGTGTAAAGAATAAAGTTAAACTAACCAATGCAAAAAGAGCGACTCCAAAAACATTTAAAGAAAAATGCAAGGAAATACCCCCTTAATAAGCAGATTTCAAAATAAAAAATAAAATAAGATCACAAAGCAAAATTGAAAAAAAGGAGCTTGATAAATGATGATAAAGTGTTTGACAACAGTTGGAAAGTCTGTCAAATATACTTTATGAAAGAGATTACCACATCAGCTGGTGAATAACACTGCATCTGATACAGTAAGAGACAGATATATTTAGCATAAGATCTAATTGCATGTGGCTCAGCTAGCAATGACATTCAACAAGGTTAACCACAGTGCAAATCCCTTTGGACTGTGATAGTACCATATAATGGTAATACTTGTAACACTTTATTAGGTAGGAGAAAAAGTAATTGGAAAAGATCTAAAGAATTAGAATAACACGTAATTGGAAGAGATCTATAGGATTATATTATAATACTCATATCTTAGGTGGGTCATCCATGTTTGTATTAAATAGAGGGCACAATATTAAGAATTCTAGAGAAAGTCTGTAGAAATAATAATTTCAGTGCCACAAGATGGATTGATATCAGGAACATCTGTGGCTTTTAGGTTTTGTAAGTACATTCATGAAGGCTATATGTGACAGTCTATAGTTACACAAAACCGTTGCTCATTGGGATCAAGCAAATTGAAATTCTAAAAGAATGTTTTATCTATCAAGCTGCCCATCCTGCAATTATTTTTATGTAGGAAAAACTGAAAGCCAGTATATTTGTGAACATTTTTTGTGATATAAAAACAGGTGATGAAATAAAATTGTGCAAATTTTAAGAAAGTTTTATTTATAGTTGTAGTGAAACTAAATATACTTGTGGTGGCTGCTGATAATATTAAATGGCAACTGTGATTAAATGCAAATCAATTTCCAAGCATAAACAAAAAAAAATCACAAGTGCTTTTAACAGTTGTTATACTTTGAAGTTTTATCTTTAAGTACTATATTAAGAATTAGAAAAAAATGCAGCAAAACATACGCGAATCAGAGAGCAAAATTACACACTGATCAATAAACAGTAACATTTCATTCCACTTCAGTTAAGAACTTTTCTTCCATAACAAAACTTCATCAGAACTGAAGCAACAGAAAAAAAAATGAACATTTAAACAGTAACAGTGAATCAACTCACTTGAAAAAAACAAACCAACAAGATACTAATATTAACAAATTAGTAAGACGATATAAAATAATAAAACAGTGAATGTAAAAACATAAAACCTATACAATCACAACTTAGCAGCTCTCAGCTTAAGAACACACGCCAAGGAAACATGATCATTTACCCCAGGTGATACAGTGGCACTTATTCTCAAATGACAGAGCTCTTTATATTCAAGGGCATTTTCCCATGGAACACCCCTTGGGTATTTAACAACCTTCTCAAGCATGGCAAATCTAAAACCCAAATTCTGTGCACCACTACAAATCAAAGTATTCCTAAACAACGCATTCTTTTCATTTTCAGTATTTATGTCAAAAATATGTTCATAGACACTTTTTCTTTGTTTTATCTTGGGAAAATGGAATGCCAAGTAAGTACAGCCCTGACATATTGTGATGTAGACCACAGCAGCAGTACTGCAATCCGCATCCATAAATAATTTAAAAACATTCTTGCCCAAATACTTAACAGGTGTGCACTCACTTTTCAAGATGAATTTACACTGTCTGCAACTGCCACATTTTCTGGTCTCCTTGCTTTTTGAAAAGAAGCCATAAGACATGGCCATTATGACTACATTTTTCATATTTAGTCTTCAACTTGGTAACCTCCTTATGAGTAAATAATGGTGATGCTCCCAAAATGGCAACAATGTCATTATAGGATCTAAAAATGTCTCAGTTCCTGTCATTTCAATGAATAATGCTACATGGGTCCTTTTGTTTCATACTATTATATCTGATTTTCTAGCATCTGTTTTTTTTTTTAACTATAGTTTTCAATGATGTTTTGTGGTTTATGATTCCAATGTTCCTCAGCTACTTTTGCATTGTAATGTTTACACAATCCCCAGTTCAGCAGTCTTTGCCACATTATTGTGCCTTTCGGTATAAAGACCCTCATGCATGAGTTTATCACATCAAGCAACAGAATGTGCAACTGTTTCCAGTTTTGTTTTACAGAACCTGTATTGGTCTATTTCTCTTTCATTTTCTCTAGACTTTTATAAACCATTGTGCAATTGGGCCACGGTTATTTGCCTTTCATCTTTTGCTTTATATTCACCTGATCTTAACTATTCCTGGATCAAATCTTGGTCAACATGCATTTTTTTTTCTAGTAGTAGTTCTTCTATAATTGCAACTATACTTGTGGATTTTTCCCATTTTCTGTTCATTTGTTATTCTTCTTTTTAAGTAGAGTGGTACAATGACATTATTATATCTAGATGTCATGCCCTTACATATACACTGAACAACATAGAAGGATTTTCTCACCACTGTGGACACATGGTGGTCATAGTTCAGATTGCTATCTTAGTACCCATATCTCTCACCACTCTTACGGGGGTGCCATCAATGTTGGAATTTGCAGGGATATTTCATTTACCAAAGGGTATTATTATTCACTTCATCATATTTAGTTTGAGGCCATGGCTCTGACACCAGCTATTAGTCTGCATCAAATGTTTATATAGAGAAGGCATTACATACGCTCTGAAATGTCCTAGTAATTTGTTTTATGTTGGGAAAAGTAATAGGCCTTTTAATGTGAGACTACAGGAATATATGACGGATATTAAAAATGCTAGAGAAATTAGTCCTGTAGTCATAGATTTTAAAATGTGCCAAGGCAGTAATCCTGAGGTTTTAAAATGTAGTATTTTGTAACAAATTTCTCCAAATATAGATGTTATTGATATTAAAACAGTAATCAGCTAGCAGCCCCCCCTCCTTAAGCCCTCTCATTACTACTTTTTCAATAGTGATTGCCCCCCCCCGATAAGTTCCACGCATAGTCTTAGCTTGCCCTGGTAACTTCCCTCTACTTACTCCACTCCCATCACTCCTCCTAACTGCAGCAGTATACTATTTGTCAATCAAGATACCAGACCCCTCAGCAATCACAGACATTTCTATACCACTTACTTGAAGCTCACAGATTTTTTTTTAGGCTTTCTCCATTTCAGCCTCGTGGCTCAGATAAATCCGCTATAAGATATGAACTCAATTCAATAAATACTTCACAGAAACTATCCTAGTCCTCTCAAATTCCCAAATCACCCCCCACTATATCCAAGCCATTCATATCCCAAAATAGCCCAGACTCCTTTACATTACAACCAGCCTCTGTTAACACCTTAAAAAACCACTTAAAAAACTAAAGTGAACCACACTACCAGCAGACAAACTCCCTGCAGACTTCTTGCAAATCATTGCAGAAGCTACAGCTTATCCATTAGCCATGCTAATAAACTGATCAACCTCTGAAAACCTAGTACCTGACATTTGGAAGGTATCCATATTTTACCTTCATACAAAGGTGGTAGTTCCACCACACTGTCCAACTATCATCCAATTGCCATTCTGTCACCCTTATCTAAAATCCTACAGAGAGTAGTTCACACGCAATTGATGCATTACGTAAACACGCAGAAATTACTGTCAGACACTCAGCATGGCTTTCATCCTTATCACAGTGCTACCACAGCCCTAATGTCTTTCACTAACAGTGAACCACTATAGAAATAACAGAAATTTTGTGTCTGCCATCTTTCTGGACCTTTCTAAATCCTTTGATATAGTAAATCACAACAAACCTATTAACATTCTCATCACCCTAAACCTTAGTAATCCCCCTATTACTTGGTTTAAAAGCTACCTATCAGGATGCCGGCAGGCTGAGTGGAAAATAAACTCTTTCCTCCTTCCAGCTACATTAAGAGTTCCACAAAGTTCTATCCTTGGACCTCTATTATTCTCTCTCTTCACAGACTCATAGGATTATAGTTTCATAGGTGTGTACTAGGCTAATGGCCCTGGAGCCTTTACAAGCCTAGCCCAAAGGATTGCCCTAGCACTGTGCTACCCAACCTTAGTTCCCAGTGCCTCTGTCAAATAGAGCCACTGGAGTGATCCCTGGGGAGAATTTTCTATTTCCCATCCACTCACCATGATTTCTCTTGAAGAGAGCCAGTGACTTGCTCTTGTTTGATGTGTATGGGAAGTCTATTCCATAGCATGGAGAGTCTCTGGTTTATGAACCTGTACGTCCAGCACGTTCTGTTGACTATGGTTATGAGGTTGAGGTCTCTGGAGTGTGTGGTGTGCAGGGATTGGGATTTCTTTAGATGTAGCATTTCTAACAGAGCTGGGTCAGACTTGGCTTTGTAAGTCAAGCAGAGATTGCCTCTAAGTAGGTGATATCAGACAGAGAATAGTTGGAGTTTTTAGAGTTGTTTAAGGCCTAGGATCCTCTTTGTGAGGCCTCTCCAGTTGTTGCAGGTGTCTAGTGAAGTACATGCCAAATAGGGCATTGTACTCGATGATTGGCCTAATGAGGGAAGAGTAGAGGGGGACAATGACTTCTTTCTTCCTGGGTGGCAATGTAGTAGTCAAAAGAGAGGTTGCTGTCAACCTGTGTTCCCAGATCTCTTATAATGCCTTCTGTGTTCATTGGACTACCATCGATGTGGTAATTCATGGGAACCGGGATTTTCCCAAAGGGGATGACGACACATTTTTTGGTATTGAGCTTAAGGCCATGGTTCTGACATCAGTCATTGGTCTAAGTAAGGCCTTTCTGTAGGATGTCAAAATCATCTGGGGAGTTAATAATAGCTCCCAACTTGCAATCGTCTGCAAACTTTCTCAACCAGAGTCCCTTTGTGTTGGCCTGGACTTCAGAGATACCAAACAGGAGAGGACCCAGGACTGAACCCTGTGGGACTCCACTCATGACTGGTCGGCAGTCTAACTTGGAGCCAATTAATTTCACACTGTGGGTTCTATCTGTGAGACAGTTGGCAACCCACTTAGAGATATAGGGGTTGATGCCTAGCTTAGTGATTTTTTTCTATGATTCCTGACTGGAGACTGGTATCAAAGGCCTTGGTCAGATCAAGGTAGGTTGTATGAACCACCTTGCCTTCATACACAGCTCTAGTGACTGACTCAAAGAAGTTGACCAAGTTGAGCATGCATGATCTACCCTTCACAAAACTAAACTGTGTGGGATCCAGAGTTTGGAGATTCACTATATCCTTGTTTATTAGTTCCATGATGATGTGTTCCATAGCTATGCTTGTCAGGCTAATGGGGCAATAGTTCCCAGGGTCTGTAGTCGCTCCTCCTTTGTGGAGAGGGATGACTGTAGCAGTGTGCTATTTAGTAGGGACAAAGCCTGAGGTGAGGCTGTACTTGAACAGGGCATATATGTGAGGTGCCATTTCATGCTGTAGTTCATGTAGAACACAGCCAAGGATATTGTCTGGTCCCATAGAAGCTATATCCTTAGCCTTGGACAGTGCTGTTTTAACCTGTGTAGCAGTAATACTGGGTGCCTGTCAATCTACTGGTATTGCGATTGATGCTTTGGGGAGGGGGTAAAGTTGGCACTGAATCTGTTGGCCAGTATTATGGCAACATCTGTTGGCTTGGTATAGGAGGTGCCATTGTACCATAGCTCAGAGCAAATCTGGGTATTACCATGGAGATTTTTTACATAACTATAGAAGGTCTTGTGTTTTTTTTTTTTTTTTTTTTTTTTATTATCTGCTGCAATTCTGTTTTCATAGCTAGCTTTAGAGAATTTGATGAGAGAGCTCAACTTTTTGTTGAGGTTGATATGGGAGTTTTTCCAGTCTTGGGACTTCACCTTATTCTGCATCAGTTTCAGCCTTCTGTTGTAGAGTTTGTTTATGGCAGGGGACCACCAGATTGGCTTCCTTTTTTTGGAGGAGAGCATCTTGGTTCTATTGGGTATGGCGAGGTCCATACATTTGTGTTCATGTTCATAGAGTGCACTGGTGTATGATTTGGCAGTCAAGCAACTATTCTCCATTTGCATGGGTGCCGTGAAGTTAGCCACTTCTGTTTTTTAGGAGCCCAAAGTTAGCTTTGGAGATGTTTTTCATGGTGGTTACCTTTGTGGGGGGTTGGTAGGGATGTGAATTTCCAAGGTGATTAGTTTGTGGTTGGATCTAACCAAGGGGGAGTTGACTATTGGTGTAGAGCAACAGTTGCCCATGTTAGGAATGACCAGGTCAAGGATGCTGCTACCTATAGTGGTGGTAAGAATGAGCTTGTCCAGGGCATTGGAATTAATGAATTCCAGGAAACTTTGGGCAAGTGTATTGGTACATGAATAGTTTTCCCAGTTAATGGAGGGGTAGTTGAAGTTGCCCAGTATGAGTGTATTAGGTTGGACCCCAATATTCTCCAGGGTGCTTAGGAGTGTGAAGTGTGAGTCTTGGGACATGGTTGGAGACCTATAGCAAGCTGCGACCTGAATCGCTGTCTTACCCAATGTTAGCTGCACATGAAGTATCTCTGATGTGTTATGTTGGACTACCAGTCTGGAGGTGTGAGCATCCTTTATGAATATGGAAACACTACTGCCTTTGGAGCTTTGGTCCAATTTCTGGTGCCGAAAGCTGTAGAATGAGTTATAGCCTAGTATTGCAGAGGTGCTTTCTGCTGCCTTGAACCAGGTCTCTGTTACAGCACAAATGTCAATGTTCTCCATTTTAAGGAGTGCTTCAAGCAAGTGCATTTTGAGATTTAGACTTCTAGCGTTGAGCAGCATGACTCTCAGATTGCATTTGATTGTAGCTGTTACAGTGGTAATTTAGTTTTTGGAACACCACCTAAAAAGGCACTACAGGGGTTGCAAGAGCCTTGGCCAGTATCAGGAAGCCAAGGAGTGACAGATGCAGGCCATCTCTGGCAAATCATCGAGGTCTGTCAATCATGTCATCCCAGGAAGACAGATACTGGATCCCCTTAGGATGACACCAGAAACATAGCCAATTGTTGAAATCAGTCATTTTGTGCTTGTACTGTGGTATCATTCTGGGTGCTGCTAAGATGTTGCTTAGGGCTAGGGTGATACCCGCATGGGCTACATAATCTGAGAGCTCCTCCATGTCTCTTTTCATGTAGTCCAGGGAGGTACATCTCAGGTCATTCACACCCACATGTACAATGATAAGAGTCATATTTGTACCTGTTGTTGAGGGACCTGAGTGCATGTGTTATTTGGCGGATCCTGGCATCTGAAAGGCAGCTGACTGTTACTTTCTTGTTATTCAACCTAGTGAGTGGGACATCGGTGTGCCTCACTATCGAGTCACCTATGACTAGTGTGTTGGGCATGCTGTTTTGCCTTAGGGGCTTTGGTTGAGTTGCACACTGATGAGGAGAGTTGTGTGCCTCGTGATTAGTGTTGTGGTGGTCAAGTGCATTTCTGCCTTGGAGGTCTCTGCTGTTTGGGTAGATTTTTACTGACAGACTCCACGAAGGTGGGTGTGTGGTTTGTGTTTTTATATGAAGGCAGTGCTGGTGCGTGTTCTGGAGGGATATGTGTTCCATGTGGTGTGGTGTAAGTGTTGATCTTCTCCTCTTCACCAGCTATTCCATTCTTGGCTGGAGAGTGCTGGTGTGTGTTTTGGAGGACTCCAAACCTCTCATCCCATGCTACAGTCATATAATACGCAGATGACTTCACACTAATATGCACAGTCCCCTCTCTGCAAGGCATCCAGACCATAAAACAAGATTCTTTTCTAGCTGCCAAAACATGGCTCGCTAACACCAAACTCATTCTAAATCCCTACAAAATCAAGTCCCTTCATTTGTATCCCACAAGAACTCCCCAATCATGCCTGTCATTCAATATCACATCCAAAAATAAAACCACTCACACACCAGTAAGCAACAACAAACTTCTAGAAGTTGCAATTGACAACAATTTGAAATATGATACATCTCTCAAACCATCAAGAATGTACACAAGAAATTAGGTACTCTCTACAGAAAAACACAATTCCTGACAGTAAACACAAATGCTACCATTGCTCATACACACCTCTTGGCAACACACTTATATGCCTCGCCCTTTCTAATGAACCTCAGAAAAATGAATCTATCTAAACTATAATCTTGTTATGATAAAACTGTGAGGTTTGCCATAGATTCTCCATCTCAGACACATCACTGCCATCATCTTCTTTCGGCTGTTCACATTAGTGGTCACACAGTGGATCATCTGTTTCCATTTCTTCCTGTCCTCTGCATCTTGCTCTGTCACACCAACCACCTGCATGTCCTCTCTCACCACATCCATAAACCTTATCTTAGGCCTTCCTCTTTTCCTGTTACCTGGTAGCTTCATCCTTAGCATCTTTTTCCCAATATACTCAGCATCCCTGCTCAGCACATGTCCAAACCAGCGTAATCTTACCTCTCTGGCTTTGTCTCCAAACTTTCCAACCTGAGCTGACCCTCTAATATACTTATTCTAATCCTGTCCACCCTCATCACACCCAGTGCAAATCTTAACATCTTTAACTCTGCCACATCCAGCTCTAACTCCTGCCTTTTTGTCAATGCCACTGTCTCCAACCCATATAACATAGCTGGTCTCACTACCATCTTGTAGACCTACCCTTTCACTCTTACTGGTACTCGTCTGTCACAAATCACTCCTGACACTCTTCTCCACCCACTCCATCCTGCCTGTACTCTCTTTTTCACCTCTCTTCCACACCCACCATTACTCTGAACTACTGATCCCAAGTATTTAAACTCATCCACCTTCGCCACCTCTAGTCCTTGCATCCTCACCATTCCTTTATCCTCCCTCTCATTCACACACATATATTCTGTCTTGGTCCTTTTGACCTTCATTCCTCTTCTCTCTAGAGCATATCTCCATCTCTCCAGGGTCTCCTCCACCTGTTCTCTACTCTCACTACAGATCACAATGTCATCTGCAAACATCATAGTCCACGGGGACTCCTGTCTGATCTTGTCTGTCAACCTGTCCATCACCATTGCAAATAAGAAAGGGCTCAGAGCTGATCCTTGATGTAACCCCACCTCCACCTTAAACGCATCCATCACTCCCACCGCAGACCTCACCACTGTCATACTACCCTCGTACATATCCTGTACCACTCTTACATCCTTCTCTGACACTCCCGACTTCCTCATACAATACCACAACTCCTCTCTAGGCACCCTGTCATATGCTTTCTCTAAGTCTACAAACACACAATGCAACTCCTTCTGACCTTCTCTGTACTTCTCCAACAACACTCTAGTAAACATTGCATCTGTAGTGCTCTTTCCCAGCATGAAACAATACTGCTGATCACTAATCATCACATCCCTTCTTAACCTAGCTTCCACTACTCTTTCACATAACTTCATGCTGTGACTAATCAATTTAATCCCTCTGTAGTTACTACAGCTCTGCACATCACCCTTATTCTTAAAAATCAGTACCAAAACACTTTCTCCATTCCTCAGGAATCCTCATACTTTCCAAAAATTCATTAAACAATGTGGCTAAAAGCTCCACTGCTATTTCACTTAAACACCTCCATGCTTCCATAGGTATGTCATCTGGACCAACAGCCTTTCCAATCTTCATCCTCTTCATAGCTATCCTTACTTCCTCCTTGCTAATCCACTGTGCTTCATGATTCACTATCCGCACGTCATCCAACCTTCTCTTCCTCTCATTCTCTTCATTCATCAGCCCCTCAAAGTACTCTTTCCATCTGCTCAACACACTCTCTTTGCTTGTGAGTGCATTTCCCTCATTATCCTTTATCAACTTTACCTGCTGCACATCTTTCCTAGCTCGGTCCCTCTGTCTAGCCAATCGGTACAGGTCCTTTTCTCTCTCCTTAGTGTCCAACCTTTCATACAACTCTTCATATGCCTTAGCCTTCGGCACCTCTCTCTTTGCCATGCACCTCATCTACTTATACTCCTGTCTACTTTCTTCATCTGTCTGACAATCCCACTTCTTCTTTGCCAACCTCTTTTTCTGCATACTCTCCTGTACTTCCTCATTCCACCACCATGTCTCCTTGTCATCCGACACATCATTGTACATCTCTAAAACAACTAAATTGGCTAGAACTACCACAACTACTACTCTTTAATCAATTAACCTTTGCCCATAAAATCCTGCATCAACCAGAAAAAAAAACTTCTCTCCAGAACCTTATACAACCACACACCATCAATAGCGCTCTCCATTCCAGCAAAAACTACTTCTTACTTTCTCTAAAGCAAACAACTCAGCTGGGGACTCACTCTTCTCAAACTTCATTCCCAAGATATGGAACAAACTACCAGCCCCAATAACCTCCAACTGCTTTATAGCTCAGTTCAAAAAACTTCTAAAGTCACACTTAACTGAAACTTGGCTCTGCTCTTGCACCTGCCCTGGCTAGCTTCTGGTAACATAGAATCTTACAGGCCTACCCCATATCAATGTCCTACTACTTTCTTCTGAATTCCAAATGGAATATATACCTGTATTTGACATTGTATGTATCTGTTTTAACCTTAAAATATGCATTTCCCACGGAAGATTTTAACATGAATCATATGTTATATTTGTATCTTGTATAACTCCTCTATAATTTTTCTATTATCTATGTACATCAGTTTTGTAAAATTCTTCTGTAGCTTCTCAGTCATGCATGTAATTCAATTATTTTTGTATTTTTTGTACTTAGTACTTTGTCCTATTTTCTGTAGTTTTTCTACATTTTGTACTCCCCATCCAGAGCTTTTCTCCCCAGGCCTCTACTGAAAAAAGACCTGTGTCTGCTCTGACTTTCCCGGTAGACAAATGTAAAATAAAATAAAATAAAAAATAATAAAATAAGTTGTTTTTTCAGTGGTTTTATACCTCTTGAATAGTACCCTGAGTCAAAAGGTCTTGAAGAACATCTGAGAAAAAAGGAAGTTGCTCAGAAGGAAGCCAAGGAATACCTATAAAAGGGGGGCAGGATTTCCACACCATGAAATACCCCTGACAAATAATGAACAAAACCCAAGAATCCTGAGTAATCTGAAGCCAAGCAAAAAGAGAAAGAGGAATGTGGCAGGGACGAGATGGATAGTCATACATCACCCGGTTTATCAGGAAAGGAAGACGTCTGAGTTCCTGAAGTCTGAGTAGCCTTTGCAGAAGGAACATGATTGCCACTCTTCTTCCCCTTATTAGGAGGGCAAGATTTCCTGCAAACAAAGGCTGGCTTATTTGGGTAGTTTCTGTGATATTTAGGTACAGAAGAGACAAACACGTGTTTGGGTTCCTGCAAGGCCTTCTGCTTAAGCTACCTCCACAAACAAATATTTATCATCAAGATGAGCATCCATCAACTTAACCTTGATATCATCAGGTAAAGGTTGAAGCCAAAGCCAGGAATACCTTCTCATCACTGAACCAAAAGCAGCAGCCCTAGAAGAGGCTTCTGCTGCATCATAACTACATTTAATGGAATGACGAACCAGTTGAGAGGAAGAGCAGAAATTTTACCCTCAGAGTCAGGGGGTTCAGAAATAACCTTTCAAGCCTTAGAAAGGAGAGCCAAACATACCTGGACATATGGATCTGATAGTTAATAGCCCTAAATGTCAGAGTAGCTGAGGTGTAAACCTTCTTACCTAGCCTTTCCATAGTTTGACTGTCTTTATCAGAAGGCAGTAACTTGGGCGAAGAAAGCAATTTAGAGGGCTTTTCAGAAGCTACAGATACTGCAGAAGGGTCTGCAGCATGACATTTGTACAAAAAGTTACAATCCTTGGGCACCCTATCAGGCTTCTTAGGAGCAGGGGGCAAAGAATCAGGGGCTTTAGAGGCATTGGTAGATATATCCAACAAAGCAGCCAAAACCTGAGAAATAGCAGAAGGTTTCAGATATTCCATCTGCAGCAACTCATTACCTCTTGTGGATTTCAGAGACCTTAGCACAATCCCATTTAAAAAAAATCCATCATCCTGGAGATTGTGTCCCAAAAGGACATTTCTTCAAAGGGATTATCAGGACTGGTAGATTCCTCTTCCTCTGATCCACAGTCCAAAGGAGAAGGAATGTGGGAAGAGTAAGTAGGGATTCATAATCAGAATCCAGCTCCTCCTCAGAGGAATCCTGTTCCCTTGGCCATTTAATGGGAGTGGAAGTCCAAGGAGGTACTGGAAGAAGAACCCCCTGAGGAGGTTATAATGCCATTAAACTATTAATCAAACTCTGAGTAAAGGCCTGCCACTCACTCTGAGGATCCCTAGGAAACATGTTTAGTTTTGTGTTTCTTCATTAAAAGGAATGTCTGCCCATTAAAACTTAAAAGGCTCTGACTCCAAATGTCATTCAATAACCACAGTAGGAATTTATTCCTAACTTAAATCTGTAAAACACCCCTAGGCTTCTTGGAGATAATCAACCCTGGTTCCCCCTGAGCATCTGAAATGGACATCTGCAAACACTCATTGGGAGTGCTGCAAGCTGGATCCTTGCTGGCCTACAACCCAGTTGCAGCAGAGGAATCTAACAACAAAGCCGGGCGAGCATCTAGGTTCTCACTGACCTTGGTAGAAATACCCAGCAGAGGCTGAATAGTGGAAGATTCTGGTCTAAACATTTTAACCTTCTACTTCCCTAATGGCTGACTCTCAGGGCAGGTACTTCCTTCCACTGTATCTTTATCGAAAAGCTTTAAGTGCTGGTTCTCAAGATACAAACAAAAGGAAGAAAGCCTACTATGAAGGGTTTTTGGTAAGGAAGCCTGACAAATTGAACAGGTCGTATAGTCATGAGAAGCTTCTTGGCAAAAAAAAAAAAGCATTGTAGAGATCTTTTTGGGGAATCTGTCTCCCGCACTGGCATTTGCCAATACTGTATGACATTAACCCCCTGAACCAACAAAAAAGTTAGGAAAAAACAAAATCCCAATAGGGTATTTATATGCAATGGCTCGGTACCAGCAAGAAGACACAGGCATTCAAATGGCAAATGAAATCTGCATTCAAACTAATGGAAATGATGTAGGCATTTATACTGATGATCTGGAGATGCATTAAGACTAGCGGCAAATAAGGTCTGAGGATGGTACATCTGGACATCACCTTTATGCCCTACTCTATGTGAGGAGCATACGTGTGATGCACGGTGTACCTTGAAACAACAGTAGGCTTTGGTATACTGGCTGATATCAGGCTACCAGTGGCAGGAAATCCCAGATGTAAAGAATACTGCGACAGTGAATGTAAGGACATCTAGCTATCTTTGCACCATCAAATGCAAATACACAATGTTATGGTTAATGCCTTAGCAGTGTGTGCATATCAGCTTTGCAACACCAGATAAAAAAGCAATGAGGGTCCTCACAGTGTATCAGATGGTAGTTTTTGGGACTGAATTCTAAACTCCACTCCAACTATCATGGGATGAAAATAGCACCATGTAGAAGTATAGCGTTGGTGGTTTGAAAAAAATGTGCCTCATTCCACCAAACCATACAGTCACAGTTTATATGTCTATTATAAAACAAACAAAAAATATGCAGGTGAAGATAGTCATTGGATACATTTTCTTTCTTCTTTAACAAGCAAACAAAATAAGAAATACAATAAATAGCTTATTCAATGCAGAAAGCTAAAGATATTGCATCTCATTTATTTCATAGGAATTAAATGCCACACCAATGTACTATGATAAGTAGACTATTACCAGTCATATATTGTAAAAGCAGAGTGGTTAAAAACTCAGTGTAACAACTTGTGATTAGCAATGTTCAATGCATTTAGCATAAGACTAGTGATTTGTGAGGTACAGAGGACAGACATTTTATATCTTCCCTAAAATTTGTGCTCATTTGATTAAGTTTCTTTGCGATTGCATGCGTTCGTACTGATCCACTAAAGATGAGACTATGTTTGCTTCAGTCAAATAGGTGGAGTTTTGTTAACTGCTGGTTAACAAGGGCATAGCAATAGACTCTTGAGTCCTCCTTGCATGAACTGAGAACATACTGTCTATGAAGAAATGAGCATTATATTTTTCATGTCTTTAAAGTGTCATATTTTCATTTGGGCTATGATAGATTCTGACTAGAAAATAACTATGTGCTGAAAGTTTCTTGTCAGAGGTGACCAGTCTTTTTGTTGAGAAATCTTCAAACCAAATAAGGACTGGTATACCTATGCTGTTATCGTACAGGGATAGTGCTCTGTCTATGGCCCTGACAGTCTGACTTTGATTCTAGCTCAGGTGATAGATGGTGCAGCCGCACACCTCTCAACTGTCCAGACTTTTGCCCTACAATTTTGATCTGTTCCTCATACAATTTATGATTTTCTGGCAAAAAACTGGGATGATCTGAGAACTGACGTCAGCAAATAATGCCATACATTTGAGTTTCAGACTTTAAATCCTTCAGAAAATGCACAGTAACACAAACCCTATTACTTTAACAACCTTCTACATTTATAGAGCAACACTTAAAATCTGTCCCTATTTATGGGCCTTGTTCAGATTTCTTGCAGTAAGAGGTTGAGATGTATGCAGCCAGGGGAGGATGTCTGTGCTCATTTTGAGGTAAAGTGGCACACAACAGGATGCACACATTTTGGAGGGGTAAGGTAGCCAAACTGAAGACATACTTTTTGTCTTCCAAGCTACTGTATAGTATTACATCTCATAAGTGAGTGAGTTAGTGGAAGCATGCAGCCATGGTAGGAGGGCATTGAAATGCTGGTGAATGGATGGGAGGTGCAGCTGAGAAAAGCTAGTTGGCTAATGTATGTATAAGAGAAAAATATGGACTAATATAGCGGAAGTACCTGTTTTCATGCTGCAGACAATATTTTTTCATATACTTTGTCAGACCATTCTGGGTGTTCATTTTATCTGATTTCAGGTATTGCTTTGAATGTTTTAAAGTAAACAAATAAAGCCGATTAAACATTTATAACTTCCTCATGTATCAAAGATATTTAACTTGCCATACAATATAAAACAAATATGCATATCGTACAGTGTGCTTCTAAACAGAAATGTTACTGCATGTTATTTCATTGTAGGAAGTATGACAGATTGTTTTGTGACTTCAGTAAACAGGTCAGATATACTCCAAAAGAATTGATAATTTGTGTCATTTAACGCTGCTCTTAATAATGAGTTGCTGTCCTGCAATATATTCATTTCTGGGATGATTTATTCAATCCTAGTAGATTTTCCTACATTTTATACCCCAAAATGACCTTAATGGCACAGTATTTCTAAATACACAGCGAGCAGCACAATAACTCGTTTTGATCCTCTCCCACACATAAAATACTTTAACCTGATGGAGGCAGTTTTCCTGAAACACTGAGAGAGGAGGCAAAGAGTTTGTAATTATTTTTATGGTGGCATAGTATGAGAATCATTAAAAGCTTCACATTTCTGACACTCTTACTATTTATCCAATTTATACATGTGAGGAGATCTTTAATAATACTGTACAAGTGAGAGTGTTATTTGATAGCAAGGTTAATTACATTGTCACCAGAGTGTTAAAGATATGGAACAGTTTTCCTCCTTTGACTACAATGTCAAATAAATATAAAAAAACAGAGTTTGCATTGCCATGACAGATTAACTCAATCAAATGAGTATTATGAAGTGAGAGCTAGGGCTCTGGCAGGATGAGATTAATGCATTTGTACTTCACCTCTTTTACTAATCCAAATGAAAGTGACATAAAATCATTTCTGATCTGCAGGTTATAAAAAAGTCAACAAGAAATAAGTTCTGTCAGTCTCATTCCACTTTCTAATCTGTAAAAATTGGCCATTAAGAATGTGTGTGTCCGTTAAGTGACCTCTTGTTGGATTTTTATCTGTGATATTCAGATGCGCTTAGATGCAGGCAGCACTTTGAGGCTTTTAGAAGCTCCTATTTTATTTCATAGGTATGTAACTGTTTTCTGCTTCACTCAGGAGAGTCCAATTTGTTTTCTAAGTGAGGCACACAGAAAATAAGTCCTGATTTTGATTTAAATAGCAAGGACAATTTTAAAAATAAATAAATACAACTTTGAATTCTTAAACTGAATGACACTCATGAATAATATGGAGTTTCAGACATGTGCATCATATCAGCGTTTGAGTGTTTGCATTTTTTGAGGGTTTGCTCTGTTTTTCCTTTGAATATATTCTCCTTATGAAGGCTCACTGCAATGAACCTGGATCACTATTCTGTGGGTTTCCTAGCAGAAAAGTTAATGACTTTAAGGGATTATTTAACAGACAGAAGCTCTTAAGGTCTATTGGTAGTGATATTAGCACTATATGCTATAGGTCTTGGTTATGAGTCCTAAATGAGCTAATATGATCCTTTCACTTCTATGGTTCTGACAGTGCCTAAGAAGTGGACTTTCTCTGTATTTGTGTGTGTGAGTTTGAGTACTAATAATCTGGCCTTGACTCTATGCCAGGGATTTTATAGTGGAAAGGATAACGCTCTTAAGGGAAAACTCACTGCCTAACACTCCAGAGATGGTGACATCAGCACAGTATACTAAAGTTCTTGGACTCAAGTCCAGATGTGGTCTAATACTATCTTTTCCTTCTTTGCTTCTTCCAGTGATATCAAATTCAACCTTCTATAAATAGAATTAAGTGGAGTTTTATAAGAAAGCAACTGTCATTTCCCTCAAGAATCTGAACATGGCCTTCAGTGCCACTGTGTTTAACATAAAAAGCCTACTGTTCTTTAGATTTTAACTCCTCCCCTTTCACAATGGTATAACAGTTATCTCAAGTAATGATGCACTTCTGCATTAGTTGGTGACCTATCTCCACCAGGAGAATATTAATGACTGATTAAAGTGATAAAACAGACTGAGGTAGTAAGTCACATGTCTTAAACCACACTTTCTATTTATTTGCCAGAAGATTCAAATACCAGTTATACAGCATTGCTGTCATTGAAGCATGAAAACATATGGCATTTAAGTTCCTCCCCTTTTCTGATTATGTAAAAAGCATATTTGTAGGATGGCTAATGGTTCACAGGCTGTGGGCTATAAAAAATAAATTAAGAGAAGATTTTCTAGCAAATGTGAGTTTTTCATACCCAAAAACCAACAACTATTTTTTGCAGAAAATTCAGTCCATGTTACCTAAATTATGAAAAATGAAATTTCTGCATTATTAGACATATTTTCCTTAGATCTATGTATCAGCTGAAATTCAGATATACACATTACAGGAGAAGAAAGGCTAAATGGGATCTGTATTTGTCAACTCAGTTTTTAAAACAAGGGCAGGCAAAGGTGAATGGACTTCCATAATGAATGACTTAGACTGTGTTTGCAACAATAAATTATTATGGACCTTTAGAGATGATGCTGAAAAGGTATCTCTAAGGTCAAGCATAATTTTTTCTTATGCCATAAAAATATACTATAATAGACTTAGTAAACTTTTCTCTGAAACAATTTATGTTTACGTTAATGAGTTGGAATATAGGGCTCAGACAACTATGTGTAAGGACAATGCGATTCCAAAAAGGCAAACAAACTGTCGAAAACAAAAAGAACCAAGGAATAAAAACATCCTTCCAAGAATGCTGAAATAAATATGCAGATATATCAAAAGCAATATTTACTGAGATAAATCTTACACTGTTATGGTCAAAATAAATCCTGTTTAAACTAGCATCTGGCAACCAGCTACCGATAATGCAAGAATGTTTATCAGCTCAGTTTCTGGAGAGCCATCTTACATGGAGGAAATATTGAGCAGATGGTGACAGTTATGCTTCCTTAGTGGGTAGGTATGGGCTTTTGCCAAAGCCGTACAACTTCAGATGTTGGTTGGAGGGGATTCATGCCTATTGATGCTGCTCGGTCACTACAGTAGGGTGGTTGAACAAATCTGTTCAGGGTTCCATTTGCAGGAGTGAGATGGGATGTGCATGAGATGCTAACTCTTGATCCCCCCAGTGGTGATATTCATAGATGTTTACTAGGCTAATGACCACAAGGACTTTTTTAAGCCTAGCCATGTATCCCAAATCTCTGACAAGATCAGATACCCTTGATAAGTATTAGCAGGGGCTTGGGAGATGAAACATTTACAAGCAGGGGGCTGGGAGATGAACCATTAACAGGTTGCCTGTGTCCATTAGAGACCAAGTCGCTAGACCAAGGTTGAATTTAATGTTCCCCATCCAATTGCACAAGATGTACTTGAATTGGGTTATGGATGAATTCTGTTTCACATGGACGGGGAGCCTGTTCCAGACATGAGGTGGTCTCTGGGATACATATTTTCCTATCCAGCAGGTCCTATTTATATCACAGGAAAAATGTAAGTCTTTAGAACAGGTAATTCTGGTGCTGTTTCTTATGTGGATATCCTGGAGGTCCATCAGACTGGGGTTTAACAAATGCCCTGTATGCCAGGCATAGCTCTCCCCTCAACAGCCTGTATGGAGGTTTGCTATATCTTCTGGCTCACTATAGGTGGATCCATTTACAATGAGCTCTGCACATAACTGTGTATTGCCTTTGAGGTTGTGGATACAACTAAAGAATATATTGTGGTTGCCCTTGGCCTGGAAGGCTATCTTTACCTAAAATTTGGTTTTAGTAAACTTTATTTGTCCTCTGAGTAAGGCCTTGAGGTGGTCTGCATAGGACATTTTACTTACACCCTGTATTCTTTTAGTGAGGAACCTCCATAGATGTTCCAGTTGTTGGATATGCCTGGTTAGGTTCATAGCACAGAGGGCACTGTACGCAGTGATAGGTCTGATGAATGCCAAATACAGTGGAACAATGGCTTCCTTGGGCCTATATGCCATACCATTCTTTATAAGTAGTGCAACATAGAATAATTTCCACAGTACTGTAGACATGTGATGGTCAAAGGCTAGATTACTGTCCATATGTGTCCCTAAGACCATGATACTGCATCATCTCCAAATGGTGTCTTGCCAATACAATAGTTACCAGGGGTGGATGACTTCCAGAGGGATACTATTATGTATTGCTTGGCATTTAGTTTTAGTCAATGGGTCTGAGATCAGTTATTTGTCTGTCAGCCCTTCCTGAAGAATATGTATGTCTGTGTGGGATTCAATGACAATTCCTAATTTTCAATCATCTGCAAATTTAGTCAGACATAGACCAATGACTTCAGAGAAGTAAATGCCAAAATGGAGCGGTTCAAGAACCAATCACTGATGAACTACACTTGTGACCGACCTCTTTGTAGAGGTGGACTCTCCAAGTTTAACTTCCTAGGTCCTGTCTGTGAGCCATTTGGCTATCCACTGGGTGACATATGGTTTTTTACCTAACCTTGTGAGTTTGTCAACAATGCCCAAGTGGGATATTGTGCCAAAAGCCTTGGCCAGGTCAAGATAGGCAGTGTGAACCATTTTGTCCTCATCCATTGCTTTGCTGACTTTCATCCATCAGGTCAAGTAAGCATGACCTGCCCTTAGGGGAAACCAAACTGGGTTGGAGGTTTAGTATATCATTGATGATCATTTCCATGATAATTCTCAACATGTTTTTTCATACAAGACTAGTGAGACTTATGGGTCTGTAGATAGCCCACCTTTATGCAGAAGAATGACTTCTGCTGTTCCCCTTTCATGAGGCACAAAGCCTGTTTAAAGGCTACAGTTAAATAGTAGTTCCAGAGGTCCTGATAGGTCATGTCTTGTGTTATTTAGAAGGCTTTCTGGGATATTGTCTGGGCCCACTGATGCAGTGTTCTTGACCTTAGAGAAAACATTAAGGACCTGTTCCCTAGTGATAGCAGGGGGAGCTATATTTTATGTTATTTCCTAATGGAAGTTTGAGGAAGATAAGAGGGGTAAAGTTGGAGCTGACATTTGTAGGCCAATAGGTTTGCTATATCTTCTGGCTCAGTATAAGTGGCTTCATTTACAATGAGCTCTGCACACAATTGTGTATTGTCTTTGAGGTTACGGATATAGCTAAAGAATGCCTTGTGGCTGTCTTTTGCCTGGAAGGTCAAATTTACCTCAAATTTGGCTTTGGTAGACTTTATTTTTCCTCTGAGTTATTAGTTTACTTTAATGAGAGTGCTTTTATCCTGCTGGCTGCTGCACCTCCCAATTTTTGCCATGATATTCTTCCTTCTGTTATACAACTAATGATGTGATTCCACCAGGGTGGCTTGCTTTTGAGTTAGTTCTGTACTTCTTCCTGGTGGGAACAACTGTCTCTATTCAGCTATTAACATGCCTGTAGAGGGCTTCTGTGAACAGTTCTGCATTGGCAGTAGCTTTCTCAGGGTTTATGGGGGCTTGACATTTTGCCATGTTATCACTTAATTGCAGGAAGTTAACCTTAGAGTAGTTGAAGAATATTCCAGGGTTAGCTGAGGGTCCAGATTTTATTTTAACTTCAAAGGAGACCATGTTGTGGGCTGAGCTTACAAGGGAAGACATTACACTAGTGGGTGTGCAGCCGCTGGTTGGTGTATTGACCATCTAGTCCAGGCAACTTGTGTTTATAAAATCCAGCAATCTCTATTCCTGTACATTTGGTGTTGTATAGGATTCTCATTTAATAGTGTGGTAATTAAAGTCGCCCATGAACATGGTATTGGATTGGATGGTGGGCATTTTCATTAAGTTTAAATACATGGTATGGATTTCCTGGGTCATAGAGGGAGACCTATAGCTTGTAATGAAGTGGTATTGGATTTTCCCTATGGTGATTTGAACATGAAGTATTTCAAGTGCATTGTCCTGTTTGACCAGGTATGAGGTATCTTTATTTTTGATGTAAATCAAGACACCTCCACCTTTAGTCCCTGTCTGTGTAGTAGCTGCTGTAAATGTGTGGAAGGCATTATAACCTTGCAGAATCGGTATGCCCTCTGTGACTTTAAACCATGTCTCAGTAACTGCACAGATGTCAGCATTTTCTAGAGTGAAGACAGCTTCTAGGAAGTGGAATTTTTTCTTTAGACGCTTAGCATTGAACAGTAATACCTTTAGATTTTCTTCATTTTGATTTGCTACATTGGAACTACTTTCAGTTCTGTTTTACCTAAAAAGGCACTATGGGGGAATGGGGGGAAGACAATGTTTTGGCTAACACTTGAAAGCCTGTAGGGGAGAGATGCAGACCATCTCTGGTGAAGCAGCATGGTCTGTTGACCATCTCTTTCCATGCTGACAAATATTGCACCCCCTCAGAATGTCACCAGAAATTAAGCCAATTATTAAAGTCAGTCATCAGTCATCTTTTCTTCGTATTGTGGCATAATTCTTGGAGAAGGTAAAATGCTGCTCAATGCTAGGCTGAAACCCATCTTGGGGTACACATTCCAAACCTCCATGATGTCTCTGTTCATATAGACTAGGGAGGTACATCTTAGGTCAATGACACCCACATGCACTATGATGGAGTCATACTGGTACTTGTGGTCCAATGACCTGAATGCATGCATAATGTGCCCCTGATAAGCAAATGACCCTGATTTTCTCCTTATTCAGTCTGGTGAGAGGGACATCAAGTGTGTCTCATGAAGTTTCCAATAACCAGAATAATGGATTTTGTGGTGGCTTGCCTTATGGGCTGAAAAGTAGAGATAGCATGAGATGTGACTGTATGTGTCAATGTGTGTGTTGTTTTGAAAGAGTGCATTCAGGGCTGCTGAGGGTATTTGTTAAGTGTACTTCATCTAGGAGGTCTTTTGGGTTTAGGAAGGTTAATTTTAACTGCCTCAGCATATGTGGGTCTATATATCTTCTTTGAATTGTGTATGATGGGTGCAGCATGTGTACTACTGACAACCTTATTGACATTAGGAGTACTTTTATGTGAAAGCTTTTCCTCCAGTGACACTGTATGAATACATCACTCGCATGCCATACCAGTTTGTTTGATAATTTACTGGTTGTCAGTAAATATGAGACAATTTCTACATTGCCTCAGGATACCTATATCCACCAAGCTATTAATGGAGATACTGGGAAAGTTCATATATATGGCAGCATACCCTTTTTTATTGAATACACAGTTGGAGTGAGAATATAAAGCAATGTCATGGGTATCCAGTTTGCAACTCTGGGAACAGTGCTTGTGACTGCAAACTAGTCCTGTATGCACTAGGAATTGGTGAAATTTCAATTGGATTTCTACAGGAAAAATGTCCCTTAAGGTATCTGGATCTATACAGGGCACTGCCAAACACTTGGGGTAAACTGATAAGCAGACCCTGAAAATTTAAGGATGACATATTTAGGCCGATATTCTGAAGTTAGAAACAACTCAAACAGTACTTACTGAAAACAAAAAAATAGCTTATCAAGAATGATGAAAAAGGGGAGTCATGTGAATGGCCACTACTAGTACCGGTCTCACCACAGTTTCCTCTACTGGGATACAATGCTCCTTTGCTTCTTATCTCACCGGAAGCAAAACAATAGCACCAATCCCAAGATAACAAGCAGGCCAGAGCCTGCTTGGTGATCCACAATCTTGTCCCACATGATGCAAAGGTCTTTAGCTTTGTTCTAGCCTTTTCTTGGTAGATGACATTAATAGCTATCAGACCAATCGGGAACATCAAGCACAGCCTCTCAATGCCCAACCAGAAACAGTCAGGAATCAATGTGTTCTGCTTCATCTCTCACCAGAAGCAGAATATAAGCACAAATGCCAAGCTACCACCTATGAAGCAGTTATTAGGCTTTCCAGTAATCAGCAGTCTCCAGGAAATAATGTCCCTGTGCTCCTTCTCTCACCAGAAGAAAACTGAAGGACTAATCCCAAGATGACTACTGAGATGCAGAATGTGGGCTATCCCATAATTGGTTGTCTAGCAATAGACGATGATGCAGATTTTAAAGGTAAGATGCAAAAAAATGGGTTAATATCTTAAGCATTGCAGTGTGCACTAAGCAGTTAGATATGAAAGAGGGAGTAACTTAAACGTTAGCTGTCTAAGTGGAAAGCCACTAATTTTAAAAGAGCAAGATAGACAGAAAAGCAGGGGGGTTGGCACTTTGTATTCGGGTTCTATGGAATACATTGGTATGGCCAATAACTTTAAATAGTTGAAGGGGAGTGATTTCACAAAATGATAATTTTGTGCTTACTCACAAAAGCCAATGAAAGGGGAGAGGGAAAGAGATATGTGATCAAATTAACATAAGGGGCAGACAACTAGAAAGGCAGTTGAATTTAAAAACACAACAGAACCAGAGTGGGAGGGAAGACTAAAACTTAATTTCTGTGTGACTCAATCTAGATAGCTGTGGTCTCTTTCCTAGTTTTAATATGCAATTAAATGCAGAATACAAGTAAAACACAGTGTAAAGAAAACAGATTGCAATATACAAAATAGAAGAAGGCAATAAACTGATACAAAATACAAGAAAGCAAAAGCAAACTAACTTTTCTCTCACAGCAAGTTGTGGCGAGTCTGGGTGATGTGCATGAGCCACTACTGCATGCTTCTCCCCTAGTTGTGAATTGGATGTACACAGGACAGTACTACATGTTCATCCCCTACTTGTGAATTGATGTGCATGAGGCACTACTGCAAACTCTTCCCTATTTTGTGAATTGATGTGCATGAGGCGCTATTGCAAACTCCTCCCTATTTTGTGAATTGATGTGCATGAGGCACTACTGCAAACTCCTCCCTATTTTGTTAATTGATCTGCATGAGGCACTATTGCATGCTCCTCCCCTAGTTGTAAAATGATGTGCATGAGGCACTATCAAATGCTTCTTCCTTAGTAGTAAATTGTTGTGCATGATGCACTATTGCAAGCCCCTCCCCCACTTGTGAAATGATTAGCATGAGGCACTACTGCATGCTCCTTCCCTTATTGTAATCTGATTTGACTGACACACAGCTGTGTGCTCTTCCTGTTGGTTGGTGAAAATCAACCCATTATTCAATTTATGATCTCCTAGCCAAAAAAAAAAAAAGAAAGAGAGAGAGAGAGAGGATCCTTTTAATGATTCCAATAAATATGCTCATTTATGTCTGAGTGAGTCATTCGTTATTTCATCCAAGAGATAGGCAATAGGTACAGAACAAACCCTGTAAGCTGTTGCAAAGATATGTTATATAGTTTATCATGTGGATTCTGAGTATTTTTTTCCAAACTAGCAAAAATGTCATTATTCCCAGTTTCT
Organism: Protopterus annectens; assembly: GCF_019279795.1. Lineage (NCBI taxonomy): Eukaryota > Metazoa > Chordata > Ceratodontiformes > Protopteridae > Protopterus > Protopterus annectens. The sequence continues at coordinate 294,997,307 of NC_056749.1, read as the reverse complement.
TTATGAACTGAAAGTTTTATTTTGTAAATTTACTAATCATATGTAAACAAAGGATATTCTTTATGTCTTTACAAGACATACAAAACAAACGATAAGAAGCATCTGCATCAATAAATTGTTAGTATTACACTGTTAATTTATTAATACTCTAGGAGTGTTATACATTTTCGTCAGGTAAGACAGCATGTGGGATGGGAGCACACCATCTAGTGGTTTGCTGTGTCAGAAATTAACCTATGTAGTATATTGATTAGCAAGGCACATATAATCAACTCAAACCAAAATCCTCCTTCTTTAGGTAGAATTAAAATTCTTACCAATCAAGTATGCATTCTCACTGGAATATAAAAGTGGCAATCTGGGGATTGCTGCCCTCTTAAGACATCGACAGCAACTCATCCAACTTGGCAGTGTTTTCTGTATGTCAGGAATAGGTAATTTTTCCAAACCTGATGCATGTATTTTGTAGATAGCACAGCAGAGATTGTAGTTCTACTCATATGCTGTTTTGATTTATTGTACTAGTCTGACTTGGGTAAGATTTAGAACATATAATCTAAAAACATTTTTACAATGGTCAAACTTGATTAGATCCCACACGTATACAAATAGACTCATACATGTATGTTCATATATATGCACACATATATATGTGTATATTCTGCGTGTAATTATGTGTCTGCTCTGCCTTTAGCATTGAGTATTGCAACTCCCTGATAACATTCTCCCTGCACCCTGTGTTTGTAAGTAACTTTAGGTACATAAATTTGCAAAACTAAGGATAGTGGTGTAATCAGCAGGAGATATTTTCTAGGATCCACAACAGTCCTCCCACACATAGAAGGCTAGTACTACCCTCTACCATTCTGGTGGTAATTGTGTCATCTGGTCTATGGCTGTGATGATGTGAGGTAGCCATTTTTGTTCAATAGAGGTCCAATATTATATAATGCAAGGGATTGTGTTGTACTTAACTCTTGTTCTGTAATTGTGCTATTCAGTTAGATTCTAGACTTTTGGAAGATACCACAAATCCATGGCATGAGTGTACTTCTGATTCATGTCAACTACTATGCATGCCTTCACTGGTGTGTGTTGTGCTTACAAATAACCCAATGGCATTAGCACTGTCTTCTTTGCCACCTTTATTGCTTCTGTCTGTATATATAGAAGTTTAGAGCACCCTGTGAAACCAGTAAGGCTACTGATATACAGCGTGTATTAGTCCTTACTGATATTTCTTGTCTCAGCAGATGTTAGATTTCACTGTCCATAATCAGCATGCTCCTTGGATAGATCATGTGATTTGTTAACACAGAACATTACAGAATTGTACTCTCTGCATTGTCCGTACCAGACTGAATTGTGGCAGACTGCAGTGTGTTATGTGATAAACAGCTACTACTCACCATATTATGTAGATGAGTTCCTTCCTGTGGTTGTTGTTTGTGTAAGGACATTGGAGAGAATACCTTCCACAATACTGCCCTCTGAAGGTTTTAATCGGGTCTGTAGTTTTTGTTTAAATTTAACTGTAGTTAAATGCAGGCTAATACTGGCTCATTAATTCATCTTAAATAAGTTAATACGGTTTGAGAATAATAACTTCTATAACAGCATGAAAACGTGCTCTAGTCAATTGTATCTGAAATATAGAAACTACATTTTTAAAAGGCAGAATATTTTCTGGACTGTTATCTTCTAAATTCTCTAAGGTTACTTAACTGCAAACAATGAATGTGTCACAGAAAAGGCTTTAGTACTGGATTGTTTCTCACAGTAATTTTCTTTCTGAATATTGTCTCAGGTTTTGAGATTGTTTCCACGATAATTGTTCTTAAAAGACTTTACAACTTTATGTAACCTAATACAGAATTCAGAATTGTTCTTTTAGTCTTCCATTATAATTTGTTACAGGCCATTGTTTTAGCTCAATATTTCAGAGTTTTTCCTTTCTCAAAATTCTGCTTATAACAGATATAATACATCTGAATGGAAATAATTATGTTGATATATTTTCTGCAGTATCATCTTGTTCCTACTGCTTATTTGCAATACTCCAAAATTATCACAAATGTTGATATACCTTTTCTGACTCAGATTCATGGCTCTTTGCCCACTTTAATAGCTGCTGTTTTTGAGGTCTGATATTTATCTCTGTCTCTTTCTCAGTATTTCCCCTTTAAGCTCATTTTATTGATGAGATACAAGGACTACAATTTCTACTGAATGAGAAAAGGTAAATTAAACCACCATGACTTAATCTGCTGCCACATCAAGCACGTCATAGATATGGAAGTCCAGATGCTTTATTTGGAGACAGGAAAATAATCGGACTAATATCTCCCTTACACTTAATGAGAGCAGCTCTCTAATACAGAAGAATCATTTTGTGTGTCAAGGTGGCAAGTATACACTGACAGGCACATCAGCTAAAGCTGGCACAATGCGGTTATGGTTGGCATGCCATGAGCTGAATTTAATTATCTTACCTTACACTACCTCAGCCAGCACTAAGGAACACAGACCTAGAATGAATGGACAACAACCTATCAACATTGCTATGGACAGAAGAGGCAGGACACTTGCAAACTGTATAGCAGTTGACTGCAGCATGATTGATTATCAATGCAAGATGTGAATGTGTCCAGATTTTGGTAACCTGGGTTTCAGCATTAATGATTTTATTAATTTGTAGTCCATGAAATGAATAAGAAATTTCTGAACTCTCTTAGCCTCAAAATGATAATAATCATTTTTATTTAACGACATTATTTTTACATCCTGACTTGTGCAACCTTGATGCTATGGGCCGTGCTACCAGAATATCAGTTCTACCCTTCTATCATGATTTTAAACAGTCTGTTAACCTTTAGTGTGCAGATGTCCCTGTTTATCATACATGTTTGTATTTGCTGGATTTATATGAGTTGGAAACTTTAGAAATAAATACAATAGTGTTTATTAACAATGTAAGTATGTTAATATATGCTTCATAAAATTCAGCAAATGCATTTGTTTTACTGAGAATGTCAAATGCCTACAAGTCTAAGAAAATCAAAACTTTATTAATATAGCAGATTATACAAAAAGTGCAATGTTTTATTAGCTGATGTCATTTATAACATCTCACTGCAATGGGTTCAATTCTTTATGATGCATTCTTTCTCTCCTACGTATTAGCTAAACTTATTTTGTTTTGCTTTTGTAGACTTTACCCTGTAATTTCCCATAGTTTTGATGGTAGCATTGAAACTCAGACAATCTTCAATTATTATCTTGATGAATTGTTGGTACATGACAGATATGTCATTAGGAATTTCAAGCGTATACATAACATTTCACTGGTATTTAGAAAAGGTGTTACAGCAGATACAAGTTATATATTTTGTAGTCATCTTTTAGTGAAAACCAGTGAGTTTAACATGTTTTCCTACCACTTTCAAAATTTGCTTTCAACTTTGCAATGAAACAGCAATTTTCACAAACTCAAAGGTGAATGTAGCCTAAATGCCAGCCTTTAACAGAAAAAAATAAAAAAAAAAAATATATATATATATATATTAGGTGCAGAATGATGGGATGTTATAATTATTATCATCATTTACCATTGCAGGTGACTTAGTATAACTTACAAAATAAGAACTTTGGTATTATTAATTCCTGAGTGACATTACATAAGGAGAAAACCTATGAAGTTATAAGAATATCCAGATTTAAATATTATGATCCTTTTAAAGCTACTTTAAAAACAGATGTTAAGTAGAACAGTGAGGCACCATGGGGAATGAGCTGTATCTAAAGCTCTTGTTCATTGACCTGACAAGGTTGCAACCCTGTGGCAATGGCATCCTTTTTTACAATAAGCCTTTCAAGGCCATGTCGCCTAGGCACAAAACCAGAGCTGATACCTATGTGAGCATCGACATGGAGTGGCCATCTGCCCATCTACAGCTGCTCCAGCTTTGTACAGCAAATGATTATCAGCTAGAACACTGAAGGGAATTTAACATGAAATGTGAGAATAAACAGGGCAAAACTGAGATGAGAATCTTAAGATATGCAATGTGCAGAAGAGTGTCTTGTATTTTAGTAACTATGCAGGAAATGTATTAGCATTTATTTGTTTGTTTCTTTACCTTACTTATGCAAGAAAGACTGATTGTATAAAAATAAATGTTATTCAAGACTAAATCATGATGCATAGATGTTAATGTTTTTAGCTAAAAATTGGATGTGGCATCAACAGTTGGAATTATCTACACTGGAATCTTTTTAACTTTATCTCTTCTCATTAAATGCTGTTTTATTCTATTCCATAGTCTTTATGTCAGGAATTCTTATATACTTCTTTTTGCCTTTAGTCCATTTATTATTTATATTATGATAATCAGCATACATGTTTATTCATAAAGCATTTTTATACAGAATTCTTCAGATCATTCATAAACTGCTTATTTTGAATACGTTCATCCCTTCACTCCGTGTACCTTTAAGTTTCATTGCCTCTGCAGAGCTTTTTCATTTGTTATAGAAAGTAAATCACAAATCCTTTCCTACTTTATGTTGCACTTTTCTTTACTGTCAACCTAGAATGAGACAGAAAACACTCCTGCCTGTTTTATCAAGTATGACCTGCACCAGTCTTTCCATGATTTTCACATACTGATAAGACATTCATAGGTTCGGGTTCATGTCCAGCTACTGAACAGAATAAAACACAAACAACTAAATCTCAAAAGGAAAAGAGCGAAACAAAAGAGAAGCGAACAAGGATATCAATGAAAATAAATTCATTGTATGGCCATAGTTGGTCAACAACCAGGACCAAATGCAATGCTTATGTTAAATGAAGTTAAACCTTTTAAATTTGACCTATTCTGCACTGTAGTGCAATCACACAGTTGTTATATATAGTTGTGGGGAGTGTGGGAGGTGCAGCCCCGCACCTCGGCTGATTTTGTTTGCAATGTTGGCCCACTATCCCCTTTCAATGCATTTATTTTCAATGATGTCCTTGTTTGCTGCTTTTCCGATCTGCTCTTTTCCATTCAAGATTTAGCAGTTCGAGTTTTATTGTTTTTGGTAGCCGAACTTAAACCCATAGTTTCACAGAAGGTTACTAAGCCAATGGCCTTAGGGCCCTTACAAGCCCAGACAAGTTCAACCCTTGTTCCCTTAAGGGTCTAGAGATATGGTCTATGTTATAAGCAGATCTAAATTAGCCCTAACTGCCCCTATCCAAGAGGGACACAGGTGAAACCCCTGGGGTGAATTTGCAGTTTCCCAACCAACTGTCCAAGTTATGCTTAAAAAAAGTTAATGAGGGGCTCTGTTTAACTTGTATTAGAAGTTTATTCCAGAGGAGAGGCAACCTCTGCCAGGCATATCTGTCTCTCCAGCAAGTCCTGTTGATGTCACATGCTAGATTAAGGTCCATAGAGTGATTGAATCATGTAACATTTGACTTACAGATGTGCAGCATTTCCATTAAGGCAGGATCACAGGCTGCTCAATATGCAAGGCACAGGTCGCCTCTGAGAAGTCTATATTATGCAGAGTATTGTGACAGTGATTTCAATCTGTCCATGTAAGACCTGTGCCAAAGACCCTGAATTTTCTTTGTGAGGAAACTCTAACATCTCTCCAGTTGCTGCAGGTTCCTATTTAGGTGCATACTAAAGGGAGCATTGTACTCTATTATTGGCCTGATGAAGGTAGAGTACAGGGGGAGTTATAATCTCTTTTTTTCTGGAAGCTATGCCCTTGCTTATGAGGTGAGGATCATGGAAGGCCTTCCTTACCACCTTGGACACAAGGTGATCAAAAGTAAGTTGGCTGTCAACCTGTGTGCCCACATCACTCATCACTGATTAAGAGCTAAGGATGTTCTTATTAATATGGTAATCTGCAGGAACATCACCTTTGCCAAAGGGATGATAACGTACATTTTTGCATTGAGTTTAAGACCATGCCTTTGGCACCAATCATTCTAGACTGCTGACATAATTTGGGGACTCTGTGACTGCCCCCAGTTTGTAGTCATCAGCAAACTTTGTCAACAACTGACCTTTTGTTTTTGCCTGTACTTCTGAGAGGTAGATTCCAAACAACAGAGGCCTCAGCATTGATCCTTGTGGAACACCACTGGTAACGGGTCTGATGGTGGAGGTGGATTCCCCTATTCTGAATGCATGTGTTCTGTCAGTGAGCAGTTTGCAACCCACCTGACAGTATATGGGTTGACCCCAGCTGGGTGAGTTTCTCAGTGATGCCTGAGAGGGGGATTGTGTTAAAGGCCTTGGCTAAGTCTTGGTAGGCCATATGCACTGATTTGCCTTCATCCAAGGGTTTGTTGACAATCTCAAATAAGTCCACCAGGTTCAACAGGCAAGATCTCCCTTTAACAAAACCAAACTGGGTCAGGTTAAGTGTGTGAAGGTATTCTACATCCTTGTTGATGAAGTCCATGATGATTCTCTACATGGCCTTGTAGATAAGGCTGATTAGGCTAATTGGTCTATAGTTGCCAGGATCAGTGGATAAACCCACTTTCTGTAAGTGGATGATGGTAGTTGTTTTTTTGTGATTCAGTAGGGGCAAAAGCAGTGCTTAGGCTGTGGTTGAAAAGACTACCCAATGATGTTGCTAACTCCTGTTTTATACCATTGAGAATAGAGACTGTGATGTTATCAGTTCCCTTGCTTTTTAATTTCTCCAAGTCTTTTGGGAATCTAATACCATGATGGGAATAGACCCCATTCCTAAGTCAAAGTATGATTAAAGTTCATGAAATTAATATTATTTCAATCTTTGATGTCAGTCAGAAGTGCTCTTTGCAGCACCCACAATGTGCGAGTCTATATCACATAATTAAAAATTCCAAAATATCGAACACCATAAGTTCGAACTTGGTATTTTGAAATGTGATAACATCAAACACTCAGAAAAGAGATTTTTTTCCCAGGGAAAAAAATTGTTGTTCCGAGAAACATACACACAACACAAGCACACCAAAATAAATAATCCACACACATACACTTAACAATACCCTGTTTCTAACCCTACACTAAACTGCACATACATTCCTATCTATCCACTAACCTTAACCCGTACCCTAACCCTAAGGTCCATAACCATCGCACACTTACCCTAAGAAACTATACACAAACAAATTAATTAATAAACACACATACACTTACCAAAACCTACTTCTACCACAGTGAAGGAAATAGTGAAGCCACAGAATGGCCCACCAAAATCTTGCCCTAGGTAAGAATTCGATGCTCCATGGCTTCGCTATTTTCAGCCTTCGATGTAGTGGTGTCAGTATTATAACATTCGAAGTTTTGCAACTTTGATGTTATAATATAGACCCCAATGTGCCCAGTTATGACTCTTTCTGCAATTTGTATGGAGTAACACTTATCAGTAACATATCTAAATACAATTGTAGATTTGTTTTTAAAAGACCCATTGCTCCTACTACTATTAGAACTGTCTACAAATCATTATTCCGCATTGCTTTCTTTTACACTGGGTGTAGCGATTTCAATGATCAATGCTACTTTTGTTTTTCTTTCATGGACCACTATATCCAGTTTTCTGGCATCCATCTTTTGAACTATTGATAATGGGTGATCCCATGTGATGTAGACTTCATCATTTTCAGTGATGCTCTGTGGCTCATGTTTCCAATGTTTTTCAGCTACTTCAATATTATACTGTTTGTACAATTCCTAGGGCAACAGTCTTGCCACATTATTATGCCTTTCAGTATACAGTCCTTCTGCTATTAATATGTCACAACCAGTAACAAGGTGTGCAACTGTTTTCAATGTTGTTTTACAAAACCTACATTTGTCTGTTTCTGCAACATTTTCAATGAACTTTGTAAACCAACATGTACGTAGCCCCCTATCTTGGACCACCAATATTAACTTTTTATTTTTTGGTTTGAATTCATCTCTCCTTAACCATTCCTGTCTTAGATCTTGATCAACATGAGGTTATTCCAGGAGTTTTCTATACCTTATTTATTTATTACAGTTTGATGAACAGGATAGTCCACTGGGCCTGGAAGAGCCCGTTTTCAGTGGAGGCCCGGGGATAAAAGCTCCACAGGATATAGACAATTTTACAATAGTTATACAAAAGTAAATAAAGTAGTACAACACTGAAAAATACAGAGATAATATACAATTTGTTAAAAAAAGACATAACATTTCTAATCCTAGGTAATGATTTACAAAAGTGCAATTCATGTAGTCTTAACATATTAAAAGTACAGGCATTTTAGATGAAAAAATAACATGTAAGTAAAACATTTATGTACAGATAAAAAAAACAATCTTTTTTTTTGGAAGTTAGAAATATGAGGAAAGGACAGAGAGATGAAAGTGAGGTGGGAGAGGTAAAACATGGAATACTGTGGAGAAAGGGAGCAGGTTGGGGGAAGTTTATGAGGTATAGGGTAGGAGAGGCAGTAGAGGCAAAGGATAAGAGAGCACAGTGATAGAAGGTTGAGGTATATATTGCATGGGAGATGGTGTTAAAAAGTTTATGTGGTAGGGGGGTACAGGAACATTTCCATTTTGAAAGGGGGTGAGATTGGAGAAGAGTTTTGAAGTTTGAGTGGCTCTGAGTATTTTGAAGAGTGGCACGGTGAGAATTCCAGAGTTTAGCTAGGGAGCAGGTTAATAGTAGGTGGCCAGGGGGTCAACAAGGCTTATATATGTTTAGAAGATTGTGGTTTCTGATCTTAGAGAGCAGTTGGGAATGTAGGGGGTTAAAGAGGTGGACAGAGAAGGACATCTAGAAGGTTTGAATATGAGCTTGTGAGCAGTTGTAAATCTAAGGAATTTCAGGTAGTTAGGAAGTTCAAGCCATTTCAGAGAGTGGAGAGAGAGAGAGACAGTGATGTGATGAGTTTCTGGAGTTGGTGGCACATTTGGAGATTTTACTGTAACAGGCTGCCATCTTGGAGTGTAAGCCTAGCTTAAGATTAGTGAATAGGCAGGCACCATACATAAGAGAGGCAAGAAGGTAAGTAGAAGTAATGGTATGTCTGCTGGAGGGGGTAAGGCAATGATTGTGTCTATACAGGAGACTTAGTTTTTGGTGATTTTTTTTTATATTAGTTTGTATATGGAGGCCAAATTTTAGATTTTCATCAGTTATGACACTGAGCAGTTTGGTATTTGATACTATTTCTATGGGGCTGTAATTCTGAGCAGTCACTGTAAGAGAGTTTTTGTCTATATTGGTGTTTTTGGATGGTGAGAGGATCATTAACTTTGTTTTACTGGCATTTAAGGTGAGGTGATTACTATGCATCCATGATTCGGTATTAGAGAAGGTTAGCTGAGTTTTGAGAAGTAGGTTGGAGTGGGTGCCTGCTGTACAAATAATGTCAAATTGTCAGCATATTGAATTAGTGTGGCACTGGAGAGAGACCGGTGGAAGTTATTTATGAAGATGTTAAAGAGCAGGGGGGCTAGGATTGAACCCTGGGAAACTCTGGTAGGGTGTGTAGAAAGGAAGAGAATGATTTTCTTTTCCATTTGACAGCTTGATGTCTTTCAGAGAGGTAGCTGGGGCACCAGGTGATGGTACGGAGGGGAGAGGATGATTGAGGAGAGTTGGGATAATAGTAAGGGGTGAGAAATGGTATCAAAGGCTTTGGAGACATCAAGGAACAGAGTAGAAACTACTTTGCCAGAGTTGCGTAAGGGTTATGGAGTCTCAAAAGGTAGTGATGGTACTATGCCTGGGACAGAAACCATGTTGTGTAGGGATTAGTAGATTGTTATGGGTCATAAAGGACATAATTTGGAATTAAATACATTTCTCCATGATTTGTGATAGTGGGGATAGGATGGCTATGGGTGAAAAATTAGAAGCGTCAGTGTTTTTGCCTCTTTTATGGAGTGGAATGATAAAGGTGTGTCTCCCTAGTGAGGGGATGTATGATTCTAGTATGGATAAGTTTATTAAGATAGAGATGGGATGGACAATGCTGTCTCCAGACAATTTGAGAAAAGTTGGGGGTAGATGGGGATAGGTTATCTGGGGCAGGGAAGCATGGTTTTAGTTAAAGGAGTAGCTTCTTTATTTTGCTTATATAGACAGGGCAGAAGCTATAAGTAGGAGTAGGGGTAGTCAGATTGTGTGGAGATGTAAAGGGATTGGTTGGGGGAGTAGGATGAGAGTGGTGAGAGAAGCTGGTGGTGAGTTTAGTTATGGATTTTATGAAGAAGGTATTGAGGTTAGAGGCATTTTTTAGATCAGTAAGGTTTAGGTTAGGAGATGGATTATCCTTAAAGCCAGGGTGGAGAAGGGAGGAGATAGAGTCCCAGAACTTTCTTGGCTTGGATAAGTTTTCTGATTGAAGTTTACTGTAGTATGATTTTAGATCCCTGATAATTAGCTTTTTTGTAGTGTTACGGAGTTGTTTGACTTCTGCTAGGACATGGGGTCATTTATTTTTATGGTAAAGTTTCTACTTTTTGTCTCTCAGGTGTATGATTTGTTTAGTTTCTTTGGTTAACTAAGGGGGAGGATGAAGTTTGAACTCTTTTAGTTTTTAGTGGAGCAAGGTTGTTAAGAAGGTTCAGGAAGGTTTTATTAAAGCAATCAATGGCATTGTCTAGAGGCAAGGTTTTTCAGGGTGACCAATCTGTTATTTTTAGGCAGTCTATGAATATTTGTGGGTTGAAATTGGAGAGGTTCAAAGAATTGTACATAGTGGTGTAGCTTTTGAGGGGGAGAGGAGTGACAGTCAGCAAAGGTAGGAAGGTGGTTGCTGAGAGAGTCAGGAAAGGTGCCATTATCTAAGATAAGGTTAGGATGAGACACTAAGATCCAGTCAGTGATGGTACCAGTGGTTCATAGGTGTTCTACTAGGCTAATGGCCCTGGAGCCTTTAAAAGCCTAGCCCATAAGATTACGCTGGCATTGTGCCACTCAACCTTAGTTCCCAGTACCTCTGTCGAGTAAAGCCACTGGAGTGATCCCTGGGGTGATTTTTTTATTTCCCATCCACTCATCAAGATTTCTCTTGAAGAGGGCCAGAGAGGTGGTCTGATTGACATGTATAGGAAGTCTATTCCATAGCATGGGCAATCTCTGAGTTATGAACCTGTCCCTCATGTTCTGTTAATTGTGGTAATAAAGTTGAGGTCTCTGGAGTGTGTGCGGTGGAGGGACTGGGATTTCTTCAGATGTAGTATTTCTAAAAGAGCTGGGTGAGATATGGCTTTGTATGTCAAGCTGAGTTTGCCTCTAAGTATATAAGACAGAGAATAGTTGGAGTTTTTTTAGTCTGTCCACATACGACAAATGTTTAAGGCCTAGGCTTCTCTTTGTGAGGTACTTTTGCAGCCTCTCCAGTTGTTGCAGGTGTTAATGAGGTACATTCCAAATGAGGCATTGTACTCAATGATTGGCCTAATGAGGGAAGAGTAGAGGGAGACAATGTCCTCTTTCTTCCTGGATGCAAACCCCTTAGTAATGAGATGTGCCACACTGGACTTTCTGAACACAGAGGCAATGTGGTGGTCAAAAGAGAGGTTGCTGTCAACCTGTGTTCCCAGATCTCTTATAACACCTTCTGTGTTCAGTGGACTACCATCGATGTGGTAATACATGGGAACCGAGTTTTTTCCAAAGGGGATGATGACACATTTTTTTGGCATTGAGCATAAGGCCATGGTTCTGACAACAGTTGTTGGTCTCAGTGAGGTCTTTCTGTAGGATGTCAACATCACTTGGGGAGTTAATAATAGCTCCCAACTTGCAATCATCTGTGAACTTTGTCAACCAGAGTACCTTTGTGTTGGCCTGGACTTCAGAGAAATAGATACCAAACAGGAGAGGATCCAGGACCAAACTCTGTGGGACTCCACTCGTGACTGGTCGGCAGTCTGACCTGGAGTCAGCTACTTTCACACGTTGGGTTCTACCTGTGAGCCAGCTTGCAACCCACCTAGTGATATAGGGGTTGATGCCTAGCTTAGTGGGTTTTTCTATGATTCCTGAGTGAGGAATGGTATCAAAGGCCTTGGCCAGATCAATGTAGGTTGTATGGACCACCTTGTCTTCATCCACACCTCTGGTGACTGACTCAAAGAAGTTGACCAAGTTGTGATTATGCGTTCCATAGCTTTGCATATCAGACTTGTCAGGTTAATGGGACAATAGTTCCCAGGGTCTGTAGTTGCTCCTCCTTTGTGGAGAGGGATGACTGTAGCAGTGTGCCATTTGGTAGGGAAAAAGCCTGAGGCGAGGCTGTGATTAAACAGGGCACACAAGTGAGGTGCAAGTTCACTTTGTAGTTCATGTAGAACACAGTCAGAGATATTTTCAGGTCCCATAGAAGCTGTATTCTTGGCTTAGGACAGTGCTGTTTTAACCTGTGCAGCAGTAATACTGTGTGGCTGGCAATCTACTGGTATTGTGACTGGTCCCTTGGGGGGGGGGTTGAGAGGGGTAAATTTGGCACTGAATCTGTCGACCAATATATTGGCGGTATCTGTTGGATGGTATAGGAGGTACCATTGTGCAGTAACTCAGAGCAAATCTGGGTATTGTCATAGAAATTCTTTACATAACTATAGAAGGCCTTGTGGTTGTCTTTACTATCTGCTGCAATTCTGTTTTCATAGCTAGCATTAGAGGATTTGATGAGGGATCTCAATTTTTTATTGAGGCTGATAAGGGAGTTTTTCCAGTCTTGGGGCTTCACCTTATTCCGCATCAGTTTCCTTCTTCTGTTGTAGAATTTATGGCAGGGGACCACCAGATTGGCTTCCTTTTTTTGGAGGAAAGCATCTTGGTTCTACTGGGTATGGCGAGATCCATGCATTTGTGTACGTGTTCGTACAGTGCATTGGTGTATGATTCTGCAGTCATGCAATTGATCTCCATATGCATGGGTGAAGTGAAGTTCCACCTTTGTTTGGCCTAGTAGGAGAGTTTATTAATTGGGTGTAGTTGTAGAGATTGATATTTAGGGAGGAGAATTCAGAGTTTATCATGTCCCAGTTTATGTTTACATCACCTAAAATAACTGTTTCCTTTTTGATGTTAGCTGAAAACCAGGGGATGATGTCTTCAAGTATAGGGGTGTTGTTGCCTGGGGGAATATAGAGGGCAGCAATGGATATGGATTTGTTTTTGTTGAGTTTAAGTAGGGCAATACAGAGTTCAGAATTAGCAAATTTAGGAATGGGATTGGTGTAGGGAGTAACAGTGTACGAAGAAGAGTAGAGTATAGCTACTCCACCACCTTTTTTGTTGGGTCTGTCAGAGCATAGCATTTGGTAGCCTGGTGGGAGAATTTCATTACTTTTTATATTAGAATTAAGCTAGGTCTCTGCGATGACAACAATGTCAGGTTAGTTATGGGACAGCCAAGCATGGAGGATGGGAATTTTATTTCTAAGGCTTTGGGCATTGATTGTAATAAAATGAAAATTCTTGGTGGTGGGGGAATGTGGTAGGTGGATATGAGAGTTGGGTGTGGAGTTGGTAATGCCATGATTGGGGTGGGTGTCCCCGGAGAGTGAGAGTGAGAGCCTGACTAGTAGGAGTGTAATATACTTTGTTAAAGAGGATGTATACAGGTAATGATGAATGGTGTATTTGGATGGGTGTGGGGGGTGAGGGAGAAAAGGATGGGGTAGGATGGGAATTACTCTGAAATTAAATAGGAGGGTAGTGTTTGAAGAGTAGAGCTCATGTGCAATAGAAGAGAAAGATAAAAAGGTAGTGTGTTTGAAGTTTTATGTATAGTGTGAAGGTAAAGAAGAAGTGTGATGCATATTGTGAAGGAAAAGTATAAGATGGGTAAGGAAGGTAGGTAAGATAGAAAAGAAGTGAAAGTAGAGTGATGATTATTGTTCGGTTAAAAAAGTGTACTGAAGTCTGAGACATAGTATGAGTAGGTTTAGTTGAGATTAGGAGGGTTGATTGGAGGGGTTGGGAAGTTGTGTAGGCGATTGATGCTGTGTAAGAGTGGGAGGAGTTATGGATAGAATTAATGCAGAGGTAGTGGGGTGGGAAATGGGGGCAGGGTAGGGGAATGGAATGAGCCTGAGCACTAGAGAGGGTGAACAGATCGGGGCCACACCAAGAAAGACAGGTAAGGAGCGTTTAACCAAAAAACAATCAATCAGTAATGTGGCAATGGAACTGATCTGTAGTATAGGTCTGTGAAAGGTAAAAGATGTGGACAAGTAAGCCAATTTGTGTTGTATGGATGGATGGGGGGCCTAAGAGAGCAGAAGGAGGTAGCAGAAATAAGACAGTAATGGGAACTATGAGCTTACTATGGAAGTACAAGTCTAAAGTTTCAACAATTGTCTAGGAGTGTGTGACTTTGGTACACCTATGGAGGTTATAGATAGAATTTTAACAAGGAAGGAGTGTAACTAACAATATGGGGAGGGGGAGTTAAAATAAGCTTATATGCAGCCTAAGCTAAACACTATGGTAGGGGAAGAGAGAAAAAAATGTAAGAATAACTTGGAAGTCATGGGGAGGATACAGTGCAGCTGTCAGTACTGATGTAGAGCTCAAACAAAAGGCACTACAAATACTCGTTTGCTTAACAAAGCAACAGCTAGTGCTACTGAAAGGATTACAATACAAAATTCAGTGGAGTGCAGTTGAAAATAGCCATTGTAAGCACCTGGATAGAAGCAAAAAGGCTGTGGAAGTGATCAACTAGTAGTCCAAAAGTTTTCTGAAGTTTATACTGCTACGCTTTTGCTAGCTCCCAGTCAAGCTTGCCAGCAGCAACCCCCCCCCTTTTTTCTATATTATCTCTGTTCCCTCCCTTACCCAACTGTAAATTAGTCTGTGTTTGCCCTCTTATTAGGCTTCTTTCATTCCCAAAGTGCCCCTTTACATATTACTTAGACTTTGCTTCTGTCCACTAGATGTCACTGTTTCTTTAACTTTTTCTATTGTACTTGTTTTTTTTTTATTCTACCTACCTCTTCCTATTTCAGCCCTCCTATTCCTATCCCTTTCTTCTTTCTTAAATCCTCTCTTATTCTCTCCTCCATAAGCTACCTTACTCACCTGGACTCTACTAGCTTTCTCTGATACTTTTTTCTTCTTCTTTGGTTTACTTTGTGGATCCTACTTCTGTATCTCCCTTTCTGGCTACCCCCACTTATTCTGCTAGGATTTAGTATCTCACACTTCCTTTCATCTGGAAACTCCCCTCTCGGGTTTATCCTGCCTTTTCCCTCCCCTACTCCTCCCCTCCCAGGAACTTCCTCTCCTAGTCTATAAAGTCCCTTATAATTCCCTGGGCGCCATTTTTTACACCAGCCCATCTCTTTGCTGCTGCGCGTCCTTGTCTGTGCGCTCGTTCTTCTGTAAGTAATTGTTTTATTGCTTTGCTAGTTTCCTAGCGATAGTTTCTGTGTAGCTCTAAAGTACATATGCTTGCAATTGTGCTCTGTTTAATGTTCATGTATAAAAGAAAGCTCTCTTTCATTGTTGACTGATAACTAAAACGCTAGTCCCCACTTTTGTTGTCCGTGGGTTCAGAGTGCTCTGTTTTTGTATATTGACTCACAACGTTCGATCAGGACTTATATTGTTGAACATGCACTACACACGTGCATATTGACTCTATTAACCAGTCTATGTCTAGTCACATGTGATTCGCTATATATCCTTTTGCTTTCACTTTGTTAATACTGCAGGATTTTGTTACCTTCTCAGTTGCGAAGTTGTTTTTTTTTGATCGCTGACTGTATATCAGCTGCAGCGACAGCTTGGTAGCTTAGTTCTATGCTTTCTACATCAGTTAACACAAGTAAACTAGAACTAATGTAGCTAACTAAGAGCGCACTCTGCGGAATACTGCTTGTGGTGTCTGTCTTGTGCTAACCCTGCTGTTGAACTACAATGTTTGATTAAGACAAATGTAAGACTATTTTATTTCTCTTTGGCATTTATACTGATAGTATCTTATAGGACTAGTTGAGTGATTTCTAGACTACGGAAGCTATTCCTGTTAGAGGTTGTAACCTCTTACCCTACCTTACCACTATTAAAGCCCAATCTTTTGTTTTACCCGCCATCTACCTGAAACGGCGTGTATTTGGCGTGGCCTTACATGTGTAGACTAGGCTGGGGTTTCTTCACATAAGGGCTACCTTCCCAAGACGATAACCCTCATCAGTTACAAAAGGCATGAATGTTTTTGAACAACACGCTGACCTATGTGTTTCCTTCAGCTTTCAACTGAAAGATCCTGCTTATCAGCTTAAGTGTTTTATCTTTGTTGGAGGTTCGCATTATATAGTTGGCAATAGCCATTTAATGCTGTGTAGCCTTTATATGTGCTGTGCCTAAACATATTTTTATTTAAGAAACTGCTTGACCTAGCCTGATTATAACTGCTATCTTCTATGTGTTATAGATGTCAGTATTTTAATAGAGCATCCAGTTATTTCTGCACTGTCTTGTAACATTGTTTTATTATTATTTCCTAACATTTATGTTACTTTCTCCACTCCTTTCCTCCTGCATTAGTTACCTCCTGAATATACCCTGTGTTTTGCCTGGGTGAAATCCCTCTACTACCTCTGCTAGTGTGCTTTCTGTCAACGGCCATTAGAAATATATAACTTCTAACCTTCTTCTGAAACCCTCTACCTCAAGACTCAAGAAAGTATGTCTACCTACATGTTGGACTGTAGTTTTTAAACAATTTTAACCCTGCTACGCTTTTGCTAGCTCCCAGTCAAGCTTGCCAGCAGTAACCCCCTCCTTTTTTCTATATTATCTCCGTTCCCTCCCTTACCCAACTGTAAATTAGTCTGTGTTTGCCCTCTTATTAGGCTTCTTTCACTCCCAAAGTGCCCCTTTACATATTACTTAGACTTTGCTTCTGTCCACTAGATGTCACTGTTTCTTTAACTTTTTCTATTGTACTTGTTTTGTTTTTTATTCTACCTACCTACCTCTTCCTATTTCAGCCCTCCTATTCCTATCCCTTTCTTCTTTCTTAAATCCTCTCTTACTCTCTCCTCCATAAGCTACCTTACTCACCTGGACTCTACTAGCTTTCTCTGATACTTTTTTCTTCTTCTTTGGTTTACTTTGTGGATCCCGCTCCCTACCCCCAATTCCCACCCACCCCCAGGGGTCCTAACCTTTATACCTCTCTACACACACCCCCTTGTCTCTCCTCCTATCCTTTCCCTTCCCGCTAAAATTATTACTCCTCCCCACTATACAACCCCTTCCTCCCCCACCTCTTGCCCATACATCTTGCAACTCACTTCTCTCCTTTCCTCTTCTATTACTCTTCCTTCACCTCTCAACTGACTTTACCTCTCTCTCCCCTTCCTATACCCTACAATACCCTTAGGCCTCCTCTTCTATCCCGCATTCTTATATATATCACCACCTCTAAAAACCTACTTCTTTCCTTCTATACTAAACTTCTCTTATCTAATCTCACTTTAATAATGGCTCCCCACTCACCTACAATCCTTATACTCTCTGTCTTATTCCTAACCACCCTATTTTCAGCTTACCTTCTTACCTACTTTGAAAACCCACTCAATATACAGCCTAATTATGCAAAGAAACACACTTTTTCTCTCCACACTTTTCTCACTTCATTCTCAAATGTTAACTCCACACCTAGCTACCTCCTACCTAAATTTCACAGTACTCCCACCTTAATTATTACATACCCTCAGATAAAAAAAACAAACTGCTTAATCTTCCTAACAGCAACTTCATAGTCCTACCAGGTAATCCCACCTTACTAGATGATGACATTCACCCCAACCCTGGCCCCTTACATCCCTCCTCTCATGTATCTAGACCCAACATTAACAATACCTTCCTTATAGGACATCTTAACATACGTAGTGTAAATAATAAAGTACACTACCTACATGCCCTCCTTGACACACACCGTTTTGATATTCTCTGCCTTACAGAGACTTGGCTAAAGCCGGTCACTAAAGATACTGAAATTATACCACAAGGCTATAATATACTTAGATGTGACCGATCAAAACGTAAAGGTGGAGGAGTAGCAATTCTATTTAAGAATAACCTTAACATCACCACCCTTCCTACCTGTCCAACCCAGGATAGTAAAGTAGAGGCCATTATCACTAAACTCCAATTAAATGCCAAAAAGTCCCTCTATATCATTTGCATGTACATACCTCCAGGTAACAACATACCCATCTTAGAAGACTATCTCAGTTGGGTCTCTACCAACTACCCCGTAGAAACTCTAATTCTTGGTGACTTTAATATAGATTGGAATACTATTAACACTCAAAATCCCTCCTCTCACATAAACCTAAATGGTTTCACCCAAACCATCACCTCTACTACAAGACTGAATAAGTCTAGTAAGAAAGAGAGCATCCTTGACTGGATACTTACAAACAAAACTCATATTACTTATAAAGTAGGAACTATGCCAGATGACCTCAGTGACCACTCTTTAACTTACATTATTAGAGAAAAGACAGATTGTCTAAACCCCCCTAACATAAGAAAAATACGCTCTACCAAACACTTTAAAATTGAACAATTCCAAAATGAACTCAAATCTTGTAACTGGAACCCCTTAAAATCGCTTCCACTTAATGATGCTGTATTATTCTTTAACTCAACCTTCCTCGCCATTCTTGACAGACATGCTCCAGAACGTACCATTAGAATGAAAGCTAACACAGCTCCATGGCTCTCTCCTAAAACTAAGAAACTAATACTCTCTAGAAATAAGGTCTGGGCCAAATGGAGAAACCATAGAAACAGCTCTGACTTTCTTTACTTCACCCAGCTTAGGAATCTTACCAAAAAAGCTATAATCTCTGACAAAAGAAAGTACTACTATAGGCTTCAAGAAACCAATCTAAATAAACCTAAACAATTCTGGTCATCAGTCAATAGACTCCTGTCACCAGGAACAACCAAAACTCCCTCACCCCTCAATGCTGACCCTAACACCCCTCATCTAACCGCAAATGCGTTTAACTCTTTTTTTTCCGAATCTATTCAAGCTCTTGCTAGACAACTGAACACTAACAACTTCTATCCCCCAAATAATCTAATAGACTCTGCTCACAACTTCACTTTACAACCTATCCCTACCTCTTTCATCTATAAACTTATTTACAAACTGAAACCTTGTACTGCCTCTGCTGACAAACTCCCTTCTCTTTATCTTCAAAAGGCAGCCAAAGAAATTGCAGTCCCAATATCTATACTCATCAATAGGACAATCCAGGAGGGAACTATCCCCGATATCTGGAAAGTCTCTCATATTATCCCTCTACACAAAGGAGGTAACTCTATTGAATACGCCAACTTTAGACCAATTGCTCTTCTCTCACCCTTAGCAAAGATTATGGAGAAATGTATACATCAGCAACTTGTTGAATACCTCTCACTACACAACATTATAGCTAATTGTCAACATGGCTTTAGACCCCATCATAGTACAACCACTGCTCTCCTTTCCTTTGTAGATACTATCAATAGTAACCACAATAATAACCTTCTCTCTTCTGCTCTATTCATTGACCTCTCCAAAGCCTTTGACATGGTCAACCACTCTTCTTTGCTTCATATCCTTGAATCCCTCTCATTTGATAATCTTGCCATTAAATGGTTTAGCTCTTATCTGAATAACAGACAACAAGCTGTTCTTTGGGATAACCATATCTCATCATTGTTGCCCATTTCCATTGGAGTCCCTCAGGGCTCTATTCTTGGTCCTCTTCTTTTCTCCCTCTATATAAATGACCTTCACACAGTAATCCCTCAAGCTACCTGTATCCAATTTGCTGACGATTCTACCATTATTTGCTCAGCATCTTCCTGTTCAGATCTAATCTCTCTAACTCAAAATACTTTCACCACTGTCGAAACATGATTTACTAGACGGTATCTCCTTCTTAATGCTAAAAAAAACAAACTTCTTCTCTTCTCCCCAACCTCTTGGACCTCCCCACTAAACTTCACCATCTTGTCTAATAATGCCACTGTCATCACCCCTGACTCTACAACTAAACTGTTAGGAATAACTATCGATAATAATCTTACTTTTGATCATCACATCAACAACACCATCAAATCAGTTAACAGAAAAATAGGATCCATATACCGTATTAAAACCTTTCTAACCCCAGCTACCAGAGCTACTATCGCCCACTCCCATCTCTTATCCACTTTATTTTATGCATCTCCGATCTTTACCAACCTTAAGAAAGCTAACCTAAACAAACTAGCCATTTGCTACAATAACATTGCCCGCTTCACCACAGGAAACCCCTTCAGAACCCATCACTGTCATAATTTGAGACTTTTAGGCTGGCTGGAATTACAAAACTACCTTACAGTCTCACAACTCACTATTGCCCACAAAATACTGCACCAACCTGGAAACAACCCTATACTCTCTCAACTTTTAATCCCTTACAACAATCTAACCTCCCTTAGATCCTCCTGTAAACTCTTGGTCAGTTCTACAAAGTCCAACAACTCAGCTGGCAAATCTCTTTTCACAAATTCTGTAGGTAAGATATGGAATCTGTTACCTAGGGATATAACACTAATTACTTCTTTGCCTCTCTTCAAACATAAAATTAAACTGTACTTCCAAGAACACTGGCTTTGTTCTTGTAGTACACCTGACTAACTTTCTTCACTCTACCCTATCATCTCATCTACTCTGATTTTTAACCTATCTCTTCAGCTCCTACCTAGACTAGCCTCTGCACTTGGACTCCTTCTATCCCCATATCTACTACTTTCCTCCTTTTCCCTCTCCTCCCACTATCCTCTCTGTTATAGACCTTTGTATGTGCTACCTTTTCTGTCCTTTCTAAATTACTACTCCTGCTTTTCGTAACAATATGGGATTAGGAATTCTACACAGTATTTAGTATTTTAAGTATTAGACATTTTCTGTAAAAATGATGTAATTTATGAACTGTACACTTCTGTAAAAATGCTTCTGTATTGTTAATATCCTGCTTTCAATTAGTTCTTAGATCCTTATAAGCTGTATCTTATAGTAATTGATTTTATGTAATGTACCAGTATATAGTGGAGCTTTTCTCCTCGGGCCTCTGCTGAAAATGGACATGTATCCGGCCAGACTAGCCCGGTCAACAAATGTAAAATAAATAAAAATAAATAAAAATTATAATTTTTTGGAGTGTCCGTGCTCTCAAGTATGGGGAGGGGAACAAACCAGACCCACTATGTAGTAGTGATGTACAGACACTAAAGGAAAATAGGTAAGGAAGAAATTGTAGTAAAGGAGTTAGACAACTTCAGTGAAATAAACCTAATATCAGTAGCATTCAGGTTGTATAGCAAACGCTACACAGCAGAATTACTTAGCAATAACATTTTAAAAATTGTTCAGTTATACCTCAGCAACAATCAGTAGACAGACTGCAGATAAACACAGAAAGCTAATAATTCCAGTTTGTACAAAAACAGCTATAATATATAAATTGACTGCAGAATAAAAATAGAAATACTAACTGGTCTTAACAGGAACAGAAAAGAAAAGCAATATATGAATGGAATGCACGGGGTCAGTTAAAAACCCACATGTAGCCCCTAACACAGTGTTAAACCTCAGATGTTGATCTAAATGCCAGCAGGACACTAACAATATCTATGACAAGGACAATATTCACTTAAGTAAAGCAGTAAAAGTAGATGAAACAACAGCATGCAGTACACAGTAAACAAACAGTTCCAGCACAACCATATTTATATAATTTATTAAATATATACTTGCAACTACATTTATGCATTTTCCACATATCTTGCCTTCTCATCTGATCATTCACTTTTGTATTGTTTCTTTTGTTTTTTGGCACATTCAGTTTCTGCCTGATTTTTATCTACTTCTGATTTGATTTCCATTCCTGCTTTATGCATATATGCTTCTGCTAAACTAAGAAGGGAAGTCATCTTAAGATTTATTCTTCTCATTTTTCAAAACTTTCATTATGTTTGGGTCCATATCTCCTTCTGAATGGGGAATATATAATCTTGGTATGCACGGATTTTCATAAATCATTTGATGAGTATGAAGCATCCTTTTTGTTTTCCTGTCTAGTCTATCCAAAACCATTTGAGGGGGTCCTTGTTAATTTGATGAAACTTTAGCTTGTTGAACGACAAAAAATTGACAGCTAAAGATCGAAAGAGCCAAACCGTGAACAGCCATGTAAGCAAATTTTTTCTCAGGGAAAGAATTTGCTTGGCCATTAATGTGAATTTGCCCTTTCCCCAGTGTGGAGCGATCTTGTAGTAAGTATATTCAGCTAGGGGGGTGTGGGAGGCACAATCCCCACATGTGGGGTGTGTAGGGTGTGAAACCCCCCACTTAAACAATTGTTTTGTGTAATGGCCAAGCAAATTATTTCCATGGAAAAAAATTGGCTTAGCTGATCATTTACGGTTTGGACGTTTCGATCTTTAGCTTTCGATCTTTTGCAGTTCAACAAGATAAAGTTTTTGTCAAATTAGTAGGGACCCTTTTGGGGCCAGTCAGTCACTCCAAAACTAAGTTAGGACAGGAAAAGCAAATTGATTTATAGCTTGAACTTTGTTCCTGGATGTCAATGCTGTGTTCAGGATTAATTTAAATCTTCTAAAATATTCCTTACTGGGATTTATCTGCATTTGTTCATGTTTTATTGTTGATCCTTCATCATTTCCCAAATATTTATATACTCCCTCTTGCTCAAGTTCTTTTATATAACATTCTTGTCCCAAACTGATGTTTTCATGGTGCTTCAGCTTTCCTGCTTTAAAGGTTGCTTTTGCACATTTATCAAGCCCAAATGCATTCTTATATCATCTGAAAAAGTTTTGACTACTTGCAGTTGTGCTTTCAGTTCCTCATTTGATGAGCTATACAGTTTTAAAATCATTGACAAAGAGAAGATGAGATATCTTTACACTTTGTTGCTTTTTGAGAGCCAAATTATAGCCATGACATAATCTGTTAAGCAGACAGCATAATGGGTTAAGGGCAAGACAAAAGGACACCTGTGATAGAGTCACCGTGAAATATCTCCATTTGGATTTTTATCCATGGAATAATAAGTCCTTTATCGTGGCTTAACTGCAAAGTGGTTTGACACTGTTTCCTAGTCTCTGTGATTTAGTTCATCAGTGCAGGGTATATTTTATACATTCTAAGTGCTCTTTTAGCCATGAATGTGGGATACCGTCAAATGCTTTTTTGTAGACTATCCATGCCATACATAGATTCTACTCCATTTTACAGTTCTCTACTATGACTTTAACAACAAATAATCCTTTGTTCCATATGACTTTCTTTTATTACCCTTTTGTTCTACTGCCATAATTGAGTTTTCTACTAAATGACTAAACTCTGTTGACATCAATTGCAGTGTATAGCTTATATGTCATCGGAAGGCAAGTTATTGGTCTACAATTTTTAGCATAGCTTGCAGGCTCACTCTTACGTAGGAGCATTGCTTTTCCTGTTGTTAAACAGACTGGTGTCTATTCGGGGTGCGCATATAAATAGTTCTTACTCATGGCTAAATCTTCGTGCAAAGATGTTAATACATTTAGCCAGAAGTTAGGTACTGCATCTGGGCCTGGGGCTTTCAAATTAGAAGCTTTTCTTAACTTTGTTTCAATCTTTTTGGCCGTTACTTCATCCCATTTCATAGCATGTACATTTGAACTTCTTATTCTTTTACTTCTTCTATCCATTTAGCATCTTCATAAATACTTCTCCAAAATGTATTGCTTTCTTCTTTTTCTGGTGGTCTTTCATTTCCTTTTACCTTGTTTCCCACTTCTCTATAAAACTTTTTTGGGTCATCAATAAATTGCTTATTCTGTACTTTTGCTTTATATTTATCTGTGTATCTTCTAAGTTTTTCTGCCTGTGCTGATATTTTTATTTTATCATTTGCGATAGTGCATGATAAATCCTGATTCGTAATAATACTGCTCATTGCTTTTATCATGTCTATCTTTCTGAATATTTTTGTTGATCTGTTCCCTCTTCAATTCTCTTCTAATAGTGACACTTCTTGTCTTAATTGCTTTATAGTTTTCTCTATTCGATACTTCTATGACGGCATTCAATTTCTCCCCATCCTTTCCCTTACTACTCTGTGTTCTTGTGATAGGACTTTATCTGTTATTAATTTTGCTACACAGTAATGTATCCTGTTTACTTCTGTCATATTGCATGAATCTCTAGGGACAGTCCTAAGTACTGTGTTCATTTGTTTTATCAAACTTTTTGGGTTTTATTGAGTTTCTGCAGTCTGTTTCTTTCACTGATATTAATATAATTGTCTATCCATCTCTATTAAATCAAGTAACTCTTCTCCAAGATAATTTTCTTCGAAACTGAGAATACATGTTTTGTTCACCATTTCCTGCGGACATTCTATAGAAAGTTAGTATAGCAACACAGAGAGAAATACACCACAGCCACTTGAGGAAAGAAAAATTGTTGTTTAATTCAGTTAGCACTTTTGTGTCCTACCTGGACACTTCATCATACTTACAAAACCAACAGTATTGCTCAACTTTATATATCAGCATCACACATCAATTAACCAATCACTAATCATACTCTAACTTTTATATGTAGATTGATGCATTAGATGCTATGAATGATTTTTGTATATATAAATTTAGATGTTTTTATACACATATAAGTTTTTTATACATATATTTTTTCTATAGATGTCTTCTGCATTAAGTGTACATTTTTGTAATGTTCTTAATATTTTATTTTATATATATGAACAACATATATATACATATTATATGAATGTGAATTTGAAAAAAGGGATAGAAGTTAGTTAATGCTAGTCTCAATAGTACTGAAATGGATTTATTAAAACAATTAAGCCAAGATAAAGAGGCCAGACTTATGAAACCAGACAAGGGCAGTGGGTAGTCATTATGAGTAAACCTAACTATCTCAGTAGAATGTTTCACCATTTACATGATCAAGATTTTTATGAAGAGGTTTCACTAAATTATGTTAACATTATTTATAGCAGGGTTGATTTTTTTTTCTTTGAGATATGCTGGAACAAGGACACATTAGTTATAATGATTTTTCTGTTTTGTGTTTGAAGCACAAGAGTATGACTGATCCAACCATGAGGCCCATAGCAAATGCTAGTATCTCCAAACTACACTCATTGTCAAAATATACTGATATGTTGTTGTGTCTTTCAGCTTTTCCCAGTTAGGGGTCGCCACAGTGGAACTCCAGTCCTCTAATGATTGGCAGTAGATTTTTACATGCCGAGTTGCCAGCCCTGACGCACAACCTTCAACGAAGGTACGCCCATTCACACATGTCTCCACACAGAAGACGCTCTAGCTGAGAATCGACAGGACAACATCTTACTGTGAGGCGACAACACTACCGCAGCACAACCACCGCAGTTCTGATATTAAGTTAGAAAATTAATTGTTGCTCACCCTCGTCTTTGTCGTGATTTGTGGGATTTTTTACTAAAAAAAAGGAATGAGGGTTTTATTTGAGAAATTTGGCATTTTTAACTGTTGGTGATGTCAATTTATTCAATGTCATTCCTCACGTGCAGGGTATGGAATGCTTTACTGAATTTTTGGTGGATACTGGTCAATACAGTAATGATGAAGTGAATACTTTAGTGACACTTTTGGAGATGGTATTAGAATATAATTTTGTTTATAGGGATGGTCAATATTACCCACAGAAAAAAGATATTGCAATGGGGGTGGATTAAGCCCCACTGCTTGCTAGTATTTTTATGTTACAGTGGGAAAAGAAATTTGTTTTTAATAAACTCACATCTACCCCATGGAAATTATATGTTTGTTTTTTTGATGATATATTTATTGTGTGGGAGACCATTGAGGTGAAAATGGATGATTTTGTGAATTATTTGAATTATACTACCACTTTTTTAAAATTCAACCATGTTTACAGTTTTCATTCTGTAAATTATTTGGATGTTTCAGTTACCAAAGATTATACTTTTAGTACTATTGTAAGTAACATCTACAGAAAACTCAGTTATTCTAACTCACTACCGCATTATGACAATTGCCAACCCAGACATCAAAAAAGAGTGATTATTAAAGGCCAATTTGTTAGATTGGCAAGAATGGTATCTGATGATAGGCAATTTGAAAAAAGAGGGTAACACTTTAGCGGAGATGTTTCTCTCCAGGGATTACCCTGAAATTTTGGTAAATAAAATACATGAGGAGGTCAATAAAATGCAAACTGAGGGTATTTTAGAGCCTTTACTACTTTTGAAACAGATTTATAAATTAAGCAAAAAAGGGACTAGTAATGGAGGTAAGTTTAAGCATGCTTCTATAACTACTTAGTCTCACACATGTGGGGGCATTATAAATAAATTAAAAAAGAACTGGAGCATTTTTTCTTGTTTCAGTGGCCTGATAGGTACCTAAGGGAACAAACCCCAAATAGTGTATAAAATTGGGAAATATATGAAAAGTTTTTTTAGACATTCTTCATTACTTTTACCTGGGTGATAACAGAAGGAAAGGAATTTTTATATGTGGGTTTTGTAATCAGTGTAAGTATATTCTAGAAGGTAATAAAGTGGTTGTAAATGGACAGGTTTTGTATTCAATGACATTGTAGCTGGACTTTGCAAACAGAACATTTAATGTTGACTTTATAGACAGTGTTCGGCATGGTATTGCTATTAGTAGCGATACATATAATGTTAATGACGATTCAGTATTTGGGTATGAAGAAAATGAAGATAATTGGGATTGTGCATTTTTAAGTAATGGATAAAGTGAAGAGTATTGGAATCTTGATACATTAATGCAATGTTTTCAAAATGGTGGCAATACTGAAAAGGGTTTTGAGCTGAAAGTGATTTGTAATATGGCTGAAGATTTTAAAGTTTATAATTATTCTACCAAAATTGTAGGCATTGAACTTGCTAACTTGTTAGCTAAAGGTCTTACATTTGTCCCAAGTAGAAGAGGGAAAGTGGACAATGCTCTAATTGATTTAAAGTGTTCCACACATAAAATAAACTTAAAGGTGTGGTTTAACAGTAGTGAAAACACATTTGTAAGTATGGGTCTGTTCTTAATAAACCAAGTACATTCAATCCCCCCTTAAATAATTTAATAAGGGTGTATAAATAAGGTTTGTTGAAAAGATGCAAGGGAAGTGTACAAACAAAATAAACAAGATTATGAATGTAACTTAACTAAAAGGGAGGAACAGTTGTTAATGGAAATTGCCAATGATAAAAACATTCCAGTAATGAAGACGGATAAGGGCAATGGTGTGCTAATAATGGATAGAGGAGATTATTTAAATGGCAAGAACATCCTTTTGATGGATGGTACATATAATGAAAGTTCATTGAATGAAATTCATATAACATATAGAGAGTTATCTTTAGAAGACATGTTGTATTAGGGACAGACTAATGAAGATGAATTTAGTTATTTAAAAAATGAGCACCACATGATACCTAACATATTTGGAATACCAAAGATCCCCAAGGGACTAAAGGATCCAAAATGTTGGCCCATAGTGGATGGTAAGCGTTCAAAGACCAACTTCATTAGTAAATATTTGGATGTTAACTTACAAAAGGGTTTGAAGACATTTTCCTATATAACTAAGGACTTGTGGCAATTTTTTGGAGAAATTGGGAGAAATAGAGCTTATTAGTGATATATTCTTGGTTACAATAGGCGTTTGCAATCTTTTTTTCAGGCATACTGCATGAGGAGGGGATGGTATGGCTAGAATTTCAGTTATTGAAAACAGGTATTTATGGTCAAGATAAAATTAATAAATAAATAGCCTTAATGGAAACAGTACTAAAAACAATGATATATATTTTGAAGGACAATATTTCAAACAGTCAGCTGGGGTGGCAATGGGGGCAGCTTGTGCCCCTGTATTTGCCAACTATGTCATGTCCTACTGGGAACAGGAATTTATTATGAAAAGTGTTTATTTGGTCTAAGATTTCATATTGCACTAGATTTTTGGATGAGCTGTTGGTGGTGTGGAATGGTACTGATATAGAATTGGAAGGATTTTTAGTATACATTTATAATTCAGTGGAATTTTTGAAATTTACATATGTCTATAATAAAGAAGGAATTTCATACTTAGATGTGAATTTGAGGATAGATTTTGAAAATAAGAAATTGGTTTCAACGATTTATAGAAAACCCATGTTTTCAAATCCGTATTTGGAATTCACTAGCTGGCACCCTTACCATCAAAAAAGTCAATTGTGAAGGGGCAGTTTGTCTGGGCTGCCAGGATGGTGAGTTCTGATTTTTTTTAAAGAGGTTCAATTTATTTTACATTTTAATAAAAGGGGATATCCGGCTGGTTTTCAGAAAAAAATAAGTGAGATAGTTATAAGTTAGCATATGGAGGGTATATATAAGCCCATTTTAGGAAGTGGATTTAAGACAAGTGAAATGTCACGTATCAATAGACAAGGTATTGTAAAGAATTTTAAATTGAGTTTTATTACCACATTTAATCTGGATGCCAATAACATTTCTGAAATAATTAAAAACAACTGGGAAATATTGTGTTATGACCAGAATGTAAGGCAAAAGGTGGGGAAGATACCCAAAGTGGTGCTCAGAAAAGACAGGTCATTCAAAAACATTTTGGAAACAAGTGGTGTTGTGAGTAATGTGCATAATAATAGACAAAAGGATGTGTAGGATGTGTAATTATTGTCCATACATTTTAGAAACTGGTGAAAATTTTAATTTGAGTGGTAGAGATATTTTCATTAAAGGTCATTTTAATTGTAGTTCAAATGTGGTTTATATGGCTAAGTGCCAAAAATGTCCTATGTTTTATACACGTAAAACAAGCGGGTATTTTAAGAACAGATTTAGTAAACATTAATTGGGCATTAAAAATACCAAAATGACCAATGCTTTGAGTAGGCATATAAATGAATGTAATGACCACAGTTTTAAGTTTTTAGTGATGCAAAAATTAATAAAATATCCACAGGGGAAATGTGTAGATATATACCTGGATATTAGTGATTTAAAATGGCAGTTGCTTTTAAATGCAACTCAATATCCAGGCATTAATGATTCTATTAATATTTCAAATGTTTTAAAATTTAAAAACATTTTAGGATAACATTTTTTTTAGTTAGAGCATATTGTCATTTTTTATAAGTAACTGCATTACTTGTTAATTATTTAATTGGATTGCATAATTGAGTAATTGGTTAGTTGGATGTGTTATTTAAGGGCTGGGTCGATTCATGTATTTTGTTCTAAAGAAGTCCCTGCATCGAGGGAAGAGAGAACTTAACTTTGATCATTAAAGCTGTGTCTCTTCTAGTTATGGTGCTGCTTTTTGGTTCTGCAGTTTGGTTTTCTGGTGTTTAGGTTTTGTATTCAACTGTGCATGTATCTCTGAGGGTATTGTTTATTTAGCTAAATGTTTACAGTGTACTAGTTTTTATGCTGGTAAAACTCAAAGTAAGTTTAAAGAATGTATATATGAACACAATTTGGATACGATAAATAAGAGCACCAACAATTCTGTTTCTCAGCATATAGTTGCAAATCCTGAGCATAAATTTATGCTTTTTGATATTGCTATATTACAAAAAATGTGAGGGGTAAACCCTGGGAATATCTTATTGAGTGAAAAGAGACTTTATGGCTACTGAAATTGAATGCAACTGCTCCACCAAGACTGAATGAACATATTTCAATTTTCAGTATATAAGATTAAACACCTGTAAAGTATAATGTTGTCATGACAACAGTAACTAGTTAATTAGTGTGAGATTCTTCATTATTTTTTTTTATGGTTTAATTATTTTTTTTTTACTTAAGAAGTTTTAATGTATTGGTCGGTGGGTTATCACGTGACATATTTGAATGATATTTAAGCATGGTTAATTAATATAATTGTTAAATTCTGAAGAAGTCAGTGTTATATCTGACAAAAGCACTTAATTTTGTTTTTTTTATATATTTTTTTGTAATAAACCAATGTGGTTATTGACATGTCTGTTTTTTTTTTTTCCTAGTTGCCTGGTTGTATTTTACTGGCATTTTAGTTGTTTTAGTTCCTAGTATTGTTGTGGATTATGTACGTACCCTATCCATTTATTTTATGATTACAGCCTGAATCTATTAATTAACTCTCATATAGTGCATATCCTCTGGGTTATAGCAAAATTGAAAACATTTCGTACTATTAATTTAATTCCCCTTTTACTACACAAAACTGCAAAAATCTCCATCTAAGTGGAAGGATCATCCTGATTACAGCCTCAAATTGAAGTCAATGTCAAGCATCTGTCTGCCAACACACAACTTACTAATATCGCTTAGTACCTCCTGTACTGCAAATCTCTGTTACAGCCCCTTGCAACTTGTCTTTTGTTAATATGGCTAAAGCATTCTAAAGAATTCTTTCTTGCAGACCCTCAACTACTGTGCATACCTGCATCTGATATTTCACTAGCTATTATCTTCACATTTTGGCTTCTTAAAGCATCACCAAATTGAAAATGTTTTCAATTTGTTTAACACTATTTTATGTTGTTCAGTTTCTTAGTGATCCAGTGTACTTCCTTGATTCCTGTCAGGCTGGATTCCAATGCTACCTACAGTGGAGCTAACCTTATGACTGCCTACCTGCGTGCATGTGCTAGATCTCTACTAAAAGTACAGTGCACTCTCAGTATAGTCACATGCAAAACAACACAATCATTTCAAGGTTTACCTTTAAAACCACGAATCACACTTGTGCGAGTGGTCATATCCTCGCATCGTAAAACTGAAACTGGAAAAAGTGACAGTTACAAATGTTCAAAAAGCAGCAAATCGAACAGCCAATTCGCTGTTTTTCGAACATGAATGTCGACAACAAAAGTATATGCTGTGTAATGCAGGGGGGCAAGGCCCCCTGCACCCCCCTTCTTTATTATTCTAACTCCAAGATGGCACTACAGTGGGGGAATGGAACCATTTCCAACTCCCCACTATAGTGCGCTCTGCTCCTAAATGTCGAATGTGCAATGAGCAACTCTCACTGTGCATTCGCTCATTGCACATTCGAACCTTCTTCCATTTGAAGTTTTCAGAACTTGAAAACTGTCTTTCAAACATTTGACGGTCACCCGTGTGCAATACACACATGTAAAGGTAAACCCATTTCAATTAAGGCTAGAATATAACTATATCAGCAACTTAACAAGCTTACTGAAGGACTTGCTACTTGTTGGTTGCTTGCATTCCTGATAAAATACGTCAACATTTCAAACTCATCTGTAACAGAACATATGCAGTTTAGGCTTGAATTTAGAAATTCAAGCAAATTTCCTACTTTATTATAATGTTATATGACTTAACATGGCTTATGCAGTTCATCTTTCAAAACACTGTCTGGTGATGATGTGACATACATTAAAGATATTTACCAGCAGTCTATCCTCAACTATATTTCAGTAATCCTTCAGCAACACCTGTTAGTGTGGTTTGATGTTCTTCCCCAGGTCAATGACGTTAAAGAACTTTTTTACCTTTAACTGGTTTGGTGTAGTGCCTTACTGGAGTTCTGTCCAACATGAAGTCTAAAGAGAAATAAATAATTATATAGTACTGAGACATAAAACACTGAATGTTATAAAATCATGAATAAATTCAGAAAAGAAAATCTTGAAAGCTATAATTCTTAGAGGCAATTTGCTGACACAGTCTCTAATCATTTTATTTATATAATGACATCATGTATTTATAACATATCATGGGCTTCTATCTACATTCCTGAACTGAAATGTTATGCTAAAGCAGCAATATTTATAACTTAATCAAATATCCTTCCTCCTCAGCCCTAATCAGCTTGCCTAATTCACTTATACAAATAAGATCTTTTAACCTAAATTTCTTATATATAAGTGAGTCTCAGAATCATCACCGAGACTTGCTCTACTTTGACATATCTAACTCAACTTCTACTGTTACTTGATGATCTAAATAAATTCCACTGCAATCTTTCTCCAGTTGATCCAGTTGCTAAAGCCATTGGCCTTTGCCTCTGACTTCTGTTTCTACTTAAATAGTTCCATTGACAAGGCAGTGCTGTCTGCATCAAATATAATGAGAAATATAAAAATTTCCTGTAGCAGGATACTCATATAAAGAAACCAAAAATTGATTAATGCTTATGGCTCATTCTACTTATGTTAAATGCACACTTAAGCAATCTTGTAAAAAGGTTAAGGGAACCTTGAGAATAAAAAATAGTTTCTACTGCCAAAATAACTACAAGTCTTTATTTACCGATGTTAGGAAGTTAGTAGCTAAGAGCCAGCAATGTCTTTAGCTAGTCCACAATAATACTGCCTGCTTTGACCCAAAGGAAATAGTTAATATCACATATAGATTTACCCAGTGCAAATTTAGTCTACCCACAGTGATAGCTATTCCAGAGATTGGCAGTCGCAGTCACCTTCTTTAATTAATATGGAGCAATCCCTTTCAGACCTAAGCGGAGCTAAAACGCCTCATTCATTGGTCAAGCTAACATAACAGGTTGTTTGATTCTCTCTCTCTCTTTCAGCTTTTCCAGGTTAGGGGTCGCCACAGTGGATCACCTTGTAAGCTCATGATTGGCAGTGGAGTTTTTATGGTGTCGAGTTGCCAGCCTGGCGCCCAACCATCCACAGAAGGCACACACACGCACTCACATCTAGGGCCAATTTTAGCATGTCCAATCAACTTGCAGCATGTCTTTCAGGATGTGGCATACAAGCATTTTATAAAAACTGTAAATACAGACCCCCCAGACCCTGGGCACACAGATACAATATGCACAGACGGTCCAATACTGCTCAAGCTTACATGTGATTACTGTTTGACATTCTGTGATTACACTGTTGGTGGTGGGGCAACACCACCACAAACATCCACCCTAACATAACATAACATAACATAACATAACATAACATAACATAACATAAAACATAATATAACATAACATGTTGCCTGATTATCAGCACTAAATATGGGCTACCTTAACCATCATGTAACGTTTTTAATCTCTCTATCTCTCCCCACTGGTTACACTCCTTAAGCCTGGAAACAGCCTTTGTTGTACCATTATACAAGGTGAACTGAGCCTCAAACTCTGGCAATTGTAGACCCATCAGTCACATTAGCCTTAAATCTTTGGAGAATATTTTCACACACTTAATTAGTCTGGATATTGAAAATCTGTTAACCCTAGGTACTCATCAATTCGGCATTGCCAGAAGGACGTCCTACCTCATTAACCTCGTTAAGTTCTTTGAAAAAGCTATTGAGGTTAGAGTCTCTGGTTTATCTTCTGAAAGTAAAAACATTGTGTCCAACAGGGCTCATTCTTGGGGTCTTTCATTTGCATTCTATTTATCAGACCTTCAGTACAAAATTCCTAGCCTATATTTATCTAATTTTGCAGAAAACTGTAAACTGGAAGTTGTTAGTCTTTCTTCCCGTGACTCACGATTGCTCCAATAAAGGGTTAACAATTGGTCAAAGCACAGCATTCTCAAATTAAATGTATAAATATGTGGTGAGGTTAACTCTGGAAAACTAAAAAATGTATCATACTATATAGATGACACTCCCTAACTTTGGCACTTCTGTAAGGTGTCTAGGTATTCCTCTTTATAAATGCTTAGCTTCTGATCATCATTTCTACTCCAAGGATTAAAAAACATTCTGCATAACTTATCTATTCTCCAGCGGTATGTAATCTAGATCCTAAGAAGCCTTAAATTCTTGTTTACTCATGTCTAATCAAACACATTGCTGAATACAATGCCCTTTTTGATATATATTTGTCCAAACATATCACTCAACTTGAGAGCCTCAGATCTTCCTAAATAAAGAAGGTTGGTATCCTCAAAAATCATAGTTATCAAGGCAGACTCAAAAGCCATCTCACTGTATTCAGTGTCTCATAAACTCTTCTATTGGGATCAGAGTCTAGCCTCTTAAGCCATAATGAATATTCACCTCTTTGATATCCTATTCTTTCACAGAACAAATAAATCCTCAAATACCCAGTTAAAAGATCTAAACCATCAATCAATAAGACTCATTGATGTGACTGGTTCATATCTCAGTATACCCCCTACCTGTAGAGCAAACTTCTACTTTATGTCAAGTAGAGTCGCACTTTTACCCACTTCAATGTAAACCTAGATAACTGGATAAGCAGCTTCAAATTATTTCTGAGTCTATCTTGTATTGCTCTGCATGCAGGTCTAGGGAAATTATGAATATAAGTTATTGGCCAAGCTTTTAATGGTCAGCAGTCTTACTGCCTACTACTTGCCTGTGTACCTATGAACCTATAAACAGAGCACTTCTAGACTTCCATGAAGAAAATAACCAGTGAGTATTTCTTCAAAAAGTATAAACCCTCCTCACATCCAAGAGAAAATGCAACTGAATATGGCACCCCTGCAACCCTTAATCATACACCAATTTCCCCATGCATTTTTCTTCTTAACTCCCTTTTGACACACATCTACCTATAACTGACTACATTCCCTACAGTACTATCTTTCACTACATTTAGCATGTATAAGTCAGATGCACACAATTCTACTCAAACAGTTTCATAGATCCTTCCCTCCCATGCCATGCAAAATTATAGCTGCTATTTGTCTCAACCAATTCCTTTTGATTTCCTCCTTATGAGTATGTAAAATTGTATTTCCTGTGTAAGTTACCTGTATTTTAGGACAACATTGAATAAGCTCTGTATATACCTGTGAACCTCTAGTGCAAGAAATCTGGACAAACCAATAAATAAAAGTGGGACAAAGGCCCAAAATAAGGACATTTTTTTAAATATTGCTCTTGCAAATTTAGAAAGTTGATAGAATAACAGGTTTTGATTAGCATGAATTTCTGAAGGGTATGAAGTCTGAAACTCAAATGCCTGTCACTATTTTCTAACTTCAGTCTTTCATGATTTGCTACTAATTTGCCAGGAAACCACAGTTTTATGAAAAATGGATAAAAAATATGAGGCAAAAATCTGGACATTCTGCAAAAAATCTGTACAGTTGAACGGTATGGTCTGTATTTTTGAGCATTGTGTTCATTTTTTGTGTGCTATGTTCTGACTGTGAAGCTTCTCTCACCAAGCCTCCCATGAAAATGGGTTGTAGCTCAATCAGACTAGCGAGGTCATCAAATGTAATAAATAAATACATGCATAAATTTAGATCCCATATCAAAGTAGAGGGTCATATCTTCTACATCCCACTTGTGGATTGCATGCTATATCATTCCCCTACTTAATGATGTATTGTAACTTCAAGGCTATGTAATATGGAAGAGAATGGAATACTTTTTTGCTCTGGGATTGTGTGACTCAGTATATATTAGTAGTTATTTTGTGGGGGCACTAATGGTGGCTTCCTTGCAAAATATATTAATACATTTTTAATAAAGTGATAACTGTCAAAATGTTGTATTTCTGGAATATATCTTTCTCGTTTTCTGTTTCTGGACTTTATGTTTTTATAATTTCATGGTTCAGATTAATATGATCTGGGATTGCAAATTCTTCCAATATACTCCTTGTTCTACACATTTTACTCAAATTGTAGATTTTTCTTCTTTGCCTTAGAATAGAAAGTTTTTTTGTTTCATAAGCCAATACCATTCTTGAATAAGTACTTTAGCGATAGTAACTTTTTGTATGTTTTAATTCTTTTTCTGTTTAACCTTGTAATACTATTATTTATTAAACGTCTACATCATCCCTGTGTTCTTTTATTATTAATCATACTGCATCAAGCTTATTGTGAGTATGTCAGTTATGTACAGTCATCCAAAATAAGCATTATGACGACTGACTTTCAAGGTCTACATGAAGCTGACAATAAAATGAGGGTTAGAATCCTGATTACAGACAGAATGCATCTTAATTAAAACTTCTAAGTACAACTGCATTATAATCACAGATACCAAATGGAGGTCATGCTTATTGCTGCACAGTTTAGGATTCTTTAAAATGGTACATTGTGTTTATTTTATCCTCTTAGCTATATGAACTATTTCCCTCATAATTCTGTGCATCATTAATGCACTAATAGACAATTCTTAATTATTTCCCTTAAAAAGTTGGCAAGCTGAGGCTGTTAATAGATGAAAGCTTTTGAATCAATTATTGTTATTATTATTATTACTATTTTTATTATTTTATATTACGTGTTTGATGTATGATCCAAAAGTAACTCTTTTCATATATGTCCAGTGTAAAACAATAACACAGTTAAATTCATATGCTGGTCATTCTAGCAATCAGAAGCATTTTTAATGTGTATTAACAAAAAAGCATTTTGATAATATAAACAGATAAAGACTACACTTTCAAGCATTCACAGACAGATATATCAACATTAGGTTACTGCACTGCAAACTAAATAGAAATTATTCTAACCTAGTAGAGAGTCAGTCATTTAGGCAGATAGTACATACAGAGGAGTTTTACTAGGTGTATTACCCATTTATTATTATTAGCATTATATTTTTTTCACTGTATAGTTGGACTGAATCTTAAACTCTTTTCAGATATAATCGAGCATAAGAACGCAAAAGTAACAAAGTTATTTATTTTAGATTAATGTTTCAGTAAGTATTGAATTGCATGAATACAGAATAGAACATAGAAGATTAGGTACACAATTTGTGTTGCTACTTTGACGGTCTAGGCAATGCAATACTAAACTGGGAGAATATACTATCTATAGAAGAAAAAGCAAAGGAAATTGAAAGTTTTCTAAAGGCTATCTTGTTAAAGAAGAGATAAAGGACAACTTGGTATACATTATGTAGTCTCACATGATTTTGGCAGTAATGTAATAGCAATCTATTCTCTCAGAATTATACATTCATGGACTTTCCTCAACTGCAGATCGGAACAAAAGACAGGTATTCTCAATCTGAATGACTTGTTGCAGCAGATAAAAAGCTGCCTGGGAGATTTTTGTTACATGACCTTTCTTGTTTTGTAAACACAAACGGTTCTCTCTTCACTATAAGTGCACCATTGTATTGGGCTCATAGTAGATAATTGCCAAGTCTAATATCTTGCTAAATGGCAACTATGGGACACTGTTATATATACAGCAGTTTAGAAGTGAGTGCAGCATGTAACATGGATGGTAATACAGTAATTTGTGTCCTCTCAGGCCTTTTTATATAAAAGTACTGGTTGTCATACAGTCTGAAACTGAAATAAAGCTATACATCTTGGGGACTGCTGTTTGCATACTACCAGTATTAGGTACAGAATTCAGAGATACCACCAAGAGGGTACGCTACTGTTATGGCACAAAATGGTTAATGTCTATGGACTTTTCTGGATTCAAAGAAAACCTTCCATTAGCTTTTAACAGATCTTAAACTATTTAAGACTTTTACAGTAGTTCTCACCAAATTCTTCAATGAAAGGGCAAGCTCCAACCTCATTCTATGAAATTAATGCTACTGGACTTGAGATAAATGGGTTTTAACAAGATCAAAAGGCAAGCAGTACGGACTAGTAGATCCGTAGCATGCATAGTTAGTTGAAATTATTACAGCTCAAGGGTTAGACCATTTGTACGGTGCACACAGTTGAAGAGGCCATAAAACTATGACTTATGTTTTTGATATAACATTAACAGAGAGTACATTTCCTTTAACTTATCCTATATTATCTGACTGTCAAGCAGTTCAGGCTGATTGAGTGGTAATGTTTGGATAGGGATCTGCTGGGTAATTTAAGTTTGAAGACAGTTTTTTCCATCATGCCTATACAAATATTTCAGAGATTTTGCTGCTGAGACTCTGCATGCTGAATTACCAATTATATGTGCAATGAGTCATGATTGAAGAGAGTCCAAAGACCAGCCCATATAACCTTTTTACAAAGAATAAGCAAAATAAATAGATTGATGTGATTTGACAAAATAACTTTGTCACAACTGATTTTTTTTTTGTAAACTATCTCACATTCTTTTCTGAGGGAAAATAATCTTTGATAACTTTTAATATATTTTATGGCCTTCCAGTGCACAGCAGACAAGTCACTGTCCATCATGAAATTAATTGTAGGTCATATAGACCTCTTATTAATTGTAAGTGTGGAAATCATTTCACATCTATGATTTGGGAGTGTTTTGCTGCCATATAACCTAGTTCTGCATTGGAATAATCTGTCCTGTACAAATCTAAATTTGTCACTGAATATATCAAGAGCAAATTAAATGACTATTTTCTAGTATATTAGCCTCTTCACTTTTATCAAGCCTAGTTATGTGTGTGTTCATATTTTTCTATGTAGTTTATTTGCCAAGTGTCTGCTAGCAATAGTCTCACTCCAAATCAGACAAGAACATTTCTTCTCATTTCCAGAGGGAGCTGGGATTGCTGACAATCAGACAGCCAACATAGTGCTTTGTACAATACTTGGCTTTCTGGCAGTCGGGTTATGTGTTATGGTCGACCCCCCTGTCCCCCCGTAGGGGGACATGTGATCTCTGCCATTGCAGAAGCTCACTGTGCCTTCCCCATGTGGCAGCACTGTCTCACCCACTCATTACGGAGTCTACAATTCATTGGTGGCTCTGTGATTTAACCACCCAGCCCCAGGCTGTATATTTGCATTCCAACCTCTCTTCCAAGGGCTGCATACCCATCATCCACTGCAAGAGATGCTGACCATCAGAACAACTAATTGAACAACTGACACCTGGACTATAATCAGAGTTTCCCTTTTATGTGGGAGGGACCTCCTTATCCAGGACAGATTCAGCCTTGATTTGCTTAAATCTCCATGTTATAAACTGGCCATTGGACACTCAAGATATATGGTAGGGAATAACAGCACAGATAACAGCACTTTAAATTTGTTATGACTGCATCTACGCAGATGTTTGATTTTCTTAGTGGAGCAGGTATAGAAGCTTTAGAAATTATTTGGGAAACATGGTAACAGAAAAATCTGTTTGGAATATAATGGAGACTAGCTACTACAAACTATATTTATTTTATTAATTAATTACTATTTGTTCACTGGATAAGACGGTTGACCCTTTTCAGCTATGTCCCATGCTCAAATAGCAGAAAATACATAGATTGTTTCTAATCAGCATTATTATATAAAAATGAGTATATATAGCAAAATTCATAACAGAATAAGGTTCAAAGCAGGTAGTGTAAATAAAGATCTAGTTAGAGAGCATTAAGATAAAAACAAAAAAAAAATATTTATAAAAAATGTAAGCTATAGGGAAAATACAGTGCAATCATAAATATAATATTTAAACTCTTATACACATGTGAAATACATGCAAATAAAATGCCACATTAAGAGACTGAGAAAGGTTTCTTAAATGTATTATTTTATTCAAGAAATATAACAGAGTTATCTAAATATCATTATGGCAGCATTTGCATGAATATTTTGTATAGAGATGTTTTTTTAAGTTCATTTTTAAAGCTTTTAATGGTTCCTAGATTGTTGATGTTAGTAGTCAAGTGGTTCTAAATATCACATCCCAGTCTAAAAAAAGTGTCTCACCTACTGCAGTTTTAAATCGTGGATGTACTAGAGAGAGACTGCTGTCCTGTACACTTCTGATTACATATGGGTTGTCTCACAATGGTAGTTTTACTGTTCATGGGGTAATGATTGTCTTTTAGACAGAACCTTGTAAATTAAGGTACTTAGAAAACAACTAGTCCTATGAGGTGCTGAAAGCCAAATGAACTTTATTTAGCAAATTGCAATGCTGCATCTGGGAATCTGCTATAGAATGAATCTGCTGATTTTATTTTCAGCAGTCAGTACTGTGTGAGTATTATGAGCTTAATACACAATGAAAAAAGGAAGGCCATATTCCAGTTTGGATATAAAAAAATATTTTTAGAAATAGCCCTGCAAACAGTGGGTGAAAGGAAGTGACTCATCTTCTAACATAGTTAGTAATGACTTTATTAGTCGCAAAATATGTATGTGTGGAAAAGGAAAGGAAAGTGTAGACTAAGGCATTAGGCATAAGTACCTCTATTCAATGACATCAGGAATCATGTTCCTATTAAGATCTGTTAACAAAATAGGAGGGATAGTGAGGACATTTTTTGGATGAGGCAAAGACCATGGCATTGGTTTTCTTAGGGTTAATTAGTAGTTTGTTAGAAGCAGACCAGGTTCATAACTGAGTGAAAATGTCCTGTAAACTTAGTTTGCAGGTCAGTGGAGCTAGTAATGAATGGCATGAGTAGCGTATCATCTTCATTGTGGATTTGTGAAGTACTTGCATATGTACCAGTCAGAATAAAGCTAACCAAGCATATTTATCTTTGCACAGCAATGAAAATTGCTCTAGAATTACCCTTGAAGGAATTTTAACCAGTGAGGGTAGAGGTATTTCTAAGACACCAAAAACAGGTTCAATTGTACACCTATTAACAACTTTAATGTAAACAATTTGGGGGTCCTCTCATCTGGTGAACCCTCTCTTCAAATGATTCAGTAGTTTTTAATTTTGATGAGTAGAAGAGTACACACACACACACACACACACACACACACACACACACACGCACATTTTGACCAGCCTTATTGTTATACTTTGAAACTAAATATTTAAGGTATGACTGTGCTTTTGTTACAACATCTAGGTTTTACTGGAAAATAAAACATGATTGTGTTAGAACTCACTTATTTTTCAGCCTTTTAAGATTGATCAGTGCTATTTTATCTCTTTTGGGGTGAGTATATAGAATATATAAGGGTTGTCTAGCTTAGGGTAGTTGGATTAGACTCTACCTTTGGGGACTGAAATACTTGTACAAGGCAGCCATGTATGTACCTCAAGTTGGGGTTGACAGTACTTGAACTAGAAATTTTAATTCTAAAAACATATAGAAGTTGTAAGATTTCTTTTATCTACTTTCACAGAAAATGTGAGATTTTGCACAATGTAAACTATTTGCTTAAGTTGGCTTTATGAGTACCCCATAAAACATTTTGTCCATAACTGTATAATTTATCAGTGTAACATGGACATAACTTGAAAACTCTTTTCACATATAAAACAAGATGATCCCCTTTCATATTTAAAACATTGTTTAAAAAGAAAACTGTTATTATAAATATGGTGACACCTAGAAGTCAAAGAAACTGATTAATTGCTTATTAATTCATAGTAGTGTGATAGTCGAAATCCCAATTTAATTTTACACTGAGGTCAGGGAAAAAATTAATTGTTAAAATGTCTCCTCTTACATAAATTAAGAATAGAATTTTAAAAGTGCTTTAGGTGAAGCTCAGTGTCGACAATGATTCATCCTTACATAGTATAGTAAAAATTCTATATAACAGCTATTGCATGTGCAAATACATGTATCCAAGTACGGACACAAAGTGAAGAGTTGGACATCCGTCCTAATGCAGTTTGTAAAACCTTATACTCTCCAGGGCACACATGCAAGTATTAGGCTAGCTGCCATTGTGAGACATTTTATGCCTAGCCAATTTTCCTTTTGGTGTTTGAATTAACCTTTCCCATTTGGTGTAAGATTGGCCTTACCCATCCCATGGTCAATGTGTCTTATCCTTAGTGATTATAAATGGGATTATACCCTAGATAATTTGGG
This sequence comes from Protopterus annectens, assembly GCF_019279795.1. Lineage (NCBI taxonomy): Eukaryota > Metazoa > Chordata > Ceratodontiformes > Protopteridae > Protopterus > Protopterus annectens. The sequence goes on along the minus strand of NC_056749.1, from coordinate 294,955,538 downwards.
GGCACTCATGTGGGGAATAAACATTTAGGATCTTCCATAGTCTGTTTGTAGAAGAGAGGGCATACCTGGAGTAAATTTTCTATTACCTATACAAACATCTAAGCTGCACTAGAATAAAATCAGGGATGAGCTTTGTTTTACAGGGATGGGATATTTTGGGTTTTTCTCTGCCCATTAGTAGTACATGGAGCAGTCCTCCGCTAAATTTTCTATTACTCTTTCATAGATCCAAGTTGTACTTGAAAAGTGACAGGGATGAATTTTATTTTACATAGATAGGGAGTATGTTCCGGAACTGTAGTATCATCTGTGAGCTACACCTGTCCCACCAAACAATTCTGTTGATGTAAGGCAAGAGATTTAGATCCTTGCCTTGAATATATTGGATGACATCTGACATGGTGATGGGCAGTACATTGATCAGCATTTTGTCAGATGATATGTTGTATGGCAGACACAGGTAATTTTTTAACAGTTTGTAGGATGCCAAGTATAGTAACAGGGCTTTAATTCAGTTCAAGTAGGACATATTGTTTAGTCACTGTATCCTTTTGGTAGGGTATCTCCATGGGTATTCCATTTGTTTCATGTGTTTTGACAGATGCATGCCAAGGTTGCATTTTTCTCAGTGACTGGCATTTTGAGGGCTGAGTAGGGGGGGGTAATGACATCCCTAGATCTAGACAAAGTCCCTTTGTGTATAAGCTGTACATTATAGAACGACATTGTTACAACAATGGGGACATATGGGTCGAATGTTAGGTCACTGACCACATAAGTTCCCAAGTCCCCCAAAAATGGATCAACTCTTAGGGGTGTATTGTCAATGTGGTATTTCCCTGGGGTAGATGATGTCCCAAAGGATACAATAATGCATTTTTTTTGGGAAAAAGTTATTTATTTGGCACAAACTTTCCAGTAGTACGGCTAAGTCATTTTGGGATTCAGTGACAGGTGCTATATTTCACTCATCTGCAACTTAGTCAGCCAGAGCCCTTTCATATTACATTTTACTTCAGAGAAAACAGGAGGTCTCAGCACCAAACCACCATGGGGAACTCCAATAGTGACTGTTTTCTTTGTGGGAGATGCTTCTGCTATTTTGATTTTCTGTAAGCTATCTATGGCAATCCAGTCAGTGATATAGGAGTTTATTTCCAAATTATTTTGCTTTTCTACTGTGCCTGCATGGATGACTTTGTCAAAAGCTTTGGCCAGTTTGAAGTATGTGGTGTACACCCTTTTACCTTCATCCATTTCTCTTATTCATGTTTTCAGAAATGTCCACCAGGTTGAGTAAGTGTGACCTGACATTTATGTATCCAAAGTGAGACAGTTGCAGTGTCTGTTGGTTTCCTGTGTCCTTAGTGATTAATTGCACGATGTCTTTCAGCAGTTTTGCATATGAAGCCAGTCAGACTTGAGAGTTTATAGTTGCCTTGGTCTGTGGGAGGTCATCCCTTATGCAGAGAAATGACTGCATCTGTTCTCCATTTGTTTGGTACAAAACCTATATGGAGGTTGAGGCTGAATACTGGTGGTGGTTAGCTAAACCATACCATTTAAAATGTATTCAAGGATATCACAAGGACCCATTTTTAGCTCTTTATAATGCTTTTAGGACTTGGCCTGATGTGATAGGTTCATAGGTTCATAGTTTATAGTTTAGTACTAAGCTAACTGCCCTTGCGAGCCATTTTAAGCCTAGCCAATTATCCTTTTGTGAGACTCAAACCCTGCACCTTGTGTTTGTAAGGCAAACACCTTAGCCATTAAGTCACCCTCCCAACCCTAGTAGTAGGAGATAGTAGGAGATTAGTCAGTTTCAGGTATATCTTGTGGGAGAGATGGCTTAAGTTTAATCTGACTTTAGTGGCCAGGACGTTAGCTATACCATCAGCCTCAGTTTAGATAACATTTCTCATAATCAGTTCAACAAATTGCTTCATTGTCCTTCTGAAATTACAAACATAAATCAAAGGTCTAGTGATTGCTTTTAGCTTGAATGGCTCTTTCAGTCTCGGCCATATCTTTGGTGGATTTTTATTAAGCTCCTGAGTTGCTTGTTTATTTTAATGATGAGGGCTCTATCATTCTGGGATTTACTCTTCTAATGTTTGGTCATGATTTTTATTGTAAAGTTTGTTGACTTTATGGTTTCACTGTGGGTGGCTGTTTTTGGGGTGTGCCCTTAATTTGTTCCTACAAGGTTCAGCTGCATCTATGATAATATAATGTGGTTATATACATATCCGTACATTAACTGAGTTTAGTAATTTGTCTAAGAGCTATTTCTAAGGATACCTTAACTGGAAGGGGTCTATAGATTTAACTGTATTTCAAAGGTGGGGCTGTATAGTCAGACATAACAAGCAGTGAAGATACACAAGGGATAGTACAAGATTCTTCCATTATAGAAAGGACAAGATCCAAGATGTTATTCTGCCTTGTATGTATTCTGAATAATTGTTTTTGTATTGATAAAGTTCAGAAATCTCTGTGCTTGTGCAGTACTGTGGTTTAGGCTTCCCAGTCAATATCTGGATACTTTAGATCACCTAAGAAAATGGTATTGGGTTTAATACTGAGTGGTTCTAGTTCCTGTAGATTGACATTTTGGTTGTCTTTGGTCAAATAGGGAGCTCTGTAGCTAGCTAATATATAGAATGGAACCTTTCTGATGGTTTTTTGGAGATGAAGAAGCTGAAGTCAATCACGCTGCTTTACCAGCCTTGATGTGAGTTTTTTTTTTGGAAGAAGATTATAACATGTCCACCATGTTCTTCTCCTGTGCTATAGCTGGTCTACATACCATGAAGGCATTATAGCTCTGCACAGCCAGAGTGTTCACCTCCATTTTAAATCATGTTGCAGTCACTACACAGATATCTATGTCTTCCAGGGTGAAGACGGCTTGCAGCAAGTGAAATTTCTTGTTTAGACTGCTAGCAATGATAAGTAATAGCTTCTTGTTTTCCTTCGATTCCTTTGTTATGCTGGTATGTTTATTAGGTTAGCATTACCTAAAAAAAGGCTTTGTGTGTAGGTTGACAATGTCTTTGTCAAGAATCAAAACCAAGAGGGGAACTGACGCCGGCCATTGTTGGCAAATCAGGATGGTGTTTTGATTATATACTCCTAGGCTGTTAAATACTGGAGCTGCTTTCAATGACACTAATAACTTATTTAATTTGATTACCTTTTGCTCATATTGTGTCATCATCCTTGGAGGATGAAGAATGCTGCTCAGTGCTAGGCTTATACCTAACTGGGACACACAGCTGGAAAGCTTTATCATGTCTTTTTTCATATAGTTCAGAGAGGCAATGTTCAAGTCATTGACACCCACATGAACTATGACAGAGTCACATTGTTACTTGTTGGGTAAGGACTTGAGAGTGTGTATAACCTAATGGATCCTGGCACCAGACAAGCAATTAACTGCCCCTCTCTCTTGGCTCAGCCTTGGAAGAGGGACAACTGTATATCTTGCAATGGAGTCTGCTATAGCCAGAATGTTTGATTAGGTGGATGTCAGCCTTACTGGCTCAGAATCCATGACTTTAGGAATCTTTGTGCTATAGGAAAAGGCTGGCTTAACCCACTGACTGTACTTTATGCCTGTGTTAAAGTTTGGAGATCTTTGTGGTTTAAGCAAGTCAATCTTTACTACCTCATCATATGTCTGATTATGTGAATTGTGGTGTACTTAGTGAAGTGTTGTATGGGGTACTGCTGAGAATTTTGTTGTCTGAGTTTACTTTGTGTGGGATTTTAGCCTCTAAGGACATTATATATGTAGATTTCTCATACAATGTGATATCTTTCCTTATCACTGTTGTAGTATTCTTTACAACTGAGGTACCCCGAAGAGGACAGACAAATATCTGGCTGGCATACCAAAGTCTTTACACCTTACAAGTGCCGTATGTCAGACTAGTGCTTAATCCTCAGAATATCTTTTCTGTCAGTCCAAGCGCTATTTTTGATTACTTTCTGCAAGACATTTTAGTGGGCTGGTCCAGCTTCCAGGTCATCTAAAAGATAGGTGCCCCACTGGAGTCTCCGCCTTCCTATTTTTGTTCTTCTATTACGTCGTTGCACATTATACAGGAAGAGAAAATGTGAGCATGCCTTTGTTGTTTTTGAGCTACAAATGCCCATATTTAGTGTGAGATCTGTCAGGCATTTGTCGATAAGATGCTTTGTAGCCACCTGTCATTCCTTTCCATTCATTTGGAAACCAGTGTTTACAACTTTTGGCTGAGAGTACAATGGTTTCTGAATAAGCCCTCCCAGATGTTTAGATGCAGCTTAAGAAAAAAAGTTAAGGTAGCACACATTGAATATGTTGCTGTCCAGTATCCTATGGATGTCTCTGCTCGGTTTGATGAAAAACCCAAGAACTGTTCAGTGCCTACATCAGCTCCCTCTGTTGTGAGCAGTTTGGAGCCTGAAACGGCTAATTAGTCACACATCCACAGAGAATGTGCCTATGTCAGCTACAGATGAGGAGGCAAAACCTTGGCTTATAATATAAGAGAGGCTCTGGGGAGGACTTTCCAAATACTTGTTAGGGAAGGGGTGCATGGTGCCCTCATTAAAGCTAGGCAGGGTTCTGAGCCACCTAGATTTTTTAAGGCTGATGTTCCCTTAAAAAAGAACCAGAAGATCAGATCTGTAGTCCCTGTGGCAAAGTATAGACACAAAGAATGGAAGGAAATTAGTCAAGGGATTTTCAATGCCCTTATGGCTATAAAAAAACCCTCAAGTGTTTTCTGTACCTGCCTCTGTTCCCTGGTCCTCTACTCCTTCTAAATTTCATGGGGAATCTTGATTCATCTGGGAAAGATTTGGGCCTTGACTCTGTTGAGGAGTCATTCACTTACTCTTCTCAGATCCACTTTCCTCTCACCCTGGGAATTTAAGAAGAGGATTTAATTTTTCCTGATTTCCCTATGGAGGAATTCTCCTTCAGCAATACTGCAGTACATATGGCTGAACATTGAAGTTGTATTTTCCTAGATGTCTGACATTCAAAAGAGGTACAATGAATTCATACAAATAGATTCATCCAGACCTTCTGCAGTACCCCCAGTAGTGGATGCCCTTTTGGATACTTTTTGTACTGCTCGTCAGTCCCCTGATTCCCAGCCCCTTGCCCCTAAGAAGCCTGACATGTTCTAAAAGAAGTCTGAAGCTCAAATGTTTTTGTAAAGAAGTTGTTCCTCTTACCCTGCTGTTATTTTGTTGTCCACTGATAAACTAACTTACGGTCCTCATCTACGCTTGTGCCTTCCGATATGGACTGTCGTGCTATGGTCAGGAATAGAAAAAAGGGTATAATTCTGTTGCCTTTGCTTCCAGGGCCATTAACTCTCAGACCCATATGACTAGGTATGTTCTGATTTTTTCTTTCTAAACTTCTGGGGTATTTGGACTGATATGCCTGATTCAGAAACAAATTTTTCTGCCATTTCTATTTTAAGCTTTGCTTCTCAAGAGGCTAGTCATTCCATTAGATGCAGTTATGATGCTTTGTGGTTGCATCAGTTTCTCTAATGAGGAGGTGCTCTTGGTTGCACTTATAGACTCTACCAGTAGAAATCAAGGCAAAATCACTTGATTCTCACTTAAGCAACCTGAATCCCTTTGGCTCTGCCTTGCTAAGCTTTATAAGACCCTCCAGGATGATGGTGAAGTTATGCAGGATTTGAAGCAGATCTTCCTTTTTTTGCTACTAGTTTTCAGAGAAATAACTTCCTTTTGTGCACAGAAAGCCAACGCAGCCTTCCAATAGCAAACGGTCTTCCAAGAGAGTTTTTCCTGACAAAGTTGTCTCAGTATTCTAAGGATCAAAAGCCTTTTTTCCCTGAAAAGTCTGCTTTCATATGACATTCAACCACTTCTACCTCTTGGCTGGATTCTTCTGTTCCTTAGGTTGACACTGTCTCTTTCTAGCTGGCAACAAATAACCACAGACTATTGGCTGTTTTCCATTTTAAAACATGTTTATTTTATGGTGTGAAAGACCCTTCCTCCATTCCTAGGCCTACTTCAGCATCCTCCTCAACAGCTCCCTCATTTTCCTTTGATATTTTAGATTTTTTTAGTACAGGGTGCCATCCAAACAGTCCCTCCTCCTCAACAGGGTACATGCTTCTACTCTATAATGTTTTTGGTTCCCAGGAAGGTGGAGTCTTGGAGGCCAATTATGGTGATCTCCTTTCTCAACATCTTTCTAAATGTTCCTTCCTGCGGAATGCTCCAATGCTTGTCCCTCTTTTGATTTCCCAAGCATTTCTGGTGTCCCTGGAGTTGAAGGATGCTTACCTCCACACTCCTATTCACCACCTATTCATGAGGTTTTTGCATTTATCTGTTTCTTCCTCACATTATCAGTTCCCTACCTTTTTTTTTGGTCTTTCTACAGCTCCAAGGATCTTTATCAAATGTCTGGCTCCATTGCTAACCTTCTGCAGACTTCGGAGAATTCAAATATTCCCTTATTTGGATTATCTGTTAATTCAGCCCCCCCCCCCCCACACACACACACACAGCTCCATCATCTAGATTTTCACTTCACTATGCTTCTTCTCTGTAGTGGGTGGTTAACCCTAAAACTCAAAACGTCTGTCCTAACCCCTTTTCAAGGCCAATTCAGCCCATTCCAATTATGGATTTTCTCCCTCTATCAAGGTCTTATCTTTGACTGTATTTCTAGTTTCTTCTCCCTTTTCCAGAGTCCTTCAAGCAAGGCAATTTCTTTCAGCTCTTGGGTTTATGGCTTCCACTATTCCCATGATTTACTTCAACAAACCTCATATGTGAGCATTTCAATGGTATATCAAGACTGTTTACCTTCAGCACTGCCATCCTCTGGATTTTCTTGTTTGTCTCTTGTCTTGACTTAGGCTTGAGTTTCACTTGTGGATTTTCCAGATTTCCCTGAAACCAGATCAGCCTTAAGCTTCCTTTTCCCACTGAGGAGCTGTATATGGATGCTTCTTTTCAGCGTCAGGGACCCTCTTCAAAAATCTCAAGGTCCAGAGATTTTGGTCTGCTCAACAAATAGAAGACCACTTGATAATCAAGGAGATGAGAGCACCGATTCTGTCTGTTCATGCCTTCCACTCTTTTTGGTTCAGAGTCCTCTAAGGATTTTCACAGACAATACAATGTGGTATGTCAACAAATGCATGGTGGCACAAAGTTTTACCTTATTTACAGTCTGGCTCTTCAGGTTTGGGATTTTGCACTCCATCATCAATTGTTTCTTCAGGTGGTTTACATTCCCTTAAAGCATGATCTTGTAGCAGACATTTTGCGAAGGTCCTTGGCAAATTCTAAAGAATGGATGTTTCACAGAGAGGTTTTCCTGGACATTGTACATTGGTGGAGTAATCCTCAAGCAGATCTTTTTGTCTATCTGAACAGTCATCTTCTCCATTCTATTCCAAAGCATCAAGTAATCTGGCTTGGAATGTGGATACCATGTCTTCTTCCTGGAAGGGGATGTTTCTGTATGCCTATTCCCCCTCTTCCTCTACTTCCAAATGTCCTGCACAAGATCATGTGGGACACACCAAAAATCTTTCTAGTGACTCCCTTTTGGCCTAGACAGCACTGGTTCCCTCTTCTATTTCATCTGGTCAGGGACAATAATCACAAGTCACCTCATAGGGTGGATCTTCTCACACAAAAGAATGGATTTCTCATTCACTACTACTTGCCCACTGTTTTGTTGACTCTGTGAGTGATAGGGCTATGATTACTTTTATACAGCAGTTTTCTGAGGATGTTCAAGTTTTGCAGGAGGCCAGCAACCCACTACTAGAAAATATTATGTGGCTAAATGGAATAATTTTTCTGTTGGTGCTGGTGTCTCAAGAATGATCCGTGCCCTTTTTATGTGGATATTGCTATGTTTCTTTCATATTTGTGAGAGTTGCACACGCCTGGTCTGACATATTCATCTGTTAAAGTTTGTGTGTCAGGCATTTCTGTTTGTCTGTGCTTGAATACATCCCTTGCTTCTAGTTTTGAAATCAAACAGTTTTTCAAAGGTCCAATTCATTCTTGGCCCCCAAGAAAGCCTAATCCTCCTTCTCGGGAACTTAGTTTTGTTCTTTAGAAATGAAACATGTTTCCCTTTCAGTCCACCGGTTCCTCTTCCTTACTGCACTGTGCTTGGAAGACTGTACTCTTGGTTGCTCTTACATATGCTAAGAGAGTCTCAGAGCTTCAAGCACTCATAGCAGTTCCACCTTTTTTGGTTTTCACAGAGACAGGATCCTTCTTTGTGCTAATCATTTAGTTATGCACAAGGTGGTTAATGAGTTGTCCGGAATCACACAATGCATCTTCCTTCTTCTTTCCCCTCTCCACACAATCCTTGTGACAGGATTCTACACACATTGTATTTCATACCTATCAACTGCACAGATTTTTGCAGGATGTCCATATTTCCATAATTTTGGTCTGTTTTTCATAAAATTGTGTTTTTTTCTGGCAAATTAGTGACAAACTAAATAATGACATGCATTTGATTTTCAGGCTTCATATCCTTCAGAAGATTCATGCTACTGCAAAACCTGTAATTCTCCAAAGTAAGTTTGTAAGAGCAATATTTAAAAAGTGTCCATATTTTTGGACTTTGTACCACTTTTATTTATGGCTTTGTCCAGATGTCTTGCTCTGAGGTTGAGAGGTATGATTTACTTAGACAGTATGATGTAGACAAAAGAAAAGCCATCAGGAAATCATGGATGCAGCTCAGTGCAGGTTATAGCAGATGAGGTAGAGAGAGATCCATTCAAATGAAACCAACAGTGGCACTTTGTGACTGAATAACTTCTAACAAATCGCAGATTTCTTAGTCTTATGATTGCGAGTTACAGGCAAATGACCTCAATGATGGTTACAATTTCCAAAAACTTTAGCTTTTAACAGTGGGAGCAGCAAAAAAAAAAAGTAATTAGTGTATAAATAATAGGAGGCAGCAGGAAGAACAGTATTCATTGTATGCATGGGAGATGACAGGTCTGTAACAATGTAGGAGACACAGGAACACTTAGCAAATGTATCAAACTGAAACAGCTCAAAAGCCTCCAAGTTTTAAAGAAAAAGAGGGCAAGGGTGGGCAGGAAAAATATGTAAATGGTAAGATAAGTGCAGTACTTTAAATGTACTTGCTGACATACAAAATGTAGTCCAGATGCCAAGTTTGGTTTTAACTAGAGGAGAGCTTTTGGTTTACAAGCTTCTTAAAACAAAGATGGCAATGATGACATGATGTGTGCATCTTCAGGCAGCCACTGTTACTAGTAATATCAGATGTTAAGCCAGATAATTAACAGCAGAGAGCTTACGGCTATGACTATCATATATGAGGAATACAGAGTAAAGTGATTTTTTCCTTCATTAACATTTTACTATTTAACTGAGTTGCCAGTGTAAGTCCTTTATGAACAGCAAATCATCCACAGCACCATGTATCGCCATATCAGAACTGCATTCTAGATGGAACTGGTCAATACAGAAAATGCCCTAACCTTCATATTTAGACTGGATTCTTTATATAGATATTACTTATTTTAGGTTGATTTGATCCAAGTATGTATGTGATGCCTTGGCTATGATAATTAGTAGCTAATGGAAGATAGTGATTATGCTTTTGTCACTTAAGAATCAGGAAAATGTGGATCCCTTTCTGTAAGTTGCGAATGATCCTTTTTTAAGTGACCCATTACAGTTTTCCACCCCTCTCCGAGTTCATGTATCTCTAATATAAATACTTTATGCACATAGATTTGTAGAAAACTGGTTCTGCAAATTAAAGCTCCTAGCAAGGGTAGCTTTCCACATTATTTTTGCAGGAATAGGATATTAGTTTAACAGTGGTAATGTCTTGTCTTGCCCTGGGGTGGCTGGAAATTTATTGGAAGACATCTATCTTTCAGTGCATGTTAGTTTTAATTGCTCAAGTATAAGGGTTAAAAGAGGGATAGGAACTGAAAGGATTATTCACTTACTTGAATGTTATGCCACGTCTGAGGATACTTCCATCAGGGTAAGGGATATTTCTTATGAAAATGGTGTTATTCAGTTTCATATGTGAACACAACAGCATTAACCTTCTCCCACTGATATTCTTCTTAAAAATGACTGGCCCAATGACACTGCAAAAGAAGCAAGGTTCCTTCATAAAAGTACATCAACTGAGTGTTATGGTTTGAAATGCATTAATAAAAATAAAGCATATTGTGGCCCTTAGACACCAGAGGTGTACTACACCATGTAACCATCATATGATAATAAGGTGTCAACTACTTTCACCCAGCAGAGCTGATCTTGTGGGTATCAGGTTATCCATTTAAATAAGCCCAAAGCAAACTGGATATGGCACAAATTTCTCAGACATACGAAGCAGTTCATCATGTCAAGACATTTTATTTTGCAATGAGTAGCTGTTTGCTTTTAGGAGTAATGGAGCCTTTTAGCATATGTCATATGATGGACTTAAACACAACACTCTCTTTGTGTTTGTCAATATATTTTCCACATGGTTTTGGAAGGGAGAACATTGTTAAGATTGTTGAGTTAGACATATTGGTTCAGCTCTCGAGGGTGTGGGCATTATAACTACTTAGCTGAAGAAAAAAGGCAGAGCCAGAAACATTTGCATGAACACTATTCCCCTACTCCATTTTATGTTCAGTATATGGTGAAGCTGATGAAGCCTTAGAGATCTAGCATCATTCCAGGCCTCATTGCTATCACTTCCATACCCTCAGATAACTTTATCTTGCTGCTGTTGATTTCTAGACATGCTCTTCTTGGTTTTGTAACTCCTGATTTTATTTTTGTCCCTGCTACCTTACCACTCACCTACATACATAAGACCGTTACTTTATAATAATGTCTCCTCCTCGCAGGTAATGCAGTATAACAGCCCTGTTTGTGATGGTGTCCTCCCACCCTCCGCCCTAATTTTTTTACGCTAATGTTTGTTTGATATTTTGCACACAGCAATGTGCATCTAGACTAGCCCTATGTTCCTCATGGCTAACTTGGCTGCACTTTTTGTTGTTGTCTAAATTAGGTGCATTATTTATTTTTTCCTGACATTACCTATACTCACCTCAAGCATCACCAATCTGAGTTGACTTCAGTGCTTTGTGCATGTGCAGACTGACCGGATAATAGCATGTGACCGAGCTGTGTAATGCGTTATACATCTCCAGCACCTTATCCCCAGCTTTCCATCCACATCTAGATTTATAAAATTTTAACTTCACCCATAAAACCTGCAGGACCACTTAAGCTCTTGTCTATTAAATATATACATAACTTACTGTATATTACAGCCACTTTTAAATCATAAATAATGCAATTACTGTGCCTGGCAACTGATGTAGCTGTAAAATTCCCGCTTTCATCTCTTTTAACATAATTCTTCTCAAAGAAACCTTTCAATTACCACAATTCTTGTATCACTCACAATAAAATCTTTCTCCAGTGCTCATTCCTCTAACTACTGTGAGCCTGCTCCTTACATAAGTCATGCTTCTACACTGGCCTCCTCCTCTGCCTAAACCTCACTGTAAAAAAAACTCGTTTTCAGTACTCTAACCATTTAAGAGACTATTCAGCTTCTGCCACCTTATCAGATTACTACTACTTCTCATTTTTACAATCTCTGACCTCATATGGCTACAGAACGATTGTTACAAAGCACTTTGAAATTCTCTGATCTTTCCTAAAAAAAAACTCACTCTCAACCTTCAGTCATAACAAAATACAACAAATCCCATTTAACGAAGCCTTGCAACATTACTCTGTGAAAACCCACTACATCCTAAAAATCTTGAATGAAGGACAGTCACTTCAGTCTCTTACCCAGTATATATTTTATTTACTTAACAAACTGACCTCTCAGTTCTTTTATCACTAAAAATTCATCATTGAATCAATTACAGATCCACTGTGTCCTGTGATGGCATCAACTACGATTCAGTCCACAATCAAACTGAAATGATCCCCTACCCCAACCCTAATTCTACTCAGGTAGCTAATCTTTGTCCTTATAAAAGCTTGTGGTACAACAATGAACCGGACCAGCTTTATGTCTTCTACTTAACTGAATCAGCTGATGCTATTGGCACTGCAGAATTTTTGGGATTGAAGATGAATTGCTCAGTCATAACTTTCCTGGCTTTTATTACACCATTGGTCCATGTCCATGTCAAAGAACTGAGAGTGATACAGCCCTGCTTTATAAATACAATTAAAAATATAGCTAATTTCCCAAATGAACTCCTACAATAATTATAACTATAAATACAACTATGCTTCTTGTAGCCATCACTATACAAACCAGATAACCTTTTTACCTAGTTATACCACACCTTCCTCTACCATCTTGATGAGACAGATTTAATCACCTCATCAACCATATCCTCCAGTCTCACCAACAGCATAACAAGAAGTCAATTTTTAGTAGACTTAAATAGTCACCTTCAGGGCAATTTAAGGCAGGACAAAAATGTTTTTCACAGATCTAAACTTTGGTCAAATTCAATGAAGCCCTACAGGACAAAATTACAAAAACCAACATTACGCAATCCTTGTTGTTGGTTTACAAACTCAATAAATAACATAACTTCCATTACAATTCTAGCCCAGTCCATAGTGCTCAACTTCTCACATTATCTTTATCGTACCTTACAGAAAAGCTCCACTAACATTATTTGCTTTTGTTGTATGTTAGAACAAAGATTATCAGTTCTCACATATGAACTAGAAGATATAGACGGGTCTATATTAGTTCGTCTAAAACTAATTTCAGCAAGCAGCTATCCATTGCATGTTCACATTAGCAAATGTTTTTCACTAGGCAGTGAGTTACTTGGCCAACATACCGAACATCACACACCGCAGTATATCAAACCCACCAAGGTGGGATGATACGCTCCCACACACCCCTACTTATATGTACCAACTCCAAGATCACATTACAGTGGGAAAAATGGCAAATTTACTAATGCTGGCCGAGTAACTCACTGCCCTGTGAAAAACGTTCATTGATGTGAATGCTCGATGGATGGCCATTCACTGATTTATGTTTGATGAATTGCCATTCACTGAAGTTAGTCTTCAATGAACTTATATAGACCCTGATATAGACAGATGCCTAACGTTAAAGGAATCAGACCCTGCTGATACAGCCATATACACAAATATCAGATTACTGCATCTTGAAAAAGCAAAATCTCTCGATCAATTACGAGTCAATATGAAACATATCTTAAATTCTGGATAGTCAATGAGAATAAAGCTCTATTTAGAATCAGGGAGTTTGCATGGCAAAGGTAGAAACATTCACTTTAAACAGAAAAAAAAACAGATTTTATTATATCCAAGTAATTTAATAAAAAATGCTACAAGATAGAGTCTCAACAAATGCCCCCTAATAAATAATCTATGACATTCTGGAAACTAATCAGTCAAATAAAGGTCCCTCTCAAAGGCAAGGTTAATAACAATTGCTCTAATAGCATGGCTAACATTGAAAGTTGAATAATTAATACAGATTTGTGTCCTCAAATATCACACTGCTTTATTAAAAAAATCAGCTTCCTCCTCCAAAAAAGCATGATGATTCCTCCACTCCCGCAGACAATCCTCTTTACAAATGCACCATTCTAATTCTCCTCTGTAAAAATCAAGGGCATGGAAATTGTAGCTCAGACTCCCACAGAAGCCCCCCACCCCTGATACAGCAGTTCGATCTTGCTTCATTTTTATTTTCTGAGAATATACAGCATCTCTAGTGCTTCCTCGTTTATACCCTCTACCAATACATTGACTCTGTATCCATAATATAGAACCAGACAGCTGCTATGCCTCTTTCCAAAGTCCTCAGACCAAACTGCTTTGCTTAGTTTGTACCCTTTATCAACCTTCTTAGTCAAACGGATGGAAAACTTCCAGATTATTTAAATTAGTTAACTGATTACTTTAATGGATCATGAAAGGGTGGCCTTGATAAGGTACAATGATAGCTATGTGCCCCATTCATAGATGGCCTACTACTCAGAATGGACAAAGGAAGAAAATCATGAAGTGCAATGCCTAGCTAGGTAAAACTCCTTCATAAGCTAAACAAGCAACTCATGGGAACTAAGTAAGTTTACCAAAGCCAACTTTTAGGTACAAATAGCCTCCCTTGTCAAGGCAAATTACAAGATATTCTTTGGCTATGTTTGCAATCTCAAAGGCAATATGCAACAATGTGCTAAACTAATTGTAAATGTATGCACTTATATTGAGCAAGAAGATTAATCCAATCTCCTAGCCAATAAATTTAGTTTCATTTTTAACCCTTTCTTCCAAGATAACACTGAGGAAATACCCTCAATAGTAACTTCCCCAACAACTAGGGAATGGGTCCCCATGTATTCTCCATGCACAAGAACACCACATAGATGGGCCACAGTAATATCCCAGGATGCAACCTTAGTAACATCAAACATGATCTATGATAACCACTAGAATTGGTATTTAACTGTAGCCTCCAGACAGACTTCATGCCATGTAAACAGAGGACTGCAACCATCACTCCTCTGTACAAGGGACCAGTAAGTCTAACTAGTCTCATATGCAAAGTCATGAAAATAATTATAATATAAATGATAAGCAATGGCAGACACTAAATCCATCCCACTTTGGTTTTATCAGGGGCAAATTATGCCTCTTAAACATAGTGGAATTCTCCAAGAAGGTCACCAAAGAAATATATAAGGGCAAAAATGTGCATACTGCCAAACATGACTTGACCAAAACACTGGAATCAATGCCAAACTCAGGCATTGTAGACAAACACATAAAATTAGGTATAAACCCCTGTGTTACATACTGGATAGCCCAGCTGGCTCACAGACTCTCCTATCCTAACTTATTGGGACTTACCTCCAGAACATTGCCAGTCAATAGCACAGTCCCTCAAGGCTCTGAGCTGTGGCCCATCCTTTTTGGCATCTACTTTTCTAAAGTCAAGGGCATCTGTTTAACAGGGGTCTATATTAGAACATCGAAGTTTCAAAACTTAGAAAGTTGTAATATCGAACCCTATTCAGCGAAAGCTGAAAACATCGAACATACAGAACAGCAAATTTTTTCCTAGGGAAAAAATTTGCTGTTCCAAAACACATACACACAACACAACACAACACAAGCACACCAAACAAACAGCAATCCACACACATACACCTAAAATCTTACACCTAACCCTACACTAAACTATACACACACCACTAACTATCCACTTACCTTTACCCAAACCCTATCCCTAAGGTCCATCACTATTGCACATTCACCTCACCCACACCATAACTTTAACTCACCTACCCCGCTCTAACCCTTGCATCCACACAATCGCACACTTACCTGACCTGCGCCCTAACACTAACTCACCTAACCCGCCATAACCCTCATGTCCACACAATCGCACACATACCTAACCCACACTCTAACCCTAACTAACCTAACTCGCACTCAATCACACACTTAACTGAACCCCACCTATAACTTTCCACCACAGAGCTGAAAATACTGCAACAGAAACTGACAACCAAATTCATTGCCTAGGAAAAAATTTGTTTTTCTGTTGCTTCGATATTTTCACCTTTCAATGAATAACATTTGATATTAGAACATTCAAAGTTCTGAAACTTTGATGTTCGAATATAGACCCGTTTGACCGAGCTTGCAGATAATTGGAAATTAGGCAATGTCTTAAAATCCCCAAATACTTAAACTATCCAAAAAGGCCTGAAGCAGACTAATAACTGTTGCCAGAGCCACAGTCTAAAGTTCAGTGCCAAGAAATGCATACTAGTATCCTGTGGGAAGATGGCTACCCCTGAAAACTACAACATTAAAGATATACCCAAATATAACCCTAACAGTAGACCCAGTGGTTGGTGATTTGTAAATGCATGTAGACAGTAATCTGGACATTGACAATCATATGTTGCTATGGTAGTAAGGATCTTATTCTATGTTGTGTAAACTATAAGCAAAGTTCTGGCATCTCTATCCAAGAATGTCATTGTTCCCCTCTACTTTGCCCATATTAGATCAATTTTGAATACAGACCTCTTTCTGTATGTACTTGACCAGGCACATGCAACAACTGGAGTTTCCGTAGAGGTTCCTCACAGACAAAATATTTGGCATAAACATGTCCTACATGGACCATCTCAAAGCACACTTCCTGTTTTCATTCTCCTACAGACTGCTGAAAGAAGATCTATGCCTGGCCTACAAAGCAACCTCTGATTCTACTCTGCTGGACCCATTGTACGTATGCAAAACAATCATCATCAGGACTACCTGATCTGGGATCTAAGACTAATATGTAACATAAATAAGACATGTTGGAGGGACAGGTATGTGTCTTCAGAGACCACACCCTCTTTGGAAGAGGTTTTTCATCATCCATGTGAAACACAGTTCTTGCCTAACCCAAGTATAATTTGATCCAGTGAATAGGGAACTATAAATTTACCCCTGGTTTGGCACCTATGTCTCTAGTATTTAGAGGCTGGCAGAAAATGGATGAGCACCCCTGCGCAAGCCTACATATGCATATATATGCAGGGTGGCGCAGTAGTGCAGTGGTTAACATTGTCACCTCACAGCAAGAGGTTTTCCAGTTTGATTCTCAGCTGTGGTGCCTTCTGCGTAGAGTCTGCATGTTCTCCCTGCATTTGTCGGGGTTTCTTTCAGGTACTCTAGTTACCTCCCACATTCCAAAGACATGCATCTGGAGCATTTCTCCCCAGGCCTGCAATGAAAATAGTCTCTGCCCTAGTTGGACTTTCCCAGTCAACAAATGTTAAATAAATAAAATACCCAAAGTGTATCAAAACTTGTAAGATAAACTGGGGAAGCATAGTTAGGTTGAAAAAGGAATTGTGGGGGTGAGACTAAAATTAGTCCAATGGGATCAGTGCTGTGTGCCAGTTAACAAATTGTGTACATAAACAAATAAGCCTGTGAACATGTGCCAAATGTCATTGACCTTACTAGATCCTTAAACTAGCAAGCAATTCTACATAACTATCTTAAAGCTATTTTTCTAGTCCATAGAGGGGATGAAGTCCTGACTATGACCTAGGTGATCCATATTCAATTAACAACTTACATTTTTGACTTTGAAGGCACAGGATAACAGGTATGCCCAACTTGGCAAGGTATGATTATGATGGAGATGCTGTGATGGTGATAGATGTGGTCTGTTACTGTCCTGACAGAGGCTGGAATGTGAAATTACCAGATGGAAGGGGTGGGTGGGTTTGGAGGTATGTGTGCCCAGGGCTGATCTGAATCCTATAGCATGCCTCAGTATCCTTCTGGCCTATTCAGACATTACCATTCTAAGGGATGGGATTCTGCAAACTGATAATTTTATTGTACCTCACTGGATCTCTGTGTATGTGTTTGCTGTGTTGCTCTACACAGATGATGCCTGTAATTTTGCTGCAGGAAAATATGATATTTTAAAGCACTAGTGGCAACTGATGCCAAAGATTGTCAGGATAATTCACATATTAGTCTTGGGGATGTGTAGATGGTTCTGTACCCTTATTCATGTTAGTTATCTGTGTGCAGAGTGTAATACTTATGGCATACGGTGTTACAAAATCTTGTACCAAGTGCCAAATTCTTGCATGGTGTAGCTTTTTTCTCCAAATCTTCATTGACATCTGAGTCTTCATTCCACAGCTGGTCTGGTTACGTTTTTGACAGAGGCTTTCTACATGCCACATTTGAAGGTCACAGTTCTTTGCTGGTGTTATGCTATGCAGGACATTGAACAAAGTTTTTGAGATGTTGTATCAGATGGCTATTACCGAGCAACCCTGGATGGGTCTAGGCTTGAACTGGGACTTACGAACTTCAGAAACCCTAATACTGCATCAGTCATGTTCCTGTTTAATATGTTTCCTGTGTTTTATGCTTCCTGAGCAGGTGACTGAGGATGGAAAATAAATTTCAGTAAACAGGGCTTCAAGTCG
Source organism: Protopterus annectens (assembly GCF_019279795.1). Lineage (NCBI taxonomy): Eukaryota > Metazoa > Chordata > Ceratodontiformes > Protopteridae > Protopterus > Protopterus annectens. The sequence goes on along the minus strand of NC_056749.1, from coordinate 294,937,452 downwards.
CAACTGCTGTATCATGTAAAATAACCAAAAAAGATTTGGGGTCATTGGCTGTTTTCCAATTACCTGATTTTTTGTCCATGTCTTCACTTATATGAGACCTGCATCCACCAGTGTAGTATCCAGAAACATGTTCTTTGGATAAATCTGTGGTGTAGGAAACAGGTTTTACATATGAAATTGTTGCTGACACTGGCAACAAAAGAAGTTGTGATCAGCAAGCATAGTCTGAGATCTGACTGGATAACAAACCTTCCCACTGGTCTACTTATCACAGTTTGCATTGAAGGGTGACGTTGTTTTACTGTGATAACAGTCTGCAGTCCCTACTATGTGGAGAGGTATGTAAAACCATAGAACTATTCTAAAACTGTGTGACAATTGTTGGATGTTACTGGAAAGCAAATGAGATCCCCTTGTGATGATTCATAACAATGTGGAACTTCTCCAGGATGTGAGTGGCTGCAGTCTGGCACATTCCTACTGTGTCTCCCTCAGGCATTGAAATGACAAAGGTTTGAATATGCCCACAGATGGATGTTGCTGCCAGCCAGTATAATTACATTTCATGAGAGAATAGCTTAACATGTACTTGTCAACACAGCCAGAAGCAATATATTTTTGTAAGAATACTTTACCGTCTGCTTGTTTATTATACTTGTAAGAACCCTGCACAAGAACATTTTGAGTGTGGCACAATACTTATTTCAAGATAAGCATTATATGGATTCTCTAAACAATACAGGAATTGAAAGGAGGCAAATCTGATTTTACTGATGGACTATCCTAGTATATGTTGTCTAATGCCTGCATGAACAATCTTTTTCGTGCAATTTTAATGTTTGCTCAAGTATGCATACATTTTTTGTCATTAGATTTCACATTGTGTAATCTTTTATTGTCTGCATTTTATATCTATTGAGACAGTTACAAAAACACAAATACGCAAGCACAGTCTAGCACTAACAGACTTGCTTACCCACCTACCCCCACCCCACCCACACACGGAGAATATACACTTGTATTCTAATCATATATTCTGGTAGCAGTTGTTTAAATATCATGGATCAGGATTAAAAACACTTTATAATAGTACCCATAAATTGTTTTCTGTAAATGGATGACTAAAATAACCATTTCCTTAAAATCTTAAAACTAATTAGCAGTTGTTATACCTTGTCATGTAATAATTTATTGTATGCTTGAATTTCAAAATGATATACACTGACATTTTGCATTTATTCTTAAATATTGGTTTAGTATGATTATAGCTTACATTTTTTGAATCTTGACTATTTTTCTGAACTCTATAACAGCCACATAAGAAGGGAAAAGTTAATAAATAATTTGAGGGGGGGATGCATTGCATTTACAAACATGGGAAATAAAAATGTAAATAACTATGGAAATTAAATTCCAAGTTAATTATTTTATTTTTCTTCTCATTCTGCTTGTCAGACAATACCATATATAAAGCTACTGCTAAAGTGGATATGAAGCTTTTTAACATTCCAGTACAATTAACTGAATATCAGTTCACTCTGTATTTCATTTAAGCCATTGAATCTGGGATGTTGCATCATTCATTAAAACACATTAAATATATGTTATTACATATATATATATATATATATATGCATACACACACACATATATATATATATATATATATATATATATGTGTATATATATATATATATATATATATATATATATATATATATATATATATATATATATATATATATATATATATATATATATATATATATATATATATATATATATATATACCTGTCCTTTGATATCTGGATGCATTTAAACAAAGAAAGGTAAACATAGCTATATTTTTAATAAGAGAAAAGCTGTAACACTGTTTCAACACTGTATGAATATCTTATGAGATAGATGTGAAAAACATCAAAATGGAGAAATCCCTTAGGCTAAGAGTATGTTCAATAGATCTCGGGCAGCTGAATTTCCCATCATACCTATCATAAAGCTTTGATGATAACATGGCTACCTTTTTTAATGAGGCTTTGCTCTTCTAATGAACAGCCTGTAGCTGTAATACTTTTAAATAACTGTATCAGTTGCAAACTGCAGAATGTAAGTCGAATGGGATTTTATAGCATCACAGCACATATGTGAAAGGCATGCCATGGACTGGTGGGAAACAGTGAGGTTTCTGAACCAAATATTTTAGAATCTCTAGGAATAACATTATGATAGCATGTCAGAGTTTAAGTGACTGAAATTTGCAATAGAATACAAGAAGTTACACTATTTATATGTGAAGTCCATTTATCAGAATTTGAATGGCTTATGAAGATGCAAATGGTGCAAATCAGTTAGTATTATTTGCCATTAAAATAATAAGACTGAGAAGCTGATGATTAGCAATGAAATATCTGTCTTAAAGTCATTGAAATCACTGTATACACTTCTCACTGAAATGTGAAGTATAGGCAGGTGATGATGTGCCATGAAAACTATGATCACAAATAAGAATTACTGCAACTTATATAATACAATGTAGGTGCATATGTTTCTATTTATCACGATAATATCATTTTAATATCTGCTTATGCAATTATTTATAGAACAGCTGAGTAAGTATGGTACTTGCTTTATTTTATGGTAATATTGTTTTGACTGAAATCTTATTAAATAGCTGCTACAGAAAATATGCACCTGAAAATAATATAGTGACTTCAGTCTTGGCATTATTGCTTAGGATCACACAGCAGAAGTAATATATGTGCAAAATTCAAACAAAACAGTTAAGCCTTTGATGTATATCACTGTGCAAACAAATTGGTAGATGTCATGAATGCTTATTCTAACGTGCCTTGATCAGTATTACCCAGAGCCAGATCATGGTCAAATGGGGCTTGAGCTGTACTGCTGATCTAACCAGCATATCCTATAACTGAAAAGTTCATCTCTACTTGATTCCCAAGTAGACTATTCTCTATCTGTAAAGCCTAGCACTTACTCCTACAGTACTTGCACCTTGATAAAGCACTCTTATTATAGATAGTACCCCACCAGCCTAAAACCCACTTCCCCCGGAGTCCTTTGAAAGTCTCTTTATCTACTACTTCTAGTATGTCGAGGGATCAGTTGCTAGTGTCCTCTCCAGCTCAACTGGTGAACCTGGGAATATTGAGGCAATGTTACAATTGCCTCATGTACACAGACAATCCTCTCCTTCTCCCACAAAACACAAATACATGCGAGAGATGCAACTATACGGCCAAACTGGAGGCTGAGCTCTCTCAACATAGGACTGGCAAGACCAGACAGGAGGAGAAGGTAACCACACACAATACATACCCAGTCACACATGGTACCATCACAACTTCAAATCATACACATACTCACACAAAGACATACTCGGAGGCTCTGATCAAAAATTTACCAAAACAGCAGAGGCCACCAAAGCAGACACCCAAACAACTACCACCTCATGACCCAACACATGCAACACATAGACCACACAGTCAGAGTGTCAAACAGTCACAGCCCTTAAGGCCAAACAAAATGCCAGACAAACTTGTCATTGGTGATTCCATAGTCAGACAAACTGACGTCCCGCTCACCAGACTGAGTAAGGAGAAGGTCACAGTAAGCTGCCTGTCGGGCGCTAGAATCCGCCACATAACGCAAGCACTCAGGTCTCTCAACAGCAGGTACAAGTATGACTCAGTCATTGTCCACGCTGGTGTCAACGACCTGAGACGTACCTCCTTGGACTACATGAAAAGGGACATCGAGGAGCTCTCTGATTATGTAGCCCAGGCAGGTATGACCCTGACCTTGAGCAGTATCCTACCTTCACCTAGAATGATGCCACAATACAGTGATAAGATGATCAGCTTTAATAATTGGCTTAAATTCTGGTGTCATTCAAAGGGGATCCAATGTCTGTCTGCCTGGGATGACATGCTGGACAAGCCACGCTGCTTCAAGGGACGGCTTGCACCTGTCACCCTGGGCTTCCGGATATTGGCAAAGGCTCTTGCCACCCCATAGTGCCTTTTTAGGCAAGGCTCAAATTCTAAACCTACCACCCTAGAACACCAAAAGGAAAAAACTAAGGGTAATGCTGCTCAATGCCAGAAGTCTCAATCTCAAGATGCACGCACTCGAGGCCCTTCTCAATATGGAGAACATTGATGTCTGTGCTGTGACAGAAACCTGGTTCAAGGCTCCTGAGAGCACCCCAGCACTAACAGGTTTCACCTCATATCATGCGTTCCGTCCCCAAAATCTGGACAACACCAAGAAAGGAGGGGGGGGTGTCCATATTCATAAAGGACACCCACACCTCAAGGTTGGTGGCAATGCACGATGCATCGGAGACCATCCAGGTGCAATTAACCATAGGCAAGACTGCTCTGCAATTTGTAGCATGTTACAGGCCACCCTCTCAAACTCAGGAACCTCACATGGCCTTCCTGAAAACATTGGAGGGGGATAAATGTATCTCCAAACACCATCATACTAGGTGACTTCAACTACCCTAATATAGACTGGGAACACTACTCAAGCCCGAACACTCTAACCCAAAGATTCCTGGAGTTCATAAACTCAAATGCCATGGAACAACTAGTCACCATCCCCACAAGAGGAGAAAACATACTTGATCTCATCATCACGAACATGGGATCAAAATGTTCAACACCGGAAGTATACCCCTCACTGGTGAGATCAGATCATAAACTAATCTCGCTGGAGGTCCTCATCCCGCCCCACCTGAAACAAAAAGACCACAGTGAAAAACTTCTCAAAAGCCGATTTCACACTTCTAAAAACTAGTGTGGTCTCCTTTAAGGCCCCTGAGCCAGTGGTAAACATTACTCAAACCGCTGAATCACTTACAAATGCCTTCTACCAGCACCTACAGGACTGCATGGATCAGGCAATCCCAAACAAAACTAAGACTCTCTGTACCAAAGGCAAGCGTCCAGTCTGGTGGACCCCAGCCATAAACAAGCTCTACAACAAAAGGAGGAAGCTACTACAAGATAGAGCAAAATCCTTGAAAGGTAAGACACCTTTGATTATTATAAGTAAAAAACTAAGAGCTCTCATACAATCATCCAAGGCAAATTTTGAGAGAAAAATCACCAAGGACTCTAAAGACAATCATAAGGCCTTCTTTAGCTATGTTAGAAACCTAGGAGGAAACTCCCAGATATGCTCAGAATTAGTTCAAAATGATGTGAAAATTACTGAACCTACACACATTGCTAACATACTGGCTGACAGGTTCAGTGCAAACTTCTCCCCCCCAAAAGGAGAGATATCTATTCCAGAGGATTGTAGCCCACCAAACATCTCCAACGCCCAGGTGAGAACTGCCCTCACTAAGGCAAAAAACACAGCATCCATGGGACCGGATGGTGTCCCCGGCTGTGTGCTTCATGAACTCAACGAGGAATTAAACCCACAGTTAGGACAGCTGTTTAATCTTAGCCTCACCTCAGGATACATACCCAAGGAGTGGCGCGGCGACTGTGGTCCCACTTCATAAGGCGGTGCCTCCACAGACCCTGGAAATTACCACCCCATTAGCTTGACAAGCCTTATCTGCAAAGCCATGGAGAGGATCATAATGGAACTCATAAATAAAGACATAGGGAACTTGCAGACTTTGGATCCAACCCAGTTTGGCTTTGTCAAAGGCAGATCCTGCCTCTTAAACTTGGTTGACTTTTTCGAGACAGTCACCAAGGCCATTGATGAGGGAAAGGCAGTCCTTACAGCCTACCTCGACCTGGCAAAGGCCTTCGACACAATACCCCACTCAGGTATCATCGAAAAACTCATCAGCTTGAATGTAAACCCATACATCACAAGATGGGTTGCAAACTGGCTAAGTGACAGAACCCACAGGGTCAGAGTTGCTGGAGCCATGTCAGACTCAAAGCCTGTCACAAGTGGTGTCCCACAGGGCTCAGTCCTGGGTCCACTCTTGTTCGGCATCTACTTTTCTGAAGTACAAGCAAACACAGGAGGGTTATGGCTGACAAAGTTTGCAGATGACTGCAAACTGGGCGCCATAGTCGAAAACACATCTGACACAGATATCCTCCAGAAGGGCCTCACAGAAACGGATAACTGGTGCCAGAGCCATGGCCTGAAGTTAAACGCCAAAAAATGCATAGTCATACCCTTCGGGAAAAACAAGGTTACCCCTAGCTACCATATAGGTGGCAATCCACTGAGCACAGAAAAAGTCCTCAGGGATCTGGGGACCCAAGTTGACAGTAGCCTTTCGTTTGACACTCATGTTGCTAAAGTAGTTAGGAAAACCTTCTATATCACCCAACTGATCATGAAGGGATTCACATCTAGATCAAGGGAGGTCATCATCCCCCTGTACTCATCACTCATTAGACCTATGATTGAGTACAATGCCCCGTTCGGAATGTATCTGACCAGACACCTGCTGCAGCTTGAAAGGCCCCAAAAGTTCCTCACCAAAAGGATAAAGGGTCACAAAAATATGTCTTATGCTGCCCGACTGAAAGAACTCCAGCTCTATTCAGTCTCATACCACTTGCTCAGAGGTGACCTGTGCCTGACATATAAGGCCATGTCAAACCCAGATTTGATGAATATGCTTCACCTCAAAAATCTAGATCCCTCAGAACCACAAGCGAGAGACTTAAACCTTGACACGGTTATAAATAGAACATGCTGGAGGGACAGATTCATCACCCAGAGACTCCCTATGCTGTGGAACAAAATCCCGGTACATGTGAGGCAGAGCACCTCGCTGGCCTTGTTCAAGAGGAATCTTGACCAATGGATGGGAGATCGCAGATATACCCCAGGGATTACTTCAGTGTCACTGCTTGACAGAGGCACAGAAAAATGATAGGCATAGTTTTTATTCAAACTAAAGGGGTGGCGAAAGCCACATAACTATGGGCTAGGCTTATAAATGCCCTTGGGCAGATAGCCTAGTATGAACCTATGAACCTATGAACCTATGAACCTAGACAGGAGAATGGGCCAGGGCCATTCTGATGTCCCGTTACTTGTCCCTCTCTCTCTCCCCAGTTACCATAAAGACTGATCAAAACATCTTTACTTTTGAAATGAAGGCAGACATATGGATTTAATTTAAAACTTTATATTTTAATATACTTTGTTAACCAGGTTAGTGCCACTAGGCTAATAATGTCTTTGCAGGGGAGATTCTTGGTGGCATTCATACTGCAAGGGGAAATTTGGGAAGGTCACTGGGAACTTCCCTCTATACTTTCTGATAGTTCAGGTAGATGTAAAAGATCTCTCAGCACCTACCATTAACACAAACAGATGGGGACTCAGTTTAACATCTCATCCAAAGTCTGACACACACAGGTGTGCAAACTCAGCAATTGTTTATATTAGGATACACTGCTATGCACCGTAGCAAGCACTGGACCCAGTGCGAGACGAGACAATTCTATACTGTCAGACCTTTTTTCTATTGTTGTTCTTAAGAAAATGTAGTTAAAAAAAAAAAAAACTGTGTAATGTTCAAAGCAGAGCTTATTTTCCCTGTACCCTCAAAAGGACTGCAAGTCACTTAAAATTGTGTATAGCAGAGTAGCCAGCAGTCTCCTTTCTGGATGTGTGTGGCTTTCTTTCATTGAAATTAAGTTTGTAATGCCTGACATTACAATTTGATTTTTTTTTTTAACTTTAACCTTATTAACTTTGAAAAAAAAAAAGTACAGAATTATTACAGCAACTAAGTGTTAAATAAATTCGTTAAAGTCAGACTGTAAAAATCATCTGGCATTTAAAAATGACAGTCAATAACAAACAGTAATGCAGGTTTCTCAGGTATCTACAAATACTCTAATGTACATTAGGAGGCAAAAAACCATACACAAACTTGTACAGAATTTTGTCTAGTTTTATTAGTGAAACACATGTTATTTATACTGTTTGCAATCAGCTTTTGCCCACCTCACTGACGTGGTCAGTGACAGGGTTTTTACATCATGATCATTCATAAGAAAAACGCTGATATTACAATTTTTAAAAAGTTACTTTCCCATGAGAATATTACAGCCTAGCAAGCACCTGGTCAGTCACAATGTCCTTCCGAGGATGTAGCCAATTCAAGGCTCTTAGATTAGTTCGAATACAATGGGTGCATGTCTTCTTTAATGCTTCTCTTTGTCTCTTTCTTGTTCACCAGCTGGACATTATCTCTGATAGTGCGCACAAGGCCGCTCTTCTGGTAGAGGCAGGAAAAGATACACATGCACACAGATTCATTATTTTCTAACTTTGCAAAATAATCTTTCACTGACAGACATGAGCCAGGCCGAGCTGGTCGCTGCCAAGGCCAAGTTTCTAATCACACAGCAGCTTATGCTTCAAGCAATAATATGCAAGTTTATTTCTACTATTATTCTAGTAAAACAGAATTAAATGCATTACATATTACTCCATTTCTCAATCTGTGTATTTCATATATGTTCAGGTTCATTTATATATATCAAAACCACACAACTTATATGTCAGAATATGTGAATACATATTTCTCTAACAGCTTATATATGAATACATATTTTTTAGCAGCTTGTATGTGAATACATATTTTTTAGCAGCTTATATGTGAATACATATTTTTCTAACATTCTCCCTCCTGTTAATGCATTTCATTCTATTTGAAACATAAACAGTATTATTTCATTTCTTAGCTTTTTCCTTTCAAGGACTTTCAGCTAAGTAAGTCATTTGTTTTACATTTCAGATAGGCTTTCGCTTGGTATCAACAAATTCAATTCCATGTCCTGGTACATAGTTTCAGTTACTGATATGTCAACTAGGTCTTTAACTAATTTTTTCACACAGGGTATGCCGCAGCAGACACATGCTCCAATTATGAGCAGTACTACACAAATTGCAATCAAAATATTCATAAGGACCGACCCCCACCCCCAAATAGATTCTGGAAAAAGTTCGTCAGTGGGTTTGGGCCTGGTTCTGCCATTGCTGACACCTGCTGTATTACCTCCAGGTGATCATTGATTTCATGTTGGTTGTCTGGAATGTACGCACAGCATTCTTCTTTGATAAGCGCGCACGTACCACCTCTCGCCGCTAGGGTGAAGTCGAGAGCCATTCGGTTCTGTAATACGACTGTTCTCATTGCATTCATTTCATCAGTCACAAGTTCAAGAGCGGAAAAAGTCGCATTGCTCATTACTTTGAGGAGTTTTGACAGTTTCCTCAGTTCCCAAATCGATTTGACTGCTCCGTAGGCTGGGAATATTCCAGCCCAGGATATAACACTGTCACTCAAGTCCATATGAGTCAGTTTTTCTTTGTCCTTCACAGCCGAATGATCCTTCCAGCTTGCTTCAATCTTACCCACCGGATTAGCAGGTTTTTTGACTGTATTCTCGGCTTGCTGAGCTACATTTCTCACATTGCGTATTTTACCCATGGGCAATTCTGCAGTATGTCTTATGGCTGGAATCAGATAACCCAAAAAACAACTGCCGGACCAATTCTCAGGTAACCATTTATAGGCCTTTTTCCCACAAACAAAATAACAGTTTTCTACTTTAGTACTGATGTGGGTTAACGCTGAATGAAACATTTTTTTATCTATAACAGATAATTGTCTATATATTTCAGGAGTTTTTTGCACATCTCTCAATGTTGTTTTCATCAAGCTTAAATATGAACCATAGTTCGTGCTACAACTAGTACCTTGGTCTACAGGTTTTATATAACATTTGTAAGACACAGTTATGTTACAGTTACTCCAACCAACCTGGAGTGTATCATTTTTAACAAAGCAAACAATTCCTTTCTGAGTAACGGGTAAATATAATGCCACTTTGTCTTGTGATCTTACAGTACCCGTGTCAAATAATAGGTTTTCCCAAGTTTCATTTATCCCCAGGGGGACAGCAGACATCAAAAGTCCTCCATATGCTGTGGGTATTGCAGTACAAACCCAGCAATTCGAAACGTTCATAGTCTCTACATAGACTCGTTTCATAGCCAGGTATGTGTTGAAGTTCCGGTGCCAGTCTATAGCCAGTTCATCATCACGTTTTGTCAATTTCACTTCTGTAGTTACATGCAAGAAAAACCATAACAACAAAAAGGTCACTACAAACATGGTTAATAAATGTATGATCAGTAGGCCAGTGAACCAATGTATTTGGGGTTGTTTTGCATTTTTATTCACTCTGCCTCTGGCCATCCTGTTTCTGTGGTATATCAGTTAAAAAATGTTTGTCCAACTTAAACTCTTTAAGTGGTTTACAGTGCGTCAAATGAACCCAAGATGATCTCTCAGCAATTTTTACTGCAGTAGGTGTTGCCAATAGTACCTGGTACGGACCTTCCCACTTTGGACTCGCCCAGTTCTTTCTTTTGATGACTTTCAGCCAGATCCAGGACCCGGGTCAGCACAGCCTCGGTTTTCTTTCTTCTTTGTCTGTAAAAGTGTTGAACTGCAAAACAGTCTTATTTGTTAACAATTTCTTCATATAACTAGCTAATGAGCTATCGGCCTCCAGCTCTGCAGGCATGAGGGCCTTCCATTGTGGCATAATATGCTCTCCCAAATACTACCTCAAAAGGGGTCAAACCCCTCACATTTGGAACAGTTCTCATGCTCAGCAGTGCTAAAGGCAGACAGCAAATCCAAGTCTTTTGAGTCTCACTTATCAATTTCCTCAACTTGTTTTTCAAAATTCCATTGTACCTCTCCACCAGTCCTGCTGACTGAGGGTGATAAGCACAATGGTTCTTCAAAGAAATCCCAAAGATTCTCCCAAGCTGGTGTATTGTCTGGTTAACAAAATGTGTTCCATTGTCACTATAAATTCTTTCTGGTATGCCAAATCTAGGAATGATTTCTTTCACTAAGGCTTTTGCCACTGTTGCTGCATCCGGATTCCTAGTCGGAAAAGCTTCTACCCATTTTGAAAACATATCTATGATCACTAAACAGTATTTTTTCCCTTCACATTTATTCAGTTCTATGAAATCCATACAAATAGTATGGAACGGGTAGGGTGGTGTCGGAAAGCTCCCTCGCTTCGGTTTAAATGCTCCCTGTGCATGATGCTTGCTACAAATATGACATGTTGCACAAAATTTTTGTGTATAATTCGTAAATCCGTATGTTTGGAATGTTTTATTAACTAACTGTACCATCCCCCCTGTTGAGACATGGCTCTGCCCATGACTCAACAAAGCTGCATATCTAAATAAATTAGATGGCAATATTGGCTTTTTCTCTTTGGAGATGTACAGTCCTTCTTCAAGGATTGCTCCTCGTTTTATCCACTTTTGCTTTTCTGCTTTTGTAGCTAATGTCTGCATTGTTTTTAACATTTCTAAATCTAGAGTCTCAGAAGGTTGTAGTTCTTCATTTGAAAACACAGTTTCTAGGTCTGAGGCAGCTTGCTTTGCAGCTGCATCAGCTCGAGCATTCCCTTTTGAAATTTTATCTTGTTGTTTGGTATGGGCTGCACATTTACAAATAGCTATTCTAGTGGGTAACTGAATAGAATCTAACAGGTTCAAAATCAATTGTGCATGATTAATCGGTTTGCCAGTAGATGTTATCATTCCCTGTTCTTCCACTGTTGCGCAAAGACATGCACTGTAGAGAAAGCATACTGACTGTCAGTATATATGTTAACACATTTATCTTTCGCTAGAGTGCAGGCACGTGTCAAAGCTATCAATTCTGCTGCTTGAGCAGACAGGTTATGTTGCAGGGGTTGTGCTTCTATGATTTCATTATCCGTTACTACTGCATAACCCACTAGGTTCTTTCCTGTAGGTCCTCGTCTACAGGACCCGTCCACATAAAATGTCACCTCTGCATCGGCTAAAGGCACATCAGTGAGATCCTGTCTGGACGTGGTTATTTGTTCCATTTCCTGTAGGCAGCTGTGTGGTGTGCCATCTACAGGAATCTGAAGTAATGTCGATGGATTTAATGTTGTGCATCGTTCAATTGTCATATGAGGTTGACTCAATAGTATGGTCATACAAGAAAGATGTCTGGCAGGGGACAAAAATGCTACTTTTTCTTGCAGTAAAATTATCGCAACTGCATGAGGTACTCTCAACGTGAGAGGATGAAACAATACCACTGAGGCTGAAGCTTGCACTGCCATAGCTGCTGCAACGACTGCTTGTACACAGGGTGGCAATGATCGTGCCAAAGGATCTAACTGTGATGAATAGTAAGCTATGGGGCGTTGCTTGCCGCCATGTTGTTGCGTCAGTACTGACGTCATATATCCCCGCCTACAATCTACAGTCTGGAAAAATCTCTTATGGTAATTCGGAAGCCCTAAAACTAACGATGAAACTATCAGTTGTTTTAGTTTGCAAAAAGCTGCTTCTGCTTCCGATGTCCAATGCAGTGTGTCTTGTGCTGCCATTGGTGTTTTAAATATTAAATCAGCCAATGGAGCCATTTCTAAGGCATAATTCGGTATCCAACTTCGACAAAAATTAGTCGTTCCCAAGAAGGACATCATTTCCTTTTTGGTAGTTGGTCTAGGTGCTTGTAAGATTGCTGTTTTCCTATCTTCATCTAATGTTCTACCTTCTTTGGATATCCCAGGTATTTAACCTGCTCTTTCCAAAGTTGCAATTTGTGTTTATTCACGTTATGCCCTTGCTCAGCCAAAAATTTCAACAATGCTATTGTGTCCTCCCTACATTGCTGCTGGGTAGGAGCTGCAAGCAAGATGTCATCTACATAAAGTAATACTTGACTGCCCCCTGGTGGAGAAAATCCCGCCAGGTTGCTAGCCATCTCTTGTGCAAATATTGTTGGACTTTCACTATATCCCTGTGGTAGTCGGGTGTACGTATACCTTTTGCCCTGAAATGTAAATGCAAACCAATGCTGGCTGTCAGGGTGGATAGGTATTGAGAAAAACGCATTGCTAATATCTACCACAGTGAAATATTTTTGTTGCGGCTTCAAATCATTTAACAAGGTATGTGGGTCTGGCACCGTAGGTGCCCTTGGTATTACCGCATCATTTACTGCCTGCAAATCTTGTACCATCCGCCATTCCCCGTTTGCTTTTTTAACAGGAAATAGAGGAGTATTACATGGTGAATCCAAGGATTCTACCAGTATCCCTTTCTTAAGTAATGCCATTATGATAGGTTTGATTCCTTGTTCCGCATCCTTACTCAAAGGATATTGTCTTTTTCTTGGTCTAAAGGCCGATTTTGGTGTAATAACTACTGGCCCTGCTGTTCGAATAAGCCCCACATCCGATTTCCCTGTTGACCAAAGAATATCTGGTATTTTACTCAAAGCTTTCTCTTCTTCTTCTATCAAGAACGCCAATCAGCTGTCTTCACTCTGTTGTAAGTGTACAGCTGGGCGTGCTTATGCTAACCAATTTAGTTTCTGTTTCTGTACTCCTAAGTCCGATAATTCCAAGTCAGTTAGTTTCTCCCATCTTGTCACTTTGTCACCCAAGTCTACCCACCTAACATTCCTGTTTTTGGTTAGGCTAACATGCGGTAGTTTATTGGATTTGTACAATTCCAAGAACTCCTGAGGTAATGAACAACTCACTACACTATTGCCCTCAGTGTCCCAGTATAAAGTCCGTAGTATTAGTCTATTTGCGGGATTCCTGAACAATTTTTGTTCATATTCTTTATCAGGCCCTGATGTGCTACAATAATATAGGGTACAATGTAACAAGTGTTGTTGGTCAACATCGAGGGGAAGCACCTTGCTGGTGGCTACATTCATTAGTTCCTTGGTCACTGCCCCTGGACCGGTTGTAACCAGGTCCTGGCTGTACCAATAATAGGCCTCACCCTCCAATCGTACTACAAAAGCATCAGTTTGTCTCTGTGCCTCCATACCATTCATGGTAGGGACTACTGCTATGCCAAAAAGTTGCATAAGATCTCTTCCTAATAAGTTCATGGGGCATTTGGCAGAAAGTACTATTTTACTTCTCTGGGTTATACCCGAGACAGGGTCAGTTATTGCTATATCATGGGAAAGTGGTTCCCTGTACAGCTGTCCGTTTGCTGCTTTCACTAATATATAATCGGGTGACTCAGAATGTTCCGGTAACCTTGAAGGGTGTATCAAGGTCCGTGATGCTCCTGAATCACACAAAAATTTAACTTCTCTCCCTTCCACCAGAAGTGTAACTTCCGGTTTAGTGTCTGCTAAATAGAGCTCCAAGCTCAGTAGTGCCAAGTCCAAAACTTCACTTTCCCCAACTTCTACATCCGGTTGCATATCATTTGTTTCTTCTAAGGTATTTACATTATTCCCCTGCTCATTAGTCTCTCCTAATGACTGCCGAGCAGTATAACTGCCATCTAGTCAATCCTCATCATCCTTATCCTTTTTTTCCACAGGTGCCTTGCTCCTGCAATCCCTTGCCAAATGTCCCTTCTTACCGCAATTGAAGCACTCACCTCTTTTTTTCCTGTCCTCATAAAACTCTGAGTTTCTGTCAGAACGTTTGTTACCCTGAGCATTTCGCTTACCCTTTTTGGCTGTTTGTACTACAAAACTTCCGCACCATCTTCAGCTGTGAAGACCTGCGTTTTCTTTTTCTTTTTACTGTTAAAATGTTTTTCGGCATGCCTAGCATACTCTAACAAGGCTTGGAGCCTACTCGTTCGGTGATCTATCATATGCTTCGTGACGAAGCTATTGATAGGGGCAATACAACCTTTTAAAAATGCATTCTTCAACTGCTGTTCATATGGGCTATCATTTTTTTGATTTTCAGGAATAGTCATACCACTATGATTATTGAAACATTCTAATAATCTACCATAGTATGCGTCTACTGTTTCATTATCTTGTTGTACGCATTGGTTAATACAAGTCCAATCTGCCCTAGGTTTCCATTTTTCAGTAATGCGGTCTGTAAGACCCTTCAATCTAGCATCTAGTTCTGCGTCACTATGTGGGAGTGGCCTGAGTTGCGCGTCACGGGCATTCCAGGCGCCACAAATCATATGCCAGTCCGGACCTAAAATTTGTCTAACTACTTTTTCTACTTCTTCCCCATTCAGGTGGTAACTCAATCTCATACCCTGTAAATCTTGTACAAATTTCTCAAAGTTAATTTTTGGATGGGGAATTCCCTCTGTAGCTTTCCGGATATCTTCCGGTGTCCACGGTCTATACACTAAGAGAGTTGAGGCCTGGCCCTCCTGTCCTGCCTGTGGGTTTGGTACTTCAATTAATGGACAGATTTCCTCACTCTCATCTAATGAATTTCCGCTTGGTTGAACATCTATAAGTGTTTGACGTGTTCGGGATCTAGTTCCGATAGGTTCTCTTACAAATGGTTGTCTTAATACCCCTATTGACTCCGGATAACGTGGGGGGGGGGTCCAGCCCGCCCTCCCGCTTCATATTCTAAGTAAGGCATCGGAGGAGGTGGTAGGGGAGGGACCGATGCTACTACTGTATTATTATCCTCTTTGTCTAAAAATAATGCTTTTGCATTTTTATTTTTCTGTTCCCTTTGGTTCACTTCCTCAATCCACCTATGTGCTTGAGGAACGCCCAACTGTTGTTGTTTTTTTGCCTGACCTTCTGCGTCAGATTTTAATTGTTTCAAAAGTTTTACTAATGATATTTTATCTAATTTACCATCAAAGTCATACTTATTAACCCATTTTGAAAAATGTCTCACATTATCTGCTCTTTGCAATTGCATATACTTTGCGTCTTCTGTTAGGGGTGGGTCACGTGACCCTTTAGTGCATTCATTTCCCATGTCTCTTCAAAAAAAAGAACTGTTACGTAACCCTTTCTCTTGTACCATGTGGTATCTTATTCCCCGTATCCACAGTAGTGTCTAGAATGACTGTTTTACTTTGCTTTGTTTACTTCCTGATCTATGACTCAAGATACAATACTTCGACTACCTCTCTCCCTGCTATCACAAACCTTAGCAATAGCACAGTGTAACCTGGTCCCTGATCTAAAACAAAAACAAAGAGAGGAATTCTGCTTACCCGAGCCTCCCGCTTACTGTTATACTTCTTTTTAGGATCCAGTTTTCCGCTTTTCGGCCACAGATCAGACAAGTGGACAGCCTCTTTAGATACGACAATTCAGTCGGAGGTCTTTCCTTCTTCTGCGCAGGTTTCGGTGCCACCTATATACTCTGACCTGCAGCTTACCAAGGGAATTCCGGCTTTAGAAGGACCAAAATGTTAAATAAATTCGTTAAAGTCAGACTGTAAAAATCATCTGGCATTTAAAAATGACAGTCAATAACAAACAGTAATGCAGGTTTCTCAGGTATCTACAAATACTCTAATGTACATTAGGAGGCAAAAAACCATACACAAACTTGTACAGAATTTTGTCTAGTTTTATTAGTGAAACACATGTTATTTATACTGTTTGCAATCAGCTTTTGCCCACCTCACTGACGTGGTCAGTGACAGGGTTTTTACATCATGATCATTCATAAGAAAAACGCTGATATTACAATTTTTAAAAAGTTACTTTCCCATGAGAATATTACAGCCTTGCAAGCACCTGGTCAGTCACAATGTCCTTCCGAGGATGTAGCCAATTCAAGGCTCTTAGATTAGTTCGAATACAATGGGTGCATGTCTTCTTTAATGCTTCTCTTTGTCTCTTTCTTGTTCACCAGCTGGACATTATCTCTGATAGTGCGCACAAGGCCGCTCTTCTGGTAGAGGCAGGAAAAGATACACATGCACACAGATTCATTATTTTCTAACTTTGCAAAATAATCTTTCACTGACAGACATGAGCCAGGCCGAGCTGGTCGCTGCCAAGGCCAAGTTTCTAATCACACAGCAGCTTATGCTTCAAGCAATAATATGCGAGTTTATTTCTACTATTATTCTAGTAAAACAGAATTAAATGCATTACATATTACTCCATTTCTCAATCTGTGTATTTCATATATGTTCAGGTTCATTTATATATATCAAAACCACACAACTTATATGTCAGAATATGTGAATACATATTTCTCTAACAGCTTATATATGAATACATATTTTTTAGCAGCTTGTATGTGAATACATATTTTTTAGCAGCTTATATGTGAATACATATTTTTCTAACACTAAGAAACTTGCAAAACACTTAACTGAAAACCCCATCGGCACGTCAAACAAGTCAGCTATGCTCACAGCTGTGGCCAAGTATGATGGTTTGTCATAATATAAGCAATCATGAAAAGTATACACAATGGGTTTCACATAAAGGTATTTAAAGGACATGTGTTAACAGAATCAAAAGAATAGGAAGCGAACAAAAAGAATGTGGTAGGATATACAGCTTACTATGAGGAAAGAATGAAGATATCGGGTTACAAGCTCTCCTCTCTCTAGAGAATTTAGACATCTGTGCCATTACTGAGACATTGTTTAATTCCACAGATAGTACTCTAGTAGTGCAAGGCTTCTGTGCCATTCACAAATTTAGACCATCAGCAGGGTAGTCATGACAAAAGTGGAGGAGTCTCATTCTTTATTAGCAACAAGCATAAGTCTGTTTTGGTTCACTATGTTTGTATCTTATGAGGTCAGCAGGTACGTGTGGAGTCCCACAATTGCAGATCTATACATGTGATCAATTTCAAGGAGGCCTATACCTCCTTTAGAACAGGGAATATATAATCTTAGTATGCACTGATTTTTATAAATCATTTGGTGAGCATGAAACATTCTTCTTGTTTTCCTGCCTAATCTATCCAGCATGTTTTGGGGCCAGTCAGTCACTACAAAATTGTAAGTTTCGACAGGAAGAGCAAATTGGTTTATAGCTTGAATTTTGTTCCTAGATGGCAATGCTGTTTTCAGGATTAATTTTTATTCATATTTGTTCATGTTTTACTGTTGATCCTTCATCAATTACCAAAATATTTATACACTCCCTCTCCTCACATATCACATTCTTGTCCCAAACTGATGGTTTCTTGGTGCTGCCGTTTTCCTGCTTTAAAGGTTGCTTTTGCACATTTATCAAAAACAAATGACATTCTTGTATCATCTGAAAAAGTTTTGACTACTTGCAGTTGTGCTTTCAGTTCCTCATCTGATGAGCTATACTGTTTTAAATCATTGACAAAGAGTAGATGAGAAGTCTTTACACTTTGTTGTTTTCTAGGAGCCAAATTATAGGCATGTCCTAATCTTTTAAGTAGACAGCTTAAAAGGGTTAATGACAAGACAGAATAGTAGTGATGATGGAGTCACCCTGGAATATCTCCCTTTAAATTTTTATCCCTGGAATAATAATTTGTCCTTTATCATGGCTTAATTGCAAAGTAGTCTCCCACTGTTTCATGGTCACTGTAATGTAACTGATCAGTGAAGGGTGTATCTTATGCATTTTTAAGCACTCTTTTATCCATGAATGTGGGATACTATCAAATGCTTTTTTGTAGTCAATTCATCCCATATGTAGAGTCTTCCCCTTTTTACAGTTCTGCATTATGACTTTATTTAGGAACAGATGATCCTTTGTTCCATATGACTTTCTTTTATTACCCTTTTGTTCTACTGTCATGATTGAATTTTCTTCTAAATAACTATAATTTCCAGTGCATAGTTTATATGTGATCAGAAGACAAGTTATTGGTGTAAAATTTATAGGATAACTTATATGTTCACTCTTTAGTAATACCATTGTTTTTCCTGTTGTTAACCAGGTTGGTGGCTGTTCTGGCTGCACATATAAATACTTCTTACTCATGGATAAATCTCTGTGCAAGAATGTTGATGCATTTACCCAGAAATTAGGTACTGCATCTGGGCCTGTTTTTTTAACTGGAGGCTTTTCTTAACTTTGTCTTAATCTCTCTGGCCCTTACTTCACCACATTTCACATCCTGTGTCTTTTAAATTCTTATTCTTTATTTTACTTCTTCTATCCATATAGCATCTTTATTATATTCCATGGGATCTTCATAGATATTTCTCCAAAATGTATCATTTTCTTCCGTTTTGGAAGGTCTTCCAATTCATTTTACCTTGTTTCCCAATTCTATACAGAACTTTTGAGGATCATCAATAACTTGTTTATTTTGTACTTTTCTTTTATATTTATCTGTGTATCTTCTATGTTTTTCTGCCTGTGCTCATATTTTTCATTTATTTGCAAAAATGCAAGACAGTTCCTGATTTGTTATAATACTGTGCATTGCTTTTATCGTGTCTGTCTTTCTGAGTATTTTTGTTTTTGTGTTCCCTCTTTTATACTCTTCTAACAGTGACAATTCTTGTCTTATTTGCTTTATAGTTTTCTCTATTCGATACTTCCATGATGGTATTGATTTCTTTCTTTCCTTTCCTTTACTACCCTGTGTTCTTGTGGTAGAATTGTAACAATTAATTTAGCTGCACAATAATATAACCTGTTTACTTCTGTTATATCGCATGGAGATTGATGGACAGTACTACTTACTGTATTCATTTGCTTTATCAAACTTCTGACTTTTTGGGTTTTATTGATTTTCTGCAATATATTGCTTTCATTGATCTTAATATGTCCAACTATCTCTATTAAATCAAGCAACTCTTCCTTTGGCTCATTTTCTTTTAAGCTACGGGCACATTTGTTGTTCTCCATTTCCTATGGGCATTCTATAGAAAGTTCTGTAGCATCTTCCTGTGGCACATTCTCTTCAATTTCATCCTGTGCCATCCATTGCTCTGTCATATGGGAACTCACTGGCCTATCACTCCTCAACATTGACTGCATCAGAGTTGCCACAATTTCCTGTTCCTTCCCTTGCTGTCCAGCTTCAAGTGAAGGTTTATACTGGTTTCCTGTAGAAGACTCCAAAATATCTTCATATGGCAAGTTCCTTAATTTGGATGTCCATTGCTCTATCCTGCTGTGATACTTTATGAGTTAGATATTCTACACTGAATCCTTCACTTCGCAGGTACTCAACCTCAAGTTTCTATTTCTATAACTTCTCCATTACTAATCTTCTTTTCTATATTACTTCTTTGTCTTCTAATGCCTCGGAAATAACTGAAAGCATGACCTATCAGGACTACATGAGTCACTTTTCAACTATAGTTTCAAATTAAGGGTCTACTTTATGGCCCGAAGTCCGAGAATATCAAATACAATATTCTCGTCATGAGTACACCGAAAGTGCAAAACATCAAAAATGTAAACAGAAATCTCCATAGGTGGAGATTTCCATTTACTTCAATGTAGTGCGATCTCGGAGTTGGTATATTTAAGTAGCGGGGGGGATGCAGGGGGGCTTGCCCCCCTGCCTACACTAGTTTAAATTCTTTTATTTTGTGTATTTTTTTTTCTTATGATTTCGATTGTTTAATGGTTTGATCCATATGCATTCGAACTATTAAGCTTTCAAGGCCCTAAAGTAGACCCGCAAAATAGGCTTTGCACCAAAAGAACCGTGAAATGCAGCAGTTATCCCACATCACAGGAGTGGACCATCAAATTACCCTGAAAACTACAGACCTATTAAGCTTCCTAGTCTAATATGTAAAGCCATGGAATGAATTATCATAGAAATGATCAACAAAGACATAGGTAACCTTCAGACACTGGTGACAACTCAGTCTGGCTTTGTCAAGAGATGATCATGCCTACTAAACTTTGTGGACTTAACTGAGAATGTCATCAAGACAAATGATTAGGGGAAAAGCTGCATAACACCTACCTGGACCTGGATTAGATGTTTAATACAATACCCCACTCCGTACAGATGACAGACTCACTGAACTAGGCATAATTTGCTGGATTGCCAGATGACTCAAAGAAAGGATCTAGGAAGTCAGGATTTGTGGCAACACCTCCACTAACACAATAGTCACCAGCAGGTCCCCTCATAGCTCTGTGCTGGGATATCTACTTTATGGAGGTAAAGATAATGTCAAAGACCTTTGGCTGATCAAATTCTCAGATGACTGCAGTTTGAGAGCTATCACTGATTTGCCCCATGACCCAAACATCTTACAGGAGGATCTGACAAAAATAAATGATTGGTGCCAAAGTCAAAAACTAAAACTCAATGGCAATAAATGCATTACAGTACCTTTTCTTAAAAGTGCCACCCAGGCTAATTACTCCATTGATAAGATGTCCTAAGGAGTTGACCCAATATTCAGGAATCTAGGAACATATGTACACAGTAATTTGGCATTTGACCAACATGTGGCCAAGGCAGTAAGAAAATCCTACTATATCACCCAACTTATAAGTAAGAGCATGGCATCCTGGTCCAGGGAAGTCATAATGCAACTTTATTCGACCCTTATCAGATCCATTATTGAGTATAATGTCCCAGTTAGCATGTACCTGACCAAACAATAGTCGGAATGCCCAAAAAAGGTTCTTTACCAGGATAATCCAGGGTATGAACACATTATCCTATATGGATTGGCTTAAAGTCCTATCTCTGTAGTCTGTCTCCTACAAGATTATTGAGAGGCAATCTATGCATAGCATGCAAGGTATCCTTGGATCCAGCTCAGATGGATAGTTTGCACACCCACAAAACAAATATCAAAAGAACAACTAGATCCATGGATTTAAATTTTGCTTGTGACATAAGGCATGTTGGTGGCCCAGCTATATGTATCAGAGGTTCCCCATGCTCTTGAACAAGCTCATCATCCATGTGAAGCTGAGTCCATCCTTAACTCCAATTAAGCATAACCTTGGCCAATGGATGGGAAATTGGAAATGAAAATTCCCCTGGTCTGTACCCCATGTCACTAACAGAGAGACAGTAATGCCCAAACTAACATTATCCCCCA
The DNA here is from genome assembly GCF_019279795.1 of Protopterus annectens. Classification (NCBI taxonomy): domain Eukaryota; kingdom Metazoa; phylum Chordata; order Ceratodontiformes; family Protopteridae; genus Protopterus; species Protopterus annectens. The sequence goes on along the minus strand of NC_056749.1, from coordinate 294,915,633 downwards.
ACCCCCCCAGCATAACTTTTAGAAACTTAAGCCTTGTAAAAAATGCCCATGATACAAAGAGACACAATTGGGATACATAGGGAGACACTTGCTTTTGACTGCATGGTTAGATTTATAAAGGCCCTGGTGGTCATTAGCCTAGTATATAAGTGTGAAGCTACGAAGCAATGAAAGTGCATTTCTTATGGTACTGAAACATTTTTGCTTCAAGACTACGATGAAAAGCATGCAGGATATCACTGAGACAAGGTAGAATGAAATGCACATGCATGTGATGCAGATGCAGTTAGAGATATAACACAGGAGGCACCCATGAAATATAGAAAAGCTCATGGACAGATATTTGGAAGACAACTCAATATATGGAGGAGACTCCATGAACATGAATGGATATAGCTATGGGAAGAGAATATATTGATTAAGATAAACGATGGTGTTATAAAGCAGACCAATGTTCTTCATTACAGCAGCAAGAGGTATGGTACTCAATACTGGGGCTATTCATTATTCCATATGGTGAGCTTGGTCTCTTCACACCACCCTGCTGACAATACACCATTCATGCTTTTTTGGGGTATTACCAGTCTCTGTCATCTCAGACAGTACTTCATCATTGGCAATAAACTCAGGCATGGGCAACATTATCAAGGAATTGTCCACTTTGACTGATGTGTATAGTCTACTTATCTGTTATCATTGTACATTGTTCTGGCACAGGGAAAAAAACTGAGGTACAGTTATCCCTTGTAGAGCCCCAAGGGAAGAACTTGCATCCACTGAGCAAATAAAGCATGAATAAGACACATGATAAAACAAATGCCATACTGGTCATGTAATCTGCAGTATGATATTAATCTTCACTGTTCCACATGACTACAACACTGCACCTCACCGACAAACAGCAACAATGTCAGACTTCATCTTCCAGTGTATATGTGACAGACACTTAAATGTTTGTGCACCAGCTAAAGCTACATATGAAAAGCACGGATTCAGTGTCAGACTGTGACAGTTGGATTATTTATTTTTTTTGGAATCCAAGTTCACTTTCATTCATATTATCAATATATATACAACACACTCCACATGCATGGTGCATTCCAATTCTCTATGAGGGCTAATATTTTAACATATCATTTGTATGCATTCAACAAAATCCAAAATTAGCAGCTGATTTATTTCACCTCTCTCATTTATTCCTTTATTTGTTATAGGTAACAGAACAGTTTAATAAATTTGTCTTCAGGTCTTCACTGTTCATTACATTTACCTAGACTCCATGTAAATTTGTGACATGTGGGACACTGTGTTCATTTTTTACTCAAGCTTTCATTTTATTCCATTTCTGCTGCCACATTAATTACAGTTTTCCAATTCACATTTCTCTTTCATCCTATCCTTCCCTTGGTTTTCCATTATGTCAACTTTAAGCATGAGGTCTTATCTTCACTTCCATTTCCGTTTTACTATTTTGTTCTACTTTCTTCACCTTCTCTATCTCCCCATTTGTAGAGTTAGCTATTTACACATGTACAAATCCTTTAATATATCTACTTAAATTGTGTTATTACCTCTTGTTTTCATCAATAACCATCCTCAAACCATTCTTCCCATGTTTTCAATGTCTGTCATATCTCTTCCCCCATCTCTGATTATGTTTTCCATTAATATCTTTCCCTCGTTGTCTTTCAGTATTTTACATTTTTAATTATAACTTCCTTACCCATTATCATTACTACAATTTCCTTCTTATATTTTGGTATACGTTTCTCATATCTAAGCAATAATAACTTCTTCAGTAGTGACCTATCTCCAAATTCCCTCCTTTCTCAAAACTTATCTTATTTCATCTTGATACTTCCCAGAAGCCTCATACTCCCTAAAATATGACTCCGTGTTCTTCCTTGTATATTATACCTCCATTAGGTTCCATCTGCACCTCTGTGCATTTGAGATAGTTTTGCTTGGTTGTAGACATAATTATCTAGGCATTTCCAAACAAATATTCTAACTTTCCTTGCTTTGGTTATAAACCTTGAGTGACATAAAATTATTTCCTCACCACTGTGGCTGAGTGATGGATGAAGTTAAACCAGCTGTCTATGTGCATATCCAGATCACTAATAACTGGGTAAACTCTTAGGTGCTTATTATCAACATAATAATTAGCCAATTTGCTTGACTTCCTGTAGGGCACAATTATTTTATTCTTAGCATTGAGTTTAAGATCATGGCTCTGGCACCATTTGATAGACAGAGATGGACCTTCTTGAAGAACGCTAATGTCTGCAATGGAGTCAATGATATCCCTCAGCTTGCAATCATCTGCAAACTTAGGCAGCCATAACCCTTCAGCATTTGCTTCCATTTCACAGAAATAGATGCAAGAGAGGAGCAGTCCCAGTACGGAAACCTGGGAGACTCTGCTAGTTAATGGTCTCTTGGTAATGGAGGCCACACTTATTTTGACCTCCTGGATCCTATCACTGAGCCAGGTTATTGATCCTCCCATTCATTTTCCCGTCTCCATGTGTTCTTTATTTTTATTTATATATTTATTTATTGACATTTGTTAACCGGGTTGTCCAACTGGGCTTGTGGCCCATTTTCAGTGGAGACCCGAGGAGAAAAGCTCCAGTAGTACATTTTAAACAATATTGATATAATAGCAGTTATAGCAAAAAGATTCACATATGTTGGGTTACATGCATAAAGTTAAAGTTGCATTAAAAAGAAGCTAAGTAACAATTTTACATTAATATAGTTCAACAGGTCAACATTAAAAATGTTTTGCTTGTATAAAATTATGCAAATGCATAGTAGACACATTGGAGTTAGAGAGGTGTAATGAGGTACTAAGTATGGTTCTTTTGAGGGTACATAAAGGGAAGGAAGACTAGGTAGGGTCATGGCAAGGGCAGGTTCTGGAATTGAGAAAATAAGCTTTTAGTTCATTTTTAAAGTGTGAGGTGTGGGAGATTGAACGTAAGTCAAGGGGAAGTTTGTTCCAAGCATGGGCAAGGGAGTGTTTGTAGAGTAGTTTGAATACTGACCTTTTTGGGTGGTAGATATCAAGTAATTGTTGGTTAGAAGTATGGAGGGTCCGGGGTGGGATGTAGATGGAGACTAAGGAAGATAGAGATGGACAGAAGGAGGGATTATAAAGAATACAGTGTAGCATATGAAATTGATAAGATAACAGAAATTTGGGAAGTTCAAGCCATTGAAGAGAGTTTAAAGAAATGCAGTGGTGTGACTTGTATGGGGAGTTAGTAATGAATCTGGCTATTTTATGGTAAGTCTGTTGGAGTTTGTTTAGAGTGGAGGCCTTGATATTGGTAAGAACTGGAGCGGCGTACAAGAGGGAGGGGAGGAGGTGTGCTGCCCAGGGTAAGTCTAGATTCTGGGGTTAGGAATTTTTTGTTCCGATATAGCAGACCTAGTTTCTAATTTGTTTTTTGTTTTATACATTGGAGTATGTGTAGGTTGAACTTTAGTTCATCAATAATGACCCCTAGGAGTTTTGTGTGGGTGTCAAGTTGGATAGTTGTATTGTTAGAAGATGTAATAAAAAAAGGAGGTTTTGTGATGAGAAAGAGAATGGGGAAGGAAATGTAGAAGTTTGGTCTTTTTGGGATTTAGGATCAATAGGTTGTGAGAGAGCCATTGTTCAGTGGATAGTAGGGCCTGTTGCGTCAGGGAGTGTAGTTCAGGAATGCTATTTGAGATGGATATAAGTGTGGAGTCGTCGGCATATTGAATAAGGGAGAATTCTTTGCATGAGGTGTTAAGATCGTTGCTGAAGATGTTAAACAAAAGGGGTCCCAAGATGGAGCCTTGGGGAACACCAGTGGAGATGGGAAGGAAAGGTGAGGAGGAAGAGAGCCATTTGACAGATTGTTCCCTGCCAGATAGGTGACTATTAAACCAGGCAAGTGTGGAGGGCGATAAGTGGAGATTTGCGAATTTGGATAGTAGTAGAGGATGAGAGACAGTATCTATGGATTTGGAGAGATCCAGGAAGAGACAGGAAATGAGTTTATTGTTGTCTAGGGCCTCTGCAATGATATGAGTGAAGGAGAAGAGGGCAGTGGTGGTGCTGTGGTGAGGACGAAATCCATGTTGGGTAGGGGTAAGTAAGTGGTGTGTGAGGAGGTGATTGAGAAGCTGTGAGTGAATACATTTTTCTATCTTGGGGGGGGCAGAATGGCAATGGGTCTGTAGTTTGAGGGGTCAGTGGAGTTTCCACCTTTATGAAGAGGGATAGTGAAGAAAGATTTCCAAAGGGTGGGGACAGTTGATTCCAGAATAGATCGATTAAGTAGTATAGATATAGGATAGGCAACTAAGTCAGCAGCAAGCTTGAGGAATGTAGGAGATAGATTGTCAGTGGAAGGAGAGCAAGGTTTTAGATTGAGTAGTAGAGATTGTATCACTTTATTGTGATATATTTCCATTCTCATTCATCCACTAGCTAATATCCCTGTTGTACTTCTATTTATGTTTTCAGTCTACTCCATAATGAACTTGAACCCAATATTTAATTGTCTCCTACTTTCTTCCCCCTCTCCATGTTACTATTTTACCTGATATATCTTCCTTTGATTTAGAAATAGCTAATACTCTTATCCTCAATTGTTGCTGCCTCCATCCTGCCATATATATTTTTTAATTTCTGCCCACATTCCCTTTGTCCTGTCCATGACCATTTATTCTGGTAGTGTTTTCCACTATCAGTTCTAGTATACTGTTTCCTTCCCTGACATTATCATTTCTTTCCAATCTGCCTTGTATTCTTCATCTAATTTTCTTAGTATAGTTGTTATTAAACAGATCCGTAACCATTTCTTAACATCTGGTGCTCCTAGCCCCCCACTTATCATCAGTTCTGTTAGACCCCCCCCCCAAAGCTACTCCAGGGTTTCTCACATCCTACACAAAGTATCTGCTTTCATTGATATTTGATTACTGGGAAAGTATACTTGGCTAGGAACCCATTTTCATAGGAGGCCCAGGGAAAAAAGCTCCAAAGTCCTAGAAAACATTTTAATAATAATAATTTTACAATTTTTGAAAATAATACAAAAAATATCTTCAGTTTAAATAATTATACCAAATTAGATGTAATATAAAAACATTGGTTAAGTATCAATACAAATTATATGACAGTGATTTAATATTTAGAAAATCTTCAGCCAATTTATAGAGAAATTAAAGGAAAATTAGTATAATACAAACAAGTTTTGCAATATGAAATTAGAGAAAGCAGTCTTATGGTATATTTAAAAAGAAAGCCAGGGGAGAGAAAGTGATAGAAGTGAAGTATGGAGAATAAGGAGGTTTAAGGTATGAATAAATACTTGTTCACATTTAGGGATATAGCTTATCCTAGTGTTAAGCAAGAGCAGAGATAGATTTTGGCTATTAAGTATTTCATAATGGTTTGAAGGATGGGAGGAAGGCATTGCCCCGACGGATGCAAGAAAGGCGTTCCAGGGCTTATCAATATAGAAAAAATATGTGAAAGAATAGCCTTTTGAGCTATTTCAGCTAAGCTAAAACACCAAGCAGTAGTAGTAAGAAATATTTGTAAATTAAATGCCAAACAGTAGTAAAAAAAAAAACCTCTTGTTACAATCAGATCAGTAGCAGACAAGTGACCAGGAGGACAACCAGTCTGATGATGGAAGTCTGCAGCCTTCAGCCTTCAGAAACAGGACAGTTTACCTTTCCCTCAGAGGACTTAAAAATCCATCAAGATTTAAAGAGAATTGAACTGGAGGCCAAACATTTGGAGATCAAAGAAAAAGAGACTGCAATGTTTGGAACCTGAAGAAAAGAAGAAGCAGACTGAGCGTGAACTGGAGACAGAAGAGACAGACTGACATTTGGAGATTGAAGAAAATGAGTGACTGTGACATTTGGAGATCAAAGAAAATGAGACACTGCTGCATTTTGAGGATGAAGAAAAGGAGAAGCAGCGACACCATGAGAGGGAGATGTTGACCCTTTGTCAGGGTCATGGAGGTAGTGGGGAAGGCACCCCAGAAGCAATAAGAGTCAGTAAACTTCTTCCACAATTTGCAGAGGGAGATGACTTTGATAGTTTTATTCCTACATTTGAAAAAGTATGTAAACAGAATAATGTTGACTAAGGTAAGCTCTGGGTATGGTCCATGTCCCCCTTACTCCATGGTAAAGCTGTAATTGCTGTTTCTAAATTGTCTGATACTGATTGTTTAAACTATGATAGAGTAAAAAGTTATGTTCTTACCATAACGTTCCATGTGAGTTGTTCATCTTGCCTTTGTTCTTACACGTGGGTATGAAGCCGATGCATTGGCTCTGAGTCAGCCGCTTTCCAAGCTCAAGATCATTCAGTAGTTCGAGGCACAGTACCTATCCCATGATGCTTTCTGACTAACCCTCAGATCTAGTTTGCTGAATCCAACAACAAAGGAACAGCCTAACATACCCTAAATGTCAATATGTGTATATATATATATATATATATATATATATATATATATATATATATATATATAAACATATACGTACAGTTAACCACGAGAAGAAAGTCTGGTAGAAGTAAAGGACAGTAAGACAAACCAAACAAGACCTCCAGTCATAACCGGTTTTCAAGAATCCGGAGGGGGATGGAGGGGAGGAAATGTAAGAACAAAGGTGAGATGAACAACTCACATGGAACGTTATGGTAAGAACATAACTTCTTTATGTGAAGTTGTTCAATCTCACCTTTTGTTCTTACACGTGGGTAGCATCCCAAGCACCCAAACCTTGGGTGGCTCACGGGAGTACATTTCTGAGAACAGTGGAACCAAAGGAAGCTCTGTCCCTGGAGGCCCTGTCTACTTTGTAATGAGTGATAAGCGTATGCGGTTTTGACCAAGTGGCGGCTGCACAATCGGTGTCCAAAGGCAAACGAGCTGCATGAGCTAGACATGTGGATACCACCCTAGTGGAATGAGCTTTCACCTTGTATTCTAAGGTCTGATTAGCTGAAGAGTATACAAACTTTATGCAATCTAATAACCATTTAGACAAGGTAACTTTAGACATGGATAGGCCTTTTTTGTTATCAGCGTAAGAGACAAAAAGCTGATCAGATTTTCTAAAATCCTTTGTTCTGTCCAAGTAAAATCTCAATTTTCTGTGGACATCAAGTTTATGTAGCATATACTCCATTTTATTAGAATGTCTGAAAAAAGTGGGCAACTCAATATAAGGGGGCCTAATAGAAAGAGCTTGAAGTTCAGAAACTCTATGAGCTGAAGTAATAGCCACCAAAAATAATGTTTGCCAAGGCATGAACTTCAAGGGGCAAGAGGATGCAGGCTCAAAGGGGGGAAGCATCAGCTGGGATAATATTAAATTTAGGTTCCATGGTGCAACTGGTTGTCTGATGGATGGCCTTAGGTAATGAGTCCCTTTCAGAAAGGCTTTACATAATCTGTGTGACATAAGATTAGATCCTTCAATCCCCAAGTGAAAATTAGATATAGCGGCCAACTGAACTCTAACAGTCGCCGCTGCAGCATTTTCCTGAAAAATCATTGTGAGAAATTCCAGAACCATATCAAGAGGGGCAACATAGGGATCAATATTGCGTTGAGAGACCCAGTAAACAACACGTTTCCATTTACTACTGTACAGTTTCCTAGTGGAGACTTTATGAGAGGAAACCAGAATATGTTCTACCTCGGAAGACAGATTTATATGACCTGGCTAGGTTGGGAAGTGGAGCAGCAAAGCTATCAGTTTGAGGGACTGAAGAGAGGGGTGAAGGACTCCTGATGAATGCGTCAGAAGGTCTGGCACTGGGTCCAGAAACCAAGGTTCTTCCAGTTGGTATTGATGAAGAAAAGGGAACCATATCTGCCAAGGCCAAAAAAGGGCTATCAGAATAACTGTCCTTCCTGAGCCCTTTGCTTTCAGCAAGAATCTGGGAATCAGTGGGGTTGGAGGAAAAGCATAAAGGAGACCCAAGGGCTAATCGTACACAAGTGAATCCCTGGGACTGTACCCCGGTGGAGGGTTCAGGGCAAAGTACTGCATTTGGCATTCATCGGAGATGCAAAAATGTTGCAACAAGGCTGGCCCCATCTGCAGAATATCATTTCTGCCACATTTTGTTTGAGGGACCACTAGTGGGTTAACAAAATCGCTCTGCTCAGTTTGTCCGCTATCACGTTGGATTTCCCCGGGATGTGCGTTGCTTATAGAAAGCACCCGGTGGACACAGCCCACTTCCAAATCCTCAAAGCTTCTCTACATAAGGGGTAAGATTTGGTTCCCCCCTGTTTTTTGATGTACCAGACCACTGGCATGTTGTCTGTCTGAATCGCAATCGTCCCCTGAGGTAGAGAGTCATGAAAATGCTGCAACACTAAAAGCACTGCTCTCAACTCCAGGACGTTGATGTGCAAATGACATTCCATCTCTGACCAGGTGACATGGGCAGTCTTTCCCTGAAAAAGCCCCCTCCACCCTATCAGGGAAGCATCCATGGTCACCATGGCTACTGGAGGGGGTAATATAAATGGTCGACCTAGTGTCACCTGGTGGCTGTTCAACCACCAGAGAAGGTATCTCTATCAAGCATCTGGCCACAGAATCTTGAATGATATCAGGAGCTGTTGGTAGGACCACTTGGTGAAAAACAACCAATGGAGTATCCGCTTGTGCATCCGGCCAAGAGGTACTGCTATGAGAGAAGCTGCCATTGTGCCTAAGAGTTTTAAAACCTGAGAGGCAGGTGTTTTCTTTTTTTGTAACAAGCATGACACCTGATTTCTTAGAGAGGTGACTCTTTCTAGAGGTAATTTGACCAGGGCAGTGGTGGTGTCTAGGTCTGCTCTGATAAATGAGATATGCTGTGATGGTAATAAAGCAGATTTTTCAAAATTTATGGTTATTCCTAACCAAGAACAGAGATTGATCGTATGATCCCTGGACTGAATGAGTTGATGCCTGGTGGTGGTGGAAAGGAGCCAGTCATCCAGATACGGAAACACCCGGAATCCTAGACACCTCAGGTGAGCCATAACTACTGCCATATATTTGGTGAACACTCTGAGGGCTGTAGTGAGACCAAAGGGCAGAGCTTGAAATTGGTAATGACTGGCCGGTGACCACTGGATGGTCTGGCCATTTTGATGTGGTAGTACGCATCCTTCAGATCTAAAGAGCACATCCAATCACCCATTCCCAGAAACAGTAGTATCAAATGAAGCATGACCATCTGGAACTTTTCCTTCTTTATGAATGTATTGAGTTTGCTGAGGTCTAAAATGGGCCTCCAGTCCCCTGTTTTCTTTGGAACTAAAAAGAATCTGGAGTAAGTTCTGGATCCTATCTTGTCTGCCGGGACTGGCTGGATCACTCTTTTTTCTAGCAGGTTTTGAATTTCTATGACTGCTTGATTCCTCAGACTGGGTAGAGCATCTGGAATTCTTTTTTGTGGGTAATGGGGGTTCTACAAAGGGAATGAGGTAACCTCTGGTAACTATGTTTTGTACCCAAGAATCTGAAGTAATTCCTAGCCAGGCATCTGGGTACAAAGCCAAGTGACCCCTGACTCCCTCCAGAGTAGGACAGTTGGGCCTCTTGTCAGGAGCGCTGATAGGGCTTGCTAGAAAACTGCTCCCTGTCACCCTAGTTTTGCAGACCCCCTCTGCCGCCAAAGCAGCATCTTCCATTATTGCCCCCTCCTCTGCCCCTGAAGGGGGGTTCACTATGTGTGTTATGGAAAGCTCCTTGGGACTTTCAGAACCACATTTTTCCACCTTTTTGCCCCTTGAGGTATGGTGTAGTAGGGGTGGAAAAACGGACTCCTACTGCAGTGAGGGTTTCCTTGACTTTAGGCCCAAACAATGAAGAGCCATCAAATGGGGTATTGACAAATTAAGACTTGAAGGCTTCCACAAAGGAGCACAAGAGTATCCAGGACTGTCTCCGCAGAGCAATCACTGAACCTGCTGCTCAACTCGATCCCTCGGCTGCATAGGAAATGAGCCACATGGATGAGTTTACGACAGAATTAAGGGAAGAAAGCTGAGCTGTAACCTTTTCCAAAATAGCTTCATCTGTGTTACCGTTTAGAGTATTTCTGAGTTCTTGAAGGAGATCTCGTTGAAGGCGAATAAAATGGGTCAAGTAGTTAAGCGATCTCATGGCAAATGTTGCAGAACTAAAAATGCATTTCCCGTATCTGTCCATCATCCTGTAATCCTTATTAGGAGGATGGACAGTAGAAGAAGTCTCTGACATTTCTTTCTTGGTGGCCGCTGCCACCACCATGGCATCAACAGGGACTCCTTTGGTGAGGAATGATTTCTCTTGAGGGGCAGTGATGAATTTATTGGGCCTCCGAGGGACTGGTTCCATGGTGTCAGGGGGGCTCCCATGCCCTTTGAGCAACCAGATCCATTAGTTCAAAGGGCGGAGTAACCCAGAAGGTGGAGGGCTGAGACCCAAAGGCCTTCAGGAACACCAATTCATCCTCAGTAGGGTGAATGGACTGCCAGTCACCCCTCTGCTTAAGTATTTCTAAGATGTCCGCAAAGGAGAAATCCTCCAAGGGGGACTGTGGGGACCCTTCCGATTTCTCTAAGTTGGTGCTGGATGTCAAGGATTCCTGAGGGGAATCCAAATGCCTCCTTTTGCAGAGTATCTTTCTGGGAACTTCATCAGTGGGGGCATCTGGTGAAGTTTCATTAGAGCAGGGTTCACCCAAAGGGGATACCTGAGGCACAGGGTCTTGTCGCTTAGTAGGTGCTTTAGATGAAGAGGCAGAACTCGATATCTTCAGGGAGGAAGAGGAGAGACCTGTGGTGTGGGTCTGAACAGACAACACCCTCCTCATGGCATCAAAGGCCCCTGAGTCTTGGCCCAAGGAGGCCACCAGTTCCAAGGAAGACTGAGGCCTCGCATGTGCTGAGGCTGAGGGCTCCGAACCTGGGGATGGAGCCAAGCTCACCTGCGCTGAAGCCCAGAGGGGAAGTGTCAGAACTGACGCGTTGGTTCGACTCTCCCTCCCGGAACCGACGAGAGTGTTGGATCCGAGACTCTTCGGATGGCACCGAAGATGTCAGGGTGGGTGGAACCCAAGTCACTGGAACAGGACTCAGCTCCATGGGTTCCACAACCATCAGATCTTCCGCCTCCGAAGGCCTGGGTAGGCTCAGAGGAGGAGTAGTCACAGACAATTGAGTGGGAACAGGGCTCAAACCCAGTTGGGATGAAGCTGAGAGCAGTTTAGCCAATGCCAAGTTCTCCAAGAGCCTCTTCACTACACGGTCCACATCAATATCCGACAGGGTCCTTGAAGAGCGGGTCGACGGGGCCGAAGAAGCTACAGACTTAGGTATTGGAGATTTTAAAGTCTCCTATACTGTCTCCAAAACCAAAGGTTGGCTCCGAATCATCGATTTGGCACATGGTTCAGAAGACCTAGGAACCAGTGACCGCTCCTTAACAGAGGTGCTCAGATCCGAAGGCTTAGGCTCCGAGGACACCCGAGATGACTTCGGCCCTTTCGAAGACTTGGAGGTCTGGTCAGACTTTTCCAAAGCTTCCTGAAACTCAGGTGTTAAGAGACCTCGATCAATCAGTTTCCTACGTCTCTCTAACAAAACTCTGCCACTAAAAGAGTGGCAGATGGAACAATCCTCCTGCAAATGAAGAGATCCCAAACAATAAACACAAGAAATGTGGTTATCTGTGATTGACATTTTTTGACCACAGTCACATCTTTTAAATCCGGACTTTTGCTTTTGGTCAGCCATCATGTCCAAGAGAAAGCACAATTATCAGATCCCTGATAATATCAAGTACAATAGTACAATCCAATAACAAAGAAGAGAAACACAGAGAAGGCACAATTATCAGATCCCTGATAAAATAAAGTACAACAGTACAATCCAATAACAATCTAATAACAATCTTGCCAAAAAGTGGGATGGGGGGGAAAATTGACCGATCCCTGTGCAACTATAGCAAAGGATGTAACCAATGGAAGAGAGGGCAAGGCCCAAGAGCAACTTGCTCCAATAAAACACACTAAACAGGGACAAAGCCCTAAATAAAGACAGTATAACAAGGGAATACTGGTAGAAAAACAGATAGATATTAATAAAAAGTAAACTTAGCTGTAAAATATACTTCTTAATAAACCTTCACTGGCCCGAGTACACTGAAGACTTGCGATCTATTGCAGCGGCAAACTAGAACTGAGGGTTAGTCAGAGAGCATCATGGGATAGGTACTGTGCCTCGAGCTACTGAAAGATCTTGAGCTTGGAAAGCGGCCGACTTGGAGCCGATGGATCGGCTCCGTACCCACGTGTAAGAACAAATGGCGACATTGAACAACTTCAAATAAATGTTAATCGAACTGTTATAAGTTAACACCTGCAACTTACAGAAAAATGTTTTGTGAGCATAGATGCAAGGCAGATGAAAGTTTATGTGATTATATTAATGGGTTAAGCACGTATAGGTGGATGATTGGTGTCAGGGCACCAATTTGAAAGGTGGCCAGATGTTCTGCTGATGGAACAAGCCCTTAATACTTTGTCTGAGGGCATGAAAATCTGGTTGGCAGAGCGGGAGTGTAACTCTGCAGATATGCTGGGGAGAAAATGGCATCTCTACTTAGCAAGCAGGGCATCACTGCACAAGAAAGGGATACCCAGTCCTGCACATGGATATAAGGGAAGCCATGGTGGGCAGCCTAAATTACCCTAACAGAGTCCACCAGTAACAGAGGAAGCCACTACTTCAGGTACACAGCCAGAATCAGGGGTTTGTTGTTTTAAATGTAACCAGAGGGGCCATGTGCCATATAAATGTTCACTGAAACAAGGTGGAAAACAAAAGGTGAAAGAGCCAGCAAGTGGGAATAACATTGTGCTAGTGGTAAGTTATCTAGAGACAACAGGGATATCAAATTAATCACTGGAGTTTGTATCCTATCTTAGTGGATGGAAGACAGGCCACTGATGAGAGAGACACAGACTCTGACATAACCATTGTGAAGCCTGCTGAGGCTAAAGGGAAGCAATAGTTGTTTGGGCAGTCAACTCCAATCAGAGCTTTAGGAGGGATCATATTCCAAATACCTTTGGCCAGGATTCACTTTGACTGGAAGGGGGAAAGGAAACAAGCAGGTAGCTGTGTTTGAAGATATTCCTGCAGATGTCTTGATAGGGAATTATTCTGATAATGTAGTACCTTGTGTGCATGCAGTTACATGCAGTCAGGCTTGAAGAGACAGGCATGTAGGTCTGGTAGGTGGGAGGCAAACCAGACAGACCTCACAGCTGAAATTGAGGGCTGGTGATGTGGCTATTTCATGGAGACAGCTACCCTGAAGCAGTAAGCCTGAAGTGAGCCACAGCTACTGGTAGGTACTGATGTTCCCATGGACAGGGTGACTGCAAGGACAGAGGTGCGTAATAGTACCCAGGCTAAGAGTTGAGGCACCACTATCAGAAGATACTAGGCTTCCTATGGAAGGGCAGCTGGGAGGGGTCGCAAAAGTAGAATTGAGACAAGATCCCAGCTTATAAAGCTTGATGGAGATAGCTAAGGAGACATCTAAAGCTCAAGGAAAAGGGGAGTCTGTATAAAGGAACAAAGGCTTACTGAACCGAGAGTGGACTCCTGATGGAGTGCTAGAGGGTGAGGTAATACAGCAGTTGGTAGTGCCCTGACCCTACCATCTGGAACTTCTAGCCATAGCCCATGACTTCTTTTGCAGGTCATATGAGTAAAAAGCATACTAAGAGATTTATTATGCAGAACATTTATTAGCCTGGGATGGCAAAAGATGTAACAGGGTAGTGCAGGACCTGTGAGCTGTGCCAAAAAGAAATCAAGGCAGGGACAAAGTCAAAGCTCCGTTGATGCATTAGCCTGTGACTGATGATCCCTTTCAGACAGTAGCTATGGATATCGTGGGTTCTCCGAGTACCCCAGTTTTCACAGGGAAGAAGTATATCCTGCTGATAGTAGATTATGCTACTAGAAACCCTGATGCGGTGGTGCTGTCCTCCATCAAGGCAGAAATGTTGGCAATTGCTTTGCTAGAGATTTTCAACATGGTAGGTTCCCAAGAGAAATACTAACTGCATACAGAGAGGTACCCAAGAAAGCCACAGGTTTTTCACCTTTGAGTTGCTGTATGGGCATAGAGTGAGGGGGCCTTTAGATTTGATTCATGATGAGTGGGAGGAGGGTGAGTGTGAGTACTACAAGGAGTCTGTTGGGGCATGTGTCCTAAACCTAAGAACAGGACTTATTGAGCTCATGGGCTTGGCCCAGGAGAACATGGCAGAAGCACATCAGCAGAATAGGGGTCCTAATGGAGAGATGAAAAGTCAGAAAGCATAGGAGAGTAGTAGCGCTAAAACTGAATTCATCTTCAAGTCTTGGTGAGTACCTTTGCGAGGTGGACCTTGTTTTTCAAAAAATCTCACCAAGGTGACACTGATATATAGACTGTATTTATATAATATATATCATGGACAGAATTAAGTCAAAAACAAAAAAAGCTAGCTGGGTGCGCAAGACCCAGGATAAAAAAGTGCCCAATCCTGGTAGGCGCACTAGTGCCAGGACTGGAAAAGAAAGACAGTGTAGAATCCTCAAAATATGAAAGCATTCCTACAATAGGGCCAGGCCAGGCCCAGGGGGAAGATGGCCCCCTTGTTGTAGAAGGAAGGAGCAGTCCACAAAAATCACAAAAATTGATTGTCCAAAGATTAGCCATAAAGACAAAAGAGTGGACTATTGAGGATAAGAAAGAAATTATGTATTGTTACTATTATGCAAAAAGCCCAGAATTTCCAGACACAAGATATACAAAACAATTATGAGAGAAATTAAAGGAAATAAATACACTTCAGCAGGAAAAACTGTCAGAAGCTTCAAATAAAAATGTGTGTCATTAATGCAACAGATTTTTTAAAAGTATATAGATCAAGAAACTTTGATGTGTTTGGGAAAATAAGCTTCTGAGGAAGTGCAAAAATATAAACAACAAAACCAAAAGATATTTTAAAAATCTAAAAAAGAAATATGAACATGGGAAAGAAAGAGGGTTTTGATATGGTGCAATATTTATGTAAAGGAGTAAGCCAAGTTAACTAATATAGAGAAGGCAGTCTCAAAGATATTCGAAGAAAAATACAGGTAAAGGCATTCAGATATGGAAAATTCCACAATAAAAAAAATAATATCACAAAGATGTAATGTGGAAAAGAAGATTAGTAAAGCAGAAGTTAAAAAATAGAAGTTGAAGTTATGGAGTGCCTGCGAAGTGAAGGCTTTAATGTAGAAGGTCTAACACAGACTTCATCACAGCATGATGGAGTGAGTTCCCAGAATAAGGAAAAGCAAGAAGATCAGGAGACATGTGAAGAAGAAATATGGACGGGGAAAGGAAAAGAGAATTAATATGGTGTAATATTTATGCAAATGAGAAAGCAAAACTAATATAAAAAGAGCAGCACCAAAGATATTTGAAGAAAAATATGGGCAAAGGAATCCGGATATGGAAAACTTTATAATGCAAAAAATAAGAAGACAAAGAGGAAAAGTAAAAAAGGAGATTAGTAATGGAGAAGTTAAAGAAAAAGAAACTGGGGTCATGGAGTACCTGCAAAGTAAAGGATTCAGCACCACAACAGGATTGAGCAATGGATATCCAAATTAAGGGGAAACTAGTGGAACAGGAAGCAATTGGTCAGGTGCCATATCAAGGTATTTTGGAGCCTTCCACAGGAAACCAGTATAAACATTCATTTGAAGCTAAACAGCAAGGAAAGGAACAGGAAACTGTGGAAACTCTGATGCACTTGATGTTGAGGAGTGATAGGCCAGTGGGTTCCCATATGACAGAGCAACAGATGACACAGGATGAAATTGAAGAGAATGTGCCACAGGAAGATGCTATAGAACTTTCTATGGAATGCACGCAGGAAACGGAAAACAAGGGATGGCCCCTCAGTATGGAAGGAAATGAGCTAAGAGAACAGTTGCTTGATTTAATGGACACGGATAGAGATATTAAGATCAATGAGAGAAATAGACTGCAGAAGGTCAATAAAACCCAAAAAGTAAGAAGTTTAATAAAACAAATGAATGCAGTAATTAGGACTGTTCCTAGAGATCCATGTAATATAACAGAAGTAAACAGGATATATTATTGTGCTGCTAAATTAATAACTAAACTAGTTCTACCACAAGATCACAGGGTAGTAAGGGAAAGGAAGGGGAGAAATCAAATACCATCATGGAAGTATTGAATAGAGAAAACTATAAAGCAATTAAGGCAAGAAGTGCCACTGTTAGAAGATTATAGAAAAGGGAATAGAGCAACAAAAATACTAAGAAAGACAGATGTGATTAAAGCAATGCACAGTATTAGAACAGACCAGGATCTATCATGCACTATCACAAATAAACTAAAAATTTCAGCATAGGTGGAAAAACTTAGAAGATACACAGATAAATATAAAGGAAACGTACAAAATAAGCAATTTATTGATGACTCAGAAAAGTTTTATAGAGAATTGGGAAATAAGGTAAAAGGAATTGCAAGACAGCCAACAAAAGAGGAAGTAGATACATTTTTGAGAAGTATCTATGAAAATACTGTGGAACATAACAAAGATGTTAAATAGATAAAAGAAGTAAAAGAAAGAATAAGAAGTTTAAAGGTACAGGATATGAAATGGTATGAAATAACAGCCAGAGAGATTGAAACAAAGTTAAGAAAAGCATCTGACTGAAAATCCCAGGCCCAGATGCAGTACCTAACTTTTGTTTAAAAGTATTAACATCTTTGCACAAGGATTTAGCCATGAGTAAAAGAACTATTTATATGCACACCCCAAACAGACACCACACTGGCTAACAACAGGCAAGACAATGCTCTTACTTAAGAGTAAACCTGCAAGCTACCCCAAAAATTATAGACTAATAACTTGTCTTCCGACGACGTATAAACTATCCATGGGTATTGACGCCAACAGAGTTTATAGTAATTTAGAAGAAAACTCAATTATGGCATTAGAACAAAAGGGCAATAAAAGAAAGTCATATGGAACAAAGGATCATTTGTTGTTAAAGTTACATTGGAGAACTGTAAAAGGTGAAGAATCGAAGTATGACATGGATTGACTACAAAAAAGCATTTAATAGTATCCCACATTCATGGATAAAAGAGTGCTAAAAATGTATAAGATACACCCTACACTGATTAACTGCATTACAGTAACCATAAAACAATGGCAGACCACTTTGCAATTAAGCGATGATAAAGTACAGATTATTATCCCATGGATAAAAATTCAAGGGGGGATATTCCAGGATGTGTCCCTTGTCACCGTTGCTGTTCTGCCTTGCAATTAATCCACTAAGCTGTTTATATAACAACTTAGGCCATGGCTACAATTTGGCTCTTAGAAAACAACAAAGTCTAATGACTTCTCATCTTCTCTTTGTTTATGATTTAAAACTGTATAGCTCATCAGATAAGGAACTTAAAGCACAGCTGCAGGTTGTCAAAACTTTTTCAGATGATATTAGAATGTCATTTGGTCTTGATAAATGTGCAAAAGCAACCTTTAAAGCAGGAAATCTGCAGCACCAGTAAGACATCACTTTGGGACAAGAATGTGATATGAAGGAACTTGACCAAGAGGGAGTGTATAAATACTTGTGAATTGATAAAGGATCACCAATAAAACATGAACAAATGCAAATAAAACTCAGGAATACTTTAGAAGACTTAAATTAATCCTGAAAACAGCACTGACATCTAGGAACAAGATCCAACTTATAAATCAATTTGCTCTTCCTGTCCTAACATACAGTTTTGGAGTGACTGACTGGCCCCAAAAAGTGCTGGATAGATTAGATATTAAAACAAGAAGGATGCTTCATGCTCACGAAATGATTTATAAAAATCAGTGTATACCAAGATTATATATTAGCCATTCCAAAGGAGGGATGGGCCTCCTTGAAATTGATTGCATGTATAGATCTGCAATCCCGGGACTCTACACATATCTACTGACCTCCCAAGATCCAAATGTAGTGAAAGTTTTGAAACATGAAGATACTAAATCTAAGATGGCTTCTCTGCTTAATTTAGCAGAAGCATATTGACATCAAACAGGAATAGAAATCAAACCAGTAGCAAATAAAAACAGGCAGCAACTGAATGTGCTAAAAAACAAAAGAAAGAATATAAGGTGAAGGACCAGGTGAGAAAGCAAGAAATGTGGAAAAAACATATAGTATGAAGTATAGCAAGTTTCTGGAAGAGACTCATGTTGATCAATAATAATTGTAGGAATGGTTAAGGAGAGGTGAATTCAAACCAAGAAATAAAAGGTTAAAATTGGCAGCCCAAGATAGTGGGCTATGTACACGCTGGTTTACAAAGTCCATTGAACATGTAGGAGAAACAGACAAATGTAGGTTTTGTAAAACTGAATTGAAAACACACACCTTGTTGCTGTTTGCGACACACTAATGGCAGAAGGACTGTATACTGAAAGCCATAATAATGTGGTGAGACTGTTGCATTGGGGATTGTGCAAATATTATGGTATCGAAGTGGCTGAAAAACACTGGAAACATGAGCCTCAAAGCATCATAGAAAATGATGAAGTTTATATCACATGGGATCACCCATTACCAACAGTTCAAAAGATAGATTCTAGAAAACCAGATATAGTGGTCCAAGAAAAGAAGACAAAAGTAACATTGATCATTGAAATCGTCTCACCCATTGACTACAGTGTCTTGCGTACAGAGAGGCACAAAGTCATAAAATACCAGGATCTTTAGGCAGAAATGAGAGCAGTGTGGAAGAAAGATACCCAGGCAGTTCCGATAGCAGTAGGAGCAATGGGTCTTATAAAAAAGAATTTACAATCAAATTTAGATATGTTACCAATCCATATAACCCCATATGAATTGCAGGAGGAGTCATTACTGGGAACATTGTGGGTGCTGCAAAAATCACTTTTGGCTCCCATCAAAGATTGAAACAATACTACTTTCATGAACTTTATATCATACGTTGACTTAAGAATGGGGTCCATTCCTGTTATGGTATTAGAAACCCAAAAGAGTTGGAGAAATTAGAAAAGACAGAAAAAGGTCAGGTATAACAAGATTGCACGAGCCAGAGATTATGCTGTTGGACAGCAGGTTATGGTGCTCATTCCTGTCAGACACAATAAGCTGCAGACAGCTTGGGAAGGACCCTTTGAAGTGATAAGGAAAGTCAGTGATGGTAATTACATGGTGAACCTGTTAGGTAAGAAGCAGAGGTACAAATTTGTATCATGTTTGTATGATGAAGTCTCACTATGAAAGGGAGTCCCTAGTGCTGAGTATTTGTAGTAGATGGCAGGCGGTCTCTGAGGGGCCTCTGGTGTCTGATCTCCACAGTTAGGCTCAGACTGACACCTCTGTGGAAGGGGTAGCAATATCCCAGCTGCCATCCCCAATCCAAGTTTGAGAAATCTGAGCAGTGTCACAGGGGTTTGTGGGCATGTTGACTGGGAAACCTGGGTGCACCCAGCTATGCAGCACCATGTGGATACAGGACCCCAAATGCCTATCAAGCAGACCCCCTTATAGGGTGACTGAGTGAGTCAGACTCTGACAGAGGAGATATAGGAAATGTTGGAATGGATGGTAATCCAGGCATCCAGCAGTCGCAAGGCTTCCACAGTGATGCGGGTACCAAAGAAAGATGGTAGCATAAGCTTCTGTGTGGACTACAGAAAACTAAGCAGTCACACAGGGTCATAAGCTTACCCCATGCTTAGGTCAGACAAAGCCTTAAAGCAGCTTGATGGGGCTAAGTATCTGACCATGAGCTACTGGCAGGTGCTGTTGACTTCCATCACTAGAGAAAGGTCAGCCTTTGTGACTCTTTTCAGTTCATACAAGTTCACAAAAATGGCTTTTGTGATTAAAATGCCACAGCAACCTTCCAGAGGTTGGTAGATCACATCCTAGGAGGAGGAAGTGATTATGCCCTTGCTTACTTGGATGATGTTGCCGTCTACAGCCATTCCTGGTAAGAGCACCTTCAGCATGTCAGGGAGGTCCTGGCTAGACTAAAAAGGGCAGGGTTGACCATTAAGCCCAGTGTCAGGTGGACATGGCAGACGTCTCTTACCTGGGACATAGGGTGGGGAGTGATAAGATTAGAAATAAACCAAACTGTAAACTGTATTTTTAGCCTTCTTCAGTGCAAAAAGAGAAAATGTAGTGTTAACAGCACATCCTGGTAATTGCTTTTATATCCCATCATTTAAAGGTGTATATACACCAAAAAAACCTCTATACACCTATTTGAAAATCCAATGATTAGACTATAAACTTATCTTTTTCTAAAAAGAATACAGTCAGTCTTAACAAATATGCAAATGCATGAAATCATAAGCTGACAAAAACTATTCCATTTCATTTAAGCCAGGTTTGAATAGAGCTCCTAACCTGGTGATCCATGAGGATTCCATATTGTTTAATCTGTCATGCCAGCCTGCTTAAATGAAATGGAATAGTAGAAGGCTAAAAATACAGCCGAAACCAGTTTGCAATATATGGATTTAATTTTGGCACTAATAAAGAACATTTCGGCTCTTTTCCCCTTTGTGCTGGTTCGTTTTTGGTTTATTTGTGACTTTTGGTTTGAACCGTGCACTAGGTCCACCTTGCGTGCAATTTGGCTTGGAGTGATAAGATTAGGCCAGAACCTGCTAAAGTGGAAGCTAATCAGGCGTGAACTGCCCTGTTACCCAAAGGCAGGTGAAGGCATTCTTGGGGACAGCGGGGTACTATAGAAAGTTTGTTCCCAATTGTAGTACAATTGCTGCTCCCTTCACAGACCTGACAAGGAAAAACAGGCCAGAAAAGGTAGTGTGGACCCCAGCCTGTGGGAATGCATTCCAAAAGCTTAAAGGTGCTTTGGGAAGGCTCTTGTGTTAGCCAGTCCAGATTACAGCAAATAATTTCTAGTGTGGGTGGATGTTTCAAATTATGGGGTGGTGGCTGTACTCAGCCAGGTTTCTTCAGATGAAGAAGAGCACCCTGTTGTATATCTCAGCTTTAGAATCCAACCCAGGCAGGAATGTTGGGCAGCTGTAGAAGGAGAATGTCTAGTCATAGAATGGGTGCTGATGACATTTCAGCCTTGTCTGTGTGAAGGGAAATTTACTTTGGTTACACACCACAATCCTTTAACATGGCTACAGAATCAGCCAGAAATGCCAAGTTATTAAGGTGGAGCCTAGAGTTTCATGCATTTGGCATGATAGTACAGCCTAGTAGTGGGGTTAGCAATGCAAGGGGAGTCTCAAGACTTGGTATAGGTTAATGTGTTCCCAGACAGGTCCACTTCTCTCAAGCAAAGTTTATCCAGGGTCACTTGAAAAACTAGCTTGAGTCTTCAAAGTGTGTGTGTGGGGGAGTGAGATGTGACAATGTGAAGTACTGCAACCAGTGCCAGAGAGAATAGGGCATTGCATGTATAACATATGCCAGTATAGTTAGCTGTAGTTTTATAAATATTTTTTTTGTCATTTGACTAACAACACTGTCTTGTACAGATGCTCGTGTTAAAAATGTATCAACAGTGTTATTATATCTGATTAAA
Source organism: Protopterus annectens (assembly GCF_019279795.1). Lineage (NCBI taxonomy): Eukaryota > Metazoa > Chordata > Ceratodontiformes > Protopteridae > Protopterus > Protopterus annectens. Next base: position 294,893,922 of record NC_056749.1, on the reverse strand, counting down.
TGTTTTTGCTTAAAGAAAGAATGCTAGAAGGAAAAAGTAGAAGTTTTTGAAAATGTCCTACAATTCTCAAATACTGCAACAGATCTTAGCAAAGCTCTGTGTGTGCAATGTACCACAGTCAGGTGATCAACTGTGATGTCATTCCATAAGCAGCACTGAGACGATTGAACTCACACAGCAGCTTTTTTTGTTTTCTTTTCTCTGGAACCTGATGTGATTGCCCGTGCCCTGGCCCAGCAATCAAGGAGCCTCAATCCTCACCACTAACACCAGAGAGGGCATCTCATATATAAGGAAAAGATAACAAATACACACAGTAAAGTGCAATTTCCCTTAAGAACACACAGAGATCACAGTTAGTCTGGGGCTGGTTGCTCCTTTGCTCTCCAGGTCCCCAATAAGACTCCCCACTGACACAGCTATAGGGTCCAGATCTCAGCATTGTAGGCAAGCTAAAACCTCTAGCACCCTCTCTGTCCAACCAGTGCTTCATGTCCCTGCCCAAGTAGCTGACACACATACACACACACACACACACACACACACACACACACACACACATGCATTTTGAGAATAGTTTATGCAACCACACAGACACTCCTGTGGAAGGCTGGCACAGTTTCTCCAGCTATGCCCCTTTCTCCCAGACTATATGAAAGTTCCACTTGCTACCACCCTGTAATATTTATCAGCTACTCAAAGGCCCTTAAAAGGTTGTCCAATTACTACTGTGCAATATTATTAGCCAACTGGTAGTTGTGACTAAACAGTCAAGGCTTATTTAGAGTGACTTGGACAGTAAACTCTATAAATATGCAATGTACTCTAGAGATTAAATTATCTCTACACATAGCAGCCACAGTTGAAAGGTTTTAAAATATTTAATAAATAATTAAAACCACAAGATAATACTTTCTACTACACAGTGCTAGTCAAGAGTTCAGAGATCACACAGAAATACTTAAAATATTTCAGTAGTACAGTTCTGACATCACAGAAAAACACAGTCTAATCTTTCCAGTTCCTAGCTATTTCTAAAAGAAAACACAAGTTACAGATAACTTACATATGAACAATACAGTGCTGTGAGTTGAATGTTCACAACAAAAATGCTTAATAATCTCTGGTTCTCTCTGTTTAAATTGAAATTGCAGTTCTGATAAACATTACATCATTCTTCACCCTTCCTAGGGTTCCCAGGTTGACAGAAACTGCATTTACATTCTTTTACACCTAGGCAGAAACCAGAGCAATAAAAGACATTTATGCATGCAAATTCTGGTCATTAACTTTAGTCTTAAAACAATAGGCAGGAATCCTTCATCTAGCCCGGCTGGAGCTGAATTGTAAACATCAAAGACAGTCATGAAATGCTTGACTTAGCTTTCTTACAGTAGAGTGCACTGTTGTCACATTTATTTTTAGTTCCACATGTAACCATATTTTTTTTACATTTAAGACAACAAGCCTGTGTCTTACATTGATATTTACAAATTATAGAATTATCTATAAAATTCTCTCTGGCTAGGCTGGCAGCCTTCACACCTGATATAAAAGATATATGTCAATTATCACAGTAGTAGTAGTGGTTCAGCTCAGTTAGTTGGAAGCTCATCACCTTGCCTTGTGGAAGTAAGCATCTTATCTTGTCTTGCTATATTAAATTAGCTGAGATGTAATATAAAAACCTGTGTCTGGTGCACTTGGGCAGGCACATGATCGATCATATGGTACAATATGAAGACATACCAATGTCTCACTATGGACATTATATATGATGCTGCAGTTGTTTGTCTGCAACCAGATTGGCTGACATGCAGAAAAGGCATATGAGATCAGCTCCTAAATGACTGAATTGGCTAGTTGCTTAGAATTTTTTTTCACAGCAATATATGCCAATGAGAATACAGCAATTAAAGCACGTCTGACTTGCATTGATATTCCATTTGTCATTATAAAATATACAGCATTAATCAGATGAATGGTTGTAAATGTATTCACCATCAGCAGTCATTATGGCTCACTGTCAATCACCCATGGCAAAAGCTTCTCTTGATAATGTATCTAAACAGTTAATCCCTCAGTAACTGCACTGCATTATGCATCATGCATACAAGTACCAGTGTATGCTGCAGACACATTGCTGGCAGATTGCATTCCTTCTCTGTGTAACAAAAATTATTTTAGGATTGAAGATGACTTTTTTGGTTGTGTATACCATTTTTCCACTTCTGTGAAATGTGGCCATGTCTCTTTCCATATTCTTACTTAACTTTGCCTGTAGACAAAGGACAATTCCTTTGCTTCTAATGTAGTCTATTGTTTGTAGTCATATATAATCCATAAGCCTTTCATTAATGCATAGGTACTTAGATAAGTTTTCCATTTTATTAAATATCCCATATTTGGATATTCCATGTGGGTGCATACTGCAGAGCTGTGCCATGCAGTAAAAATATGTGTGGTTCAATGGAGAATTAAATCACACATCACAACTTTAACTGTATCTTGAGTTTCTTGTCACTCACCCACCTTAATTACACATTTATATGGCATGTCACAGCAAGAGAGCCCATGTAGCATGTGGAGAGACATTGGATCAGTAAGAGCATCAACAAAGCAGAGTCTCAGTAATAACATTTTCAGCATCACAGTCTCAAGGATGGTGGTTCACTCCTGATCTTAGCTTCTTTATGTGTGGAGTTTCCATGCTCTTCCTCTTTCTATTTATGTTTTCATCTACCTTTGAAAATAATTTGGATCATAAGTTAAAGTAAACCCATTTTGCTCAGGCAAACAAATGTCCATTCTTTCCTTGTATTTTAAAACATCACTCCTAGGAATAGCTTCCGTCTTAGGTCTAACTAGATTACCCAGGTCAGAATAATATCCTCTTTTGATGATCCTGGCAGTGAAACTTTCTGTGTCTTTGATTCTAAGTTCCATTCTCACTACAAGTCCTCCTAAGTATCATGGACTGAGAGTTAAGAACATTTTAGTTATATGTATAGGGTGTCAACTATCAATACGTAACAAAGAATTTATATAGAACGGTTTCCAAAATAAAGTTGATTGATAGTTCCATACATCTGCTTAGTTACCAACACATGCAAGAAATCCATTATAAAAGATCATGTTTGACAGTGAGTTTTATACCAAACTCATTTTAATCAAACAATCATAGGTTCATAGGTGTGTACTAGGCTAATTGTCTTGGAGCCTTTACAAGCCTAGCCCATATAATTACCCTGGCATCATGCTACCCAACCTTTTTTCCTAGTACCTCTGTCAAGTAGAGCCACTGGAGTGATCCCCAGGGTGAATTTTCTATTTCCCATCCACTCATCAAGATTTCTCTTGAAGAGGGCCAGTGAGGTGCTCGGCTTGACATGTATGGGAAGTCTATTTCATAGCATGAGCAGTCTCTGGGTTATGAACCTGTCCCTCCAGCATGTTCTGTTGATTGTGGTAATGAGGTTGAGGTCTCTGGAGCATGTTGTTCAGAGGGATTGGGATTTCTCAAGATGTAGCATTTCTACCAGAGCTGGGTCAGACATGGCTTGGTAGATCAAGCAGAGATCCCCTCTAAGTAGGCAATATGAGACAGAGAATAGGTTTTTTGAGTCTGTCCATATAGGACAAGTGTTTAAGTCCTAGGCTCATCTTTGTGAGGTATTTTTGCGGCCGCTCCAGTTGCTGCAGGTGTTTGGTGAAGTACATGCCAAAGGGGGCATTTTACTCAATCATTGGCCTAATGAGGGAAGAGTAGAGGGAGACAATGTCCTCTTTTTTCCTGGATGCAAAACCCTTAGTAATGAGATGTGCCACATAGAAGGACTTTCTGACCACAGTGGCAATGTTGTGGTATAAACAGAGGTTGCTGTCAACCTGTGTTCCCAGATCTCTTATAACGCCTTCTGTGTTTAGTGGACTACCATCAATGTGGTAATTTAAGGGAACTGGGTTTTTCACAAGGGAGATGACAACATATGCTTTGGCATTGCTCTTAAGGCCATAGTTCTGACACCAGTCATTGGTGTCATTGAGGCCTTTCTGTAGGATGTCAACATTTATTTATTTTATTTATTTATTTATTGACATTTGTTAACTGGGTTTGTCCAGCTGGGTTTGTGGCCCATTTTCAGTGGAGAACCGAGGAGAAAAGTTCCAGTAGTACATTTTTAAACAAGTACAATTTTAAACAATATTGATATAATAGCAGTTATAGCAAAAAGATTCACATATGTTGGGTTACATGCATAAAGTTAAAGTTGCATTAAAAAGAAGTTTAGTAACATAATTTTACATTGATATAGTTCAATAGGTCAACAATAACATTTTTTTGTTTGTATAAAATTATGCAAATGCATAGTAGACACATTGGAAAAAGAGGTGTAATGAGGTACTAAGTATGGACCTTTTGAGGGTACATAAATGGAAGGAAGACTAAGTGGGGTCATGGCAAGGATAGGTCCTGGAATTGAGAAAATAAACTTTTAATTCATTTTTAAAGTGTGAGGTGTGGGAGATTGAACGTAAGTCAAGGGGACATTTGTTCGAAGCATGGGCAAGGGAGTGTTTGTACAGCAGTTTGCCTACTGATCTTTTTGGGTGGTAGACATCAAGTAACTGGTGGTTAGAAGTACAGAGGGTCTAGGATGGGATGTAGAAGAAGACTAAGGAAGATAGAGATGGACAGAAGGAGGTTTTATAAAGAATAGCGTGTAGCATATGAAATTGATAAGACAGCAGAAATTGGGAAAGTTCAAGCCATTGAAGAGAGATTAAAGAAATGCAGTGGTGTGAGTTGTATGGGGAGTTAGTAATGAATCTGGCTATTTTATGGTAAGTCTGTTGGAGTTTGTTTAGAGTGGAGGCCTGGATATTGGTAAGAACTGGGGCAGCGTATAAGAGAGAGGGGAGGAGGAATGCCTGGCCCAGGGTAAGTCTAGATTCAGGGGTTAGGAATTTTTTTTCCGATATAGCAGACCTAGTTTGTAGTTTGTTTGTTTTTTATACACTAGAGTATGTGTAGGTTGAACTCTAGTTCGTCATCGATAATGATCCCTAGGAGTTTTGTGTGGGTGTCAGGTTGGCTAGCTGTATTGTTAGATGATGTAATAAAAAAGGGGATTTTGTGATGAGAAAGAGAACGGGGAAGGAAAAGTAGGAGTTTGGTCTTTTTTGGGATTTAGGATCAGTAGGTTGTGAGAAAGCCATTGTTCAGTGGATAGTAGGGCTTGTTGGGTCAGGGAGTGTAGTTCAGGAATGTTATTTGAGATTGATATAAATGTAGAGTCATTGGCATACTGAATAAGGGAGGATTTTTTGCGTGAGGTGTAAAGATCATTGGTGAAGATGTTAAACAAAAGGGGTCCCAAGATGGAGCCTTGGGGAACACCAGTGGAGATGCAAAGGAAAGGTGAGGAGGATGAGAGCCATTTGAGAGATTGTTCCCTGCCAGATAGGTAACTATTAAACCAGGCAAGTGCGGTGGTGGACAGGTGGAGATTTGCGAGTTTGGCTAGGAGTAGAGGATGAGAGACAGTACTGAAGGCTTTGGAGAGATCTAGGAAGAGACAGGAAATGAGTTTATTGTTGTCTAGGGCCTCTGTAATGATATGAGTGAAGGAGAGGAGGGCAGTGGTGGTGCTCTGGTGAGGACAAAATCCACGCTGGGTAGGGGAAAGTAAGTGGTGCGTGAGGAGGTGATTGAGAACCTGCGAGTGAATACATTTTTCTAATATCTTGGAGCGGGGGGACAGAATGGCAATGGGATGGTAGTTTGAGGGCTCAGTGGAGTTTTCACCTTTATGAAGAGGGATAGCAAAGAAAGATTTCCCAAGGGTGGAGACAGTTGATTCCAGAATAGATTGATTAATTAGTATACATATAGGATAGGCAATTGAGTCAGCAGCAAGTTTGAGGAATGTAGGAGATAGATTGTCAGTGGAAGGAGAGCAAGGTTTTAGCTTGAGTAGTACAGATTTGATCACATCACTTGGGGAGTTAATAATAGCTCCCAACTTGCAATCATCTGTGAACTTTGTCAGCCAGAGTCCCCCCGTGCTGGCCTGGATTTCAGAGAAGTAGATACCAAACAGGAGGGGACCCAGGACCGAACCCTGTGGGACTCCACTCATGACTGGTCGGCAGTCTGACTTGGAGTCAGCTACTTTCACACTGTGGGTTCTATATGTGAGCCAGTTTGCAACCCACCTAGTGATATAGAGGTTGATGCCTAGCTTAGTGAGTTCTTTTATGATTCCTGAGTGGGGAATGGCATCAAAGGCCTTGGCCAGATCAAGGTAGACTGTATAAACCACCTTGCCTTCATCCATAGCTCTGCTGACCAACTCAAAGAAGTCGACCAAGTTGAGCAAGCATGATCTACCCTTCACAAAACCAAACTGTGTTGGATCCAGAATTTGGAGATTCCCTATATCATTATTTATTAAGTACATGATGATGCACTCCATATCTTTGCATATCAGACTCATCAGGCTAATTGGGCAATAATTCCTGGGGTCTGTAGTTGTTCCTCCTTTGTGGAGAGGGATGACTGTCGCAGTGCGCCATTTGATAGGGACAAAACCTGAGGTGAGGCTGTGATTGAACAGGGCACAAAAGTGAGGTGCTAGTTCACTCTGTAGCTCATGTAGCACACAGGCAGGAATATTGTCAGGTCCCATAGAAGCTGTATTCTTGGCCTTGGACAGTGCTGTTTTAACCTGTGCAGCAGTACTACTGGGTGCCTGGCAATCTACTGGTATTGTGATTGGTCCTTTGTGGGGGGGTAACGTTAGCACTGAATCTGCCGGCCAGCATATTGGCAATATCTGTTGGCTCAGTATAGGTGGTACGATTGTGCAGTAGTTCAGAGCAAATCTGGGTATTGCTGTGGAGATTTCATGTTGCAATTAAACATTTGCATCCTGAAACACCTCATGTTGCACCTAATGATCAAGTGGACCACTTTCCCTAATTGTTCTATACTGCAGTACTAGGGAGGTTAGTATATTTCCAAAATACTTCTTCCTGTAGGGAGGCTAGTTACATTCTGAACAATCAAAAGTTGCACCAAGGCCACTGGTACTATGCCATCTATTTTATTTGCTCATGTCATGTTTTCCAAATCAGTATTTATAATACATAAATCACTGCCTAGTTCAAACTCAGTATATGACATACAGACTGTGAGATCATTCACCCATACCTGGATTTTAGATCTTTTTACCCAGTTAGTCACTGATTGAATTTCTGATTCTGTACTGTTGTAACTTAACTGAGAAATAATTCTTTCCTTCACATAACTTGGTGACCCACCCTCTCCCTTCACATAACTTGGTGACCCACCCTCTCCCTTCACATAACTTGGTGACCCACCCTCTCCTTCACATAACTTGGTGACCCACCCTCCCTTCACATAACTTGGTGACCCACCCTCTCCCTTCACATAACTTGGTGACCCACCCTCTCCCTTCACATAACTTGGTGACCCACCCTCTCCCTTCACATAACTTGGTGACCCACCCTCTCCCTTCTTTTAAGATATAAAAACCAAACAACCAGTCGGACCGAACAATGAAGGAAACTACCAGCAACTAGCAAAAAACACAGTTTAATATCACTTTCTTCTCAAATGACTTCTTCAGAATGAAATAAAATGCACACAACAGCATCCCCTTATATATCAAATCAAAATAATTACCTAATAAAACAATCAATTATTTAAAGTGCACTAGCAAAAAGAATGCAGTCATTTAAAGGCACACATCTAATAACATAACATAGACAGTTCATTTTAAAATCTTCAGTCTTCTATTTTTCAGAAAACATTTAATATTCACTGAGTCATTAATACCAGTTTTTTTGTGATCCCCTAACCTGAGCTGCCACATAGTTTCTCTTTGTTCCAGGTGGTCCTTATAGGACTCCCCCTTATATTTCTAACTACATGTTCCAAAACAGAACCTTTTTAAAACCACTACATGTAATGGAATGTTTAAATAGAGAATCATTGATATTCTTAGAACTAATACAATAATAGTGATCTTTAATTCTTTTAAAAGTGTTATTAAATTGTATTTTTTGCTAGTTGCCGGTGATTTCCTTCATTGTTCGGTCAGACTGGTGGTTTGTTTTTTATAAGTTTTTGCTGCTGCTTCATCCTTGGGACTATTTTTCCTAGTTGATGTGTCATTCCTATGGATGGCTGACCTGAACGAGGACCCACTTTTGGAGATGTCTGTTCATCCTACACATGGTACATCTGATTTTCAAGATACCAACCTGCTTTACATGTTGGTGTGCACTATGAAAGACATGCAAAAGACTCTTGAAACTTTGATGGCAAGCAATAATAGAATGACCGGTTTAAGTAAACTGTCTTCACTTAGTTCAGAAGATGAAAGTGTGGAGACTGTAATTGATAAGACTGTTTCAGTATTTCATTATGAGAATAACAACATTGCATTTAGTGACATTACTGCAGTCTTAAACTGTGATTCAGACCCATTTGGTGCCTACAATTTAGCTTTAACCACTACTATGTTTAATGGCAGAAATGTAGAGGTGGAAAAAGAGGCTAAAAGACTTTTATCTTTGTTGGAAAATCTACTAAAAAAGTACAGAGTTTTGGTTGTTGAGACTAAGTACTTTGATAAATGCATACAAGTGGAAGTAGTACCTAAGGTTCTGCATTTTTTAAATGCCCTAATGGTGTACTTCCAACTGAGTCCTTCTTTTCTGAATTGGTGTCATTTTTTTCTAAAACAGGGCATGACTTCTTAAAATTGCTTGTTGGTCGCAATAAGAAACGAATTGAGGAGGTACGCAATGATATTATTAAAACAGAAGCTTCTTTGCAGAAGCTTATAAGAAATATACCCCGTTTAAACAAAGGGTACTTACGTATTATCGCAACCAGATTTTTGCGATCATAAAGGTTGCTTCCCGATAGTGAAATGTGTCTGGTAAGATTTTAAAAATGGGACACGATGTGTTTTCTTTGACAAGGAAGGGTCTTTTATGCAGGGTTATGAATACAAATTAGAAAAATAGTGAACTGTCTATGCATGCACTTCCCTGGCGGCAGCTTGTCATTGCATCTTCCTGGTTACTGAAATCACTTCATGATTACACGTAGTAAGAGCACTTTCCCAAAACATCTCATTGCCGGACAATGCTCTCTTCTTCCTGTACTTTGTGGCTGTTAGCAACCGTTTTTTTTTTTTTTTTTAATTTTGACCTGAAGATGTCTTTACAAATAGTACTCCCCCCCCAAAAAAAAAAGTGACCAAAACCATCATTACAGGGTCTGCCTTTGCCTTCTCTGAAGGCTGCTTCCTTCCACACTGACAAAATAATCCGTTCGTCAGAACAACAGTAGGCATTCTAATTCAAGCGTGCGTGTGTGTAAGGCACTCTGAAAACACAAAGCGGGTTTCCTCAAATGTTTGTCTTCCCCTTCACACAGACCCTGTAACGGAAAGCTAGTCCACAACAAATAAAACAGACACTAAATACCACCTTACAGTGGTTTGTGGCCTCGTTTGTACAGAAGTATTGTAAATTCGCAACCGCGAAAATCTGGTTGCGATAATACGTAAGTACCAAACAAAGATTACTCTGCTTTGCTTTTTTCTATGGAAGAATTTGAGCAGGGTTTAATACAGAGAAAGCTAAAGAAGTTATAATGGGACATGGATGCATACTCCAACAATACTGCTTTTTCCCATTTCTCTGATGTTAAAAAGGCTATTGGCCCCTTTAAGACACAGAACCAACTTAGGGGTTGCTACAGAAACCAAGGAGCTTCTGGTCTTCTTCCTACTTCCTTTAGTGATGTTATTAACTGGGTGGTGATGTCACTTCCTGTTTGACTTTGAATTCTGACTGTTCCACAAGTGAATCGGCTTGCTGGTGGTGTTCCTGCTGAGAATGTATTAGATATGAATGACATGTCTGATACTTCTGGTGATGAGCAGGATGAAATTAATGGTTCTGGTCAGATTCCAGTTAATGCACGGTGAGTTCCTTTAGAGAAGAGACCTGTTTTATGTCAGAACGAGACGGGCGATGTGTCAACATGAAAGACTTCCACAAGGAACAAGAAAAAGTAACTGCTTTTACTGAACATTCTAATACTGACTTTTTGAATGAAAAAAATGTATAACTTGTCTTGTTATTCATTCAATTCTGATCGGTTATTTGTTTTTGGGCTTGGTTTTAACTTTGTGCCTAGCAAAAGGATGAATCTAAGATACACATTGTCGGATTTAAAAATGTTTTGTCGTAAACTAAATTTAAGTTATATTACCGCATCCAAAAAATCAATGACTTCTGTTCCAAACGAATATCTGTTTAATTCCACAGCATGTAGAATAATAGAGAAGCACAATAAAAAACCCAACAATGAAAGTCAAATAATCCAGAAAAAATATCTTCTCCTAGCGCCTCGGCCGTAACAGCCTTTACAGAGTAAATTTAAGTTATGTTTTTTATAGTATGGAGTTTAATAAATGTCTGTTTGCCAAACCAAGTACCATTACACCCCCCCTTAACTAACACCATACGTGTTTTTGAAAATCGTTGCACTGAAGACATCAGACAACTTGTTCATACTAAGGTAGATTATAAATTTTATAATCTTACTAGAGCTCAAACAATAGCCTTAAAGGAACTGAGGTTTTTAAGCCACCTTCGGTTTATGAAAGCTAAGGGTGGGGGGCTGGTTATTCTTGAACAAGATAAATATGTCAACTCTATAGAAAACATAGAAATCACAAAGCAGGCTGGTGTTACAAGAAACAAGGATAAAATGTATTCGTAAGCGCTTTCGTTACAGATTACAGTTGGTTTCTTCAGAAAAAAAAGTTTCTGAAGAAGTCAACTGTAATCTGTGACGAAAGCACTTAAGAATACATTTTATCCTTGTTTCTTTTAACACCAGCCTGCTTTGTGATTTCTCAGTCTATGGAAAACATGCTAAGTATTAAGACTGAATATCCATTGGTTAGTCAACAACTGTTTTTAAGGCATATCACAGTATACATTCTATTTTATATGATCTGTGGGTCAATTGGTATATTAATAATGACATGTATGATTTTATGTTAGTTGAACATCCACTTTTGGGGACCATGTTTTGTATCCCCAAAATTCACAAAAATCTTGAAAAACTTCCATTTAGACCCATAGTATCTTCACCTAATTCAGTCGCAGAAGATATTCCTTTAGTAGTTGACTATATGTTAAATCCACTAGTTCAGAAATTAGGTTAATTTATTAAGGACTCATGGCATTTTTTGGATTTGATTAGGACTTTTAGCTCTGTATATTCCTTTGATTCTAAGAAGAATATTTTGTTTACAGTGGATGTCCAATCATTGTTTACAAGTATCCCCCATAACCAAGGGGTTGATTTTGTTAGACAGTTCTTGGGAAATGTAGCCCACCTTCATTCTGACAGCATATTTGTTTTATGCACCTTAATAGAACTAGTGCTTGATAATTATTTTCTACTTAACAAGAAAATTTACAAGCAGCTAAGAGGGGTAGCTATGGGGTCCACTGCAGCCTTGGCTTACCCCAATCTAGTTCTTGGGTGGTGGGAACATATTGTTCTCAGACCAATTATGGAACAATATCATGTAGTTTTTTATGGCAGGTATGTGGATGATTTGTTTTTTATCTTGGAAGGTGGCATAGACCAGGTTCACTCTTTTTGTGATAGTATTAATAATTCCAGTGATTTTATTTTAAATTTGTATTGGGGAATGCTGGGCTATCAGTGCATTTTCTGGATGTTACCTGTTTTTATGAAAAATAACATACTGAAGGATCAGTTTATTCGTGCTTCAAAAATTATTTCTGAAGAAGCTGATTCTGAATCAGAAGTCAGCTTTATACAGAATATGTTTTTGGTTAGAGGTTACCCCCTCAGATTTACTTGGCAAACTAGCCAATGAAATTAGAACAAGAGGGGCTACTGATTTTCCACCGATTTTGAAAAATGGTTTTACTACTATTACAAATAAGCCACATGGAGTCACAAGTGTTAATAATTTAAGTTCTAACAACATTGACAAATACTTTTGGTACTTCTTGTATTTTGGATATGTCTGTTGATGCATTTAACATCAGGTCTATTATTACTAGAAACTGAAACATCTTATGTGGAAATAGAGAATAAATACAAGTTGTAGGTGAAAGACCTAATCTGGTATATAAAAAAAAACTGACTGTTTAAAAAATGCTTACAATTTGACTCCATATATAAAAATACCCCTGACAACAGCAGACAATGTAAGGGGATGTATAAATGTGTTTTTTGTTCTTCATGTTGTTTTATTTTAGAGAGACTCTATATTGATCTACCCTGTTTGAACAGGACACTTTCCACTGATGGTGTATATAACTGCAATATTAGTGGCATATTCTATCTTGCTGTTTGTTCTGTGTGCAATGAATTTTATGTAGGTATGTCCACAGAACCACTTAGTAAAAGAATTAAAGAGCACTATTATTGTATTTGAACTAAGAACATCAACAATGCTCTATCTAAACATTCCATTACATGTAGTGGTTTTAAAAAGTTTATTTTGGAACATGTAGTTAGAAATATAAGGGGTGGGGGAGGGGGTCCTATAAGGACCAACTGGAACAAAGAGAAACTACGTGGCAGCTCAGGTTAGGGACTGACAAAAAGCCTGGTATTAATGACTCAGTGAATATTAAATGTTTTCTGTAGAATAGAAGACGGAGGATTTTAAAATTAACTGTATGTTATGTTATTAGATGTGTGCCTTTAAATGACTGTATTCCTTTTGCTAGTGCACTTTTAAGTAATTGATTGTTTTATTAGGTAATTATTTGATTTGATATATAAGGGGATGCTGTTGTGTGCATTTTATTTCATTCTGAAGTCTTTTGAGATGAAAGCGGTATTAAACTGTGTTTTTCGCTAGTTGCTGCTGGTTTCCTTCATTGTTCGGTCAGACTGGTGGCTTGGTTGTTATTAATTTTTGTTGCTGCTTCATCCTTGGAACTGTTGTTTTTCCTTCTTTTAAGATATGAAATGATTAATAACCATGGTGATCGAAGGGCTTAGTGGTGTCACTAAATCAAGTTTCTGTAATAATCTTATCAGCATTTTCTTCCATAGATGATTTTGTTAGATCATCCAGCTTTTATTAAAACGTCTTGAGTACTACCAATACATGTTTTCCTTCATCCTTTATCTTTCAATTATCTTTTTTATTAGTTACATCTCTAAAAAAATCCTTTATAATTTTTTACCAACCTTATTACTCAGCATATTGTTGGCTCTGTGGCTCAGTTGGTATCCAACCCTTGGAAAATACTGTTACGTGCTATTGTATAATCCAACAGACTTAAGTGGAAGTTGTATAACTCCAACATCATTCTCTGAATAATATTGTTTACATTACCTACAGTGGATCTTAGTGCTTTCCAATGTTTAACAGTATGAATACAACCTTTACTCCAACTAGTAAAGAACACTATTTGTTTACTTCCAGAGGGAATCTCTCTCTTTATGTTCTTGCATGTTATTTCCATTGCACTCAGTTATCTAACAATATGATGAATTATTCCTTTTTAGTCTTCACAGTCACCTTCTTATTTACTGCATTTTTACCACATATACCACTAATATGATAATTTTTTCTTTAATTATACTTGGAAGGCAGCTATTCATTCCCCTTACCAATGAGTTGTCATTTACCATAATTTGCCCTTCAGTATCTCTTCCTATTCTCTTATGCATTCCTTTGCAACTTACCTAACTTAGCTGGACTACTATTATCCTTGAGTAGATCATCTGCTAGATGAATGAGATCTTGACATACCATACAAGTTCTTCCCATTGATCTGATATTGTTAATCCTCGTTCATTCCTTATGCATGGGTATCAGTACCGAGCTCGGAACCGAGCCGGCCATTTTCCAAGCTCGCATAAGCTTCAAACTCTCAAGCTAAACTCTTACCCACAACCCCCCTCTCCCTGTTACCTCAGATTTCATTTGCCACGTTGCCATCCGGCCGAGTCAAGCTACTTCTCTTGAGCTAAGTACAGTCAATTGTTGTTTAATTGCTTTACAAATTACTTTTCTGTCAGAAAAGTTGATATTTTATTGTCTCTTACCCTATCGCATCTAGTGTTCATAAATTCCTCATGTTTTTCTGTCTTTTACATACTACTTTTACCACAAGGTATTTTCTCTTTACCATCGTTGGTAATCTTTTTCCCTTTTCTCTTTCATACCTTCGGGTACTCTCTTGTACCATTGTTGGTACTCTTCTATTAATTAATATGGCAGATAAAAAAGGTAATCCCTGGGTTTAAGTGGTGTTCTGATTGTGGACACAAACTGCCTACTTCTGATGCACACTCTTTGTGTGTTTATTGTTTGGGAGCTTCCCATTTATCTGTTGAACCACCCTGTACTATTTGTGAGAACTTTTCTAATAGAACTTTGTTAGAAAGAACAAGCTGATACTGAAGGGACTTCTAAAATCTCCCTTTTCAAAGGCTATTTCTGGGTCAGAGGTCTCAAACCCTCCTAAAGCCCATAAGAAAATGAATGTTTCTACTAAGGCTAATGGATGTTTCTACTAAGGCTAAATCCTTGCCTTCGTCCCTGGCTGGGGACTCTCACCAACCAAAACCTAAAAAGGCTAAATTTTCGGCTCCAGAGCTCTCTCAGTCAGCCCCAATGCTTTTGGTGCCTAGACCTTCGGCACCGAGGCCTTCGGCTCCATTAGTGATTTTGTCTCCATCCTCTCCTGCAGCCTTCTACATATTGGCACCAAGGGGCTCCTCGGTTCAGACCATTACTACTGTATCGGCACTGACCATTCAGTCAGTGCAGACCTTGACCGCGTTGGCTCCAAGATCTTCCTCGGAACCGAGGCCTTTATTGTTGACTCCAGTTTTGTTAGTTCCAGCTTCGGCACTGACTCCCACCATTTCGGCACCAATCCCTGTGTTGGTGCAGACAATGACCTCGGCACCGATGACTTCTTCGGTGCAGGCAACAGTAGTCCAGTCTTTCTCTGCACCATTGTCCTCGGTGCGGTCAGATGAGATGGGCACCGAGTCTGCCTCTTTTGTAGACAGGCCTGTTTCTCCCTCAGTCTCTGTGAGGTCCACTAGAAGCCTTTCTGAACATGATGTGTTGCATCTTGTAGACCAGGCATTCTTGGCCAGAGGTATTCCACTCCTCAGGAACTGTCCTTCCTTGGGAGGTGATCACCCATCTCCAAAGACACCTTCTTATTCTCCTCCTTCAACGCCTTTGAAGTCCATGGCTATAGCACAGTCTTCCCCTTCTGCGGTTCCCTTTATGGATCTCACTAAGGAACCACAGTTGCCTTTGTGGCAGGAAAGTTTTGCTACAGCCCCAGGATGTCAGCTGTGACACGCATAGCTTGCTGCTCCACAGCCATCCAGGGACTCCGGGTCGGCAGGCTGAGCTACTTAGGGGAGGAGTGCCCCCTGTCCTAGACATACACTCCTCTCCAGGTGGGCCAGCCTTCCAACTGATGGAGAAGGCTTTTGCTGCTGCTGGCAATACTGGACTGTCTATACCTCCGGCCTCCTCTGGTACACTGGTTTCACAAGTCGCATCTAGCGGACACCAGGTGCAAGGGCCGCAGGACATATTCCTTCAGGAATCCCCCTTTCTGTTGTCTTCCCCAGCTCTTCCCACTGAGGAGGTCCACCAGAAAAGTTCATGTAAGATGAAGCTCATGGACTCCACTGAGGAGTCCCTCAACGAAGATACAGATTTCGATGAGGGGGAAGGATCCCCTTGGTCACCCTCTGAGGTATCTTTTGGCAATATCCTCGAAATCCTGAAACAGAGAGATGACTGGCAGTCCTCTAATCTGATCCCTGATGAATCTGTGTTCCTACAGGCCTTTCACGCCCGGCCCCCTACATCCTGGGTTACTCCACCTGCCAATTAACTTATCAGGTTCATCGTGCAGCGTGCTTGGAAGGCCCCTGATACCATCAAAGCTATTCCCTGGAGGCCAGATAAGATCTTGTCCCCTCCTGCTTCGGATCCCCATTGGTCCAAAGGTCTTCCTGTGGATGCTTTGGTGGTGGCAGCCACAACAAAAAAAAATCTGGCAGAAGAAGAAAGCCAGACTGTTCATCCACCTAACAGAGAGTCCCGGGCCCTGGACAGGATAGGGAAGCACACCCTTGCTTCAGCGACCCTTGCTATCAGATCCCTGAATTATATGGCACATTTCACCAGGCTTCAAAGGGATCTGGTTTATGAACTCCCTGAAACCTTGGCTGGTGCCATGTCTGATGGAATCCGTGACAAGGTGGCCTATCAGCTGGCTACCATTGAGTCTATATCTAACTCCTCTATGTGACTGATATCTCACGCATCAGAAGGAGCAGCTAGAGCAGTGGGTTCAGCTGCAGTCTTAAGACGACACGCCTGGATGCGCTTGTGCAACTTCACGGAACCTTTTACATCTTCTTTTCTTAATGCCCCCATTGAGCCCTCCTCATTGTTAAGGCCCAAAGTTAAAAGCACATTGGCCAGATGTGAACAGAACGGTAAGACCCTTTCTGCCGTAGGTGTCCATTATTCTTCCCATCAATGTGCTTTCTCCCAAAACCAAAAGAGTGGGAAGATATGATTCAAGAAATCTCAGGGCCCTTTCCATGACACACAGGCCGAGTTCTTCCCCAGAGGTAGAGGGGGAAACTCACAGGGAAGATGCTGCTTTCGGGGCAGAGGGGAACTGCATAACCAGGGTTCCAGGGATTCTTTCCCTGGTCAATCCTACCAGCGCTCCTGAAGAGCTGCCCAACTCCTTTCCTCTGGAGGTTGTTTAGGGACGTTTCTCCTTCTACCCTTCTGGCTGGCTAACCATCACCACTGATTCTGAGGTACAAAGGATCATAATCAGAGGTTATCATATCCCCTTCTATCTTTGTCCCGTGCCTTCACAAAATCTTCCCGACGTTCCACCCAGTCAAAGGGAAGAAGCAGCACTAGAGATAGAAAAGCTGCTAAGAAAGAGAGTCATCCAAATAGCTCCTCTAGACCAGATAGGATCCGGATTCTACGCAAGACTATTTTTGGTGCCAAACAAAACTGGGGACTGGAGACCAAATTTGGATCTCAGTGTATTGAACAAGTTTGTGAGAGTACAAAAAATCCGGATGGTCACAATACAGTCTATCCTCCCGCTTTTCGAAAAAGATGATTGGATGTGCTCTATAGATCTTCAAGATGCGTACTACCACATAAAGGTGGACAGGCCATCAAGAAGATATCTGTGCTTCCATGCAGGAGCCAGTCACTACCAGTTCAGAGTACTGCCTTCAGACTATCTACAGCCCCCAGAGTATTCACAAAGTGCATGGCAGTTGTCACAACTCACTTGTGACTTCAAGGATTCCAGTTGTTTCCATACCTAGACGACTGGCTCATTTCTGCCCCCACCAGACATCTACTGGAAAAAGCCGTGGCATACTCTCTCCTCGCTGATCAAAGGCTAGGCATAACCATAAACTGGCAGAAATCCAATCTCACCCCATCTCAGTCAACAGATTACATAGGGGTTATTTTGGACACAAAAAACTGCAGAGCTGCTATTCCAGAGCACAGAATTTTAAGGATAAAGCAACAACTAATTAAAATCCTTTCAAAGGAAAAATCCACAGCTCACTCGATTCTACAGCTGTTGGGTTCCATGGCAGCCTCCATCACCATTGTTCCCCTGGCCAGGTTTCACATGAGGCTTCTACAATGGCTACTGCTCACCCAATGGTATCCTTTTCAGCATCCTCTTTCAGCCATTATTCGAGTAACCCACAGGTGGAAACAGGATTTAAATTGTTGATTGACATACAATCTCTCACAATGGTCTCGCCCCTTCTACCCCCAGCAACCCAAGGCCACAGTGACCACGGACACCTCCCTGATGGGTTGGGGGGGGCTATGTCAGGGACAGACAGTCCAAGGCACTGGGTCCCAACTGGAGGCCCATCTGCATATAAATGGTCTAGAGCTGAGGGCAGTGCTTCTGGCATTGCAAGCATTCCATCCCCTGCTGCCGTCTGGGGCAACTGCGATTCAATCAGACAACATGGTAGTGGTGCAGTGGTCTGGTACATCAACAAGCAAGGTGGAACCAAATCTTACCCCCTTTGTCGAGAGGCCATGAGGATATGGCAATGGGCGATGGCTACCAACCGTTTTCTTCTAGCAACGCACATTCCCGGGAGTTCCACCGTGATAGCAGACCGACTCAGCAGGTGCATTCCTCAACCTCACGAGTGGACCCTGAATCCCTTGATAGTGGTGGAGATCTTCCACCGCTGGGGCCATCCTTGCTGAATCTCTTTGCATCCCCGACCAACTACAAATGCAGCAACTACTTCACCCTGATTCCCCCTATGGGACAGTCACCCTGGGATGCTCTAGCCCACGATTGGCTCTCGGGTCTTCTCTATGCATTTCCACCCTTTCCCCTCATTCCCCAGTTTCTGCAGAAAGCCCGGTGGTTGAAGAGCAAGATAATCCTCATAGCACCATATTGGCCACGACAGATTTGGTTCCCATTCCTTTGGCCTCGCCTACTAGATCGACCATGGATTCTCCATCCAATCCCGGAGTTGATCTCATACCCACAGAACCTGATTCATCCCAACCTGAATAGCCTGAAGCTAATGGCTTGGCTACTCCAATTCCCTTGATTGCCAGGCAGAATGATCTTTCTTTACCAGTACGTGATATTCTCATTGCTTCTCATAAGTCTTTCACTAGAATTACTTATCTGAGCAAGTGGAAAAAATTTGCCTGTTGCCTGAAAGATAAACAAGTAGACCCCTTTTCAGCACCAGTGTCGATAATACTAGACTATCTGGCCAACCTGTTACAATCGGGTCTATTGGCCTCTACCATGAGAGTTCATTTGGCTGCAATTTCTAATTTTCATGAGGGTGTCCAAGATTCCTCTCATGTCCCATAAATTGTGCAAGACCTTCATAAAAGGTGTGAATCATCTGAAGCCACCTTTTAGAGAACCTATTCAACCATGGGATTTATCATTAGTTCTACAAGCTCTGACAATGGCACCTTTCGAACCAGCCTCTTCTTGTTACCTCAAGTATTTGTCATGGAAAACCTTGTTTTTGGTTGCTATTACTCCTGCCAGATGTATTTCTGAACTTCAAGCTTTATGTATCAAGAGTCTGTACTTGATTTTACATAGAGATAGAGTGTCTCTGAGAACTAATCCGTCATTTCTGCCTAAAGTGATCTCTGAAATGTCTATTAATCAAGCCACTGAATTGCCAGTTTTCTTTCCCAATCATTCAAACAGAGGAGAGTATTGCCTACATACCCTTGATATACACAGGCAAATCTGTTTTTACTTAAACAGGACTAAACCCTTTCATAAATCTGACCAGTTATTTTTGGCCTTTTCTGGACCTAGATTAGGATATGCTGTTGCTAAGGTCATATTAGCTAGATGGTTGAAGGACTGTGTGACCTTTATTTACACACAACGTAATATCTCGTTGCCTACTACCAAGAAAGCTCATTCAACAAGGTCGGTGGCAACGTCTGCTGCCTTCCATGCCAGAGCTTCTTTACATGACATCTGTGCAGCTGCAACATGGGCTATGCCTCATATCTTCATCAATCATTACAAATTAGACTTGGCCTCCAGGGGAAGAGCATCTTTCGGTTCTATGGTGCTCAGGAATGTCTTTCCATGAGAGCCTCCCAGGAATAGAGGTAGCTGGGGAATCTGTCCCATGCGTAAGAAATGAACGAGGATTAACAATATCAGATAAAGAAGTTATGTCTTACCATAATGTTCCATCTATATTGTTGATCCTCGTTTAGTCATTATGACCCTGCCTCCTTCTCCCTCCAGTGGTTTCTAGTGGATCTCACCATTCAGTTCTCTTAGGTTATTTGACCAGAGGTAGCCTCTACCTTCTTTAACTTGCAAACTCAATCTGAGGTAACAAGGAGAGGGGGGTTTTGGGTAAGAGTTTAGCTTGAGAGTTTGAAGCTGACGCGAGCTTGGAAAATCGCCGGCACAGTTCCGAGTTCGGAACCGATACCCATGCGTAATGACTGAACAAGGATCAGCAGTACAGATGGAACGTTATGGTAAGACTTAACTTCTTTTTCTACTCTTTTACATGATTTATTTTTCTCCAAGCTAAAGGAATAATTCTTGTCCACTGTTACACTATTTTCATTTTGCTCATGTTCACTATCAACCCATCTATCTTCTTCCTGACTCTTGTCCACTATACCTGGGTTATCCTTTTGTTGAACTAAGTCTATGCTACCCTCTAAAGTGCATTCATTTTCCAGAATTACTGGGGGAAAAGCATCTGTTTGAGTGTCCTTGTCACTATACTATTTTTGAATTTCCACAAACTCGTACCACATCTTAAAATAAAC